>NC_080833.1:17271819-17571819 GCF_030435755.1 Ochotona princeps
GTTTCCAACAGATATACTCCCTTAAACGTCATCTACTTTAAAAGAAATGCTTTCTGGAATATTCCAGACCCTTTAGCCTGCCATAGAATCTTCTTGGGCTTAAGCCTCCAGTGTGGAAGAAGGAGGGGAGATAGGGATGGGGGGGAGAGGCAGATGAAAGGGTTTCAGTATTTTGTTTTGCACTGATAAAAATAATTCAACAAACAGGCTGAGGCACTGCTAACCACGTGCAACAGCCGGGCTTTGCTCTCGGGAGCCAAGCTGGTCTCCTATACCTGGATCTCATTTCTGACGAGGTGCCTTTAATTGAGCAGCTCCTGCCTTCTGTGGTCAATAGGAGATACAAAATGCTAAAAGAAAAATGTTTGAAAATTTTTTAAAAAGGTTCAGACCAAATATGTGTTGAATTGATTTCAATGTAGAGGTAACACATATCTTTTCTAGAAACTTCCTTTCCTTGACGATGGGAGTGGGATTCCACTGGGGAACCATGAGCTGGTTCTCACATTGTGTACTCACTTCTCAAACCTGACAGGAAAGGCGGATTGCTCTCCATGGGTCTTCTTGTGGGTTAAAAAATTTAACTAACTCAAGGGTGGCAAAAGGAATCCCATTTCACAGGCTGCACTTAAACACAAATGCCGAGGTATGGGTAGAACCCCAGGGTTACAGATCACCCCCAGATGACCAACACTCTACTACGCACCTTGTATGTGGCAGGCATATGACAGGTCTTCTATGCCCACCTGCTCCATCATTGTCACTACCACTGGTGAAACCATCATTTCCTCTGTGTTACAGATGTAATGGGCACAGCAAGGTAACTTATCTTGTGGCAAACAATGGACATGTGCTATTCTTCTGGTGACCCTTCTAATGTTTAGGAAATCCTCTACTTTAAGCAGCAAGACCATTTCCTGCAATGACAATTGAAAAGGGGGCTAGCGTTGTGTGAGATAAGCTGCTGCCTGCAACAGCAGGATCCCATGTGAGCCCTGGCTACTCTGCTTTCAATCCGACTTCAAAGCCCAGGTGGGTGACTTGGATGAAGTTCTGGACTCCTGGTTTCAATAGGATCCTTCTTGTAATGGCCATCTAGGATATATACGAATGACTAGATCTCTCTCTCTAACTCTGCCTTTTAAATAAATAAATATTTTTTAAATATTTTATTATTATTGGAAAACCGGATATACAGAGAGGAGGAGAGACAGAGAGGAAGATCCTCCATCCGATGTTTCACTCCCCAAGTGAGCTGCAACGGGCCGGTGTGCGCCAATCCAAAGCCGGGAACCAGGAACCTCTTCCAGGTCTCCCACGCAGGTGCAGGGTCCCAAAGCCTTGGGCCGTCCTCGACTGCTTTCCCAGGCCACAAGCAGGGAGCTGGATGGGAAGTGGAGCTGCCGGGACCAGAACCAGCGCCCATATGGGATCCCGGGGCGTTCAAGGCGAGGACTTAAGCCGCTAGGCCACGCTGCCGGGCCCAAATAAATCTTTTTTTAAAAGATTTATTTATTTTTATTGCAAGGTCAGATATATAAAGAGGAGAGAGAGGAACATCTTCCACCCATTGATTCACTGCAACAATCAGTGCTGCGCTGACCCAAAGCCAGGAGCCAAGAACTTCCTCCAGGTTTCCCTCATGGGTGCAGGGTCCCAAGGCTTTGGGCCATTCTCCACTGCTTTCCCAGGCCACAAGCAGGGAGCTGGATGGGAAGTGGGGATGCCTGGATTAGAACCAGCGCCCATATGGGATCCCGGTGGATTCAAGGGGAGGACTTCAGCAGCTAGGCCATCATGCCAGGCCCTAAATAAATAAATCTTAAAAAAAAAAAATAAAAGTGGGGCCTGTACAGTGGCATAGCAAGCTAATCTTCCACCCGTGGCACTGGCATCCTTTATGGGCACTGGTTCTTTTTCCTGCTCCACTTTCTATCCAGCTCCCTGCTTCTGGCCTATGAAAACAGCAGCGGATGGCCCAAGTCCTTGGGCCCTTGCATCCACGTGGGAGACCAAAAAGAAGCTTTTGGCTTTTGGTTTCAGATAGGCTCAGCTCCAAGCATGCAGCCACTTGGGAAGTGACCCAACTAACGGAAGACCTTTCTCTCACAATCTTTCTGTCTCTTCTTCTTTCTCTATAACTTTAATTTTCAAATGCATAAGTAAATCTTTTTTAAAGAGAACTCTCCCCCCCCCCGTTTTCTTCCAACAGTCGCATGGCTTTACTCTCTCATTCTAGATATATATTCCATGTGGAGTTGGGCTCATGTGCATTAGAGACAGAGCCGAGTTCAATTCTTCTATGTGGATATTCTGTTTACCCAGCTCCAGCTGCTTCATTGCAGTATCACCTGGTCATAAATTGAGTTGACTGTGCATGTGTGGTCTGGGGAGAGCATGTAAGCAGTAGCAGGTGTGAAAAAGACAAATCAAGTAGAGGAACAAGAAACCAGAGTAAAACTTCAGAGTCAAGAAAAAGCCGGCAGGGCCTGGCACAATGCTTCAATTGACTGATCCTCCCCATATAAACACAGGAATGCCACAAGGACACCAGTTCATGTCCTGGCTGCTCCACTTCCCATCTAGTTCCTTGCCTAGTTCCTACCCTGCACTCATGTGAGAGACCCTGAAGAGACTCCTGGCTCCTGGCTTCCAATTGGCGCAGCACTGGCCGTTGCGGTCACTTGGGGAGTGAATCATCGGACAGAAGATCTTCCTCTGTGTCTCTCCTTTCTCTGTCAATCTGCCTTTCAAAAAAAATTTTTTTAATCTTGGGCCTGGAACGGTAGCCTAACAGCTAACGTCCTCGCCTTGCACGCACCGGCATCCCTTATGGACGCTGGTTCTAATCCCAGCAGCCCTGCTTCCCATCCAGCTCCCTGCTTGTGGCCTGGGAAGGCAGTCGAAGACGACCCAAAGCTTTGGGACCCTGCGCCCGTGTGGGAGTCCTGGAAGAAGCTCTTGGCTCCTGGTTTCAGATTGGTGCATCTCTAACTTGCAGTCACTTGGGGAGTGAATCATCTGATGGAAGATCTTTCTCTGTCTCTCCTCCTCTCTGTATATCTGACTTTGCAATAAAACATAAATAAAATAAATCTTTCTTTAAAAAAATCTTAAAGAAAAAAGAAAAGATATTTAGTTGATGCCCTCCTTCTTGCTGGTGTTCCTAAGTGCTCACCAGGCACTGGAGTTCCAATGATGAACAACACACTTGCTGTCCTTTCCTGTGTGGACTTCTCACTTCCCGTCCAATATGGAAGACAGGCGCTCCAATGACAGTCATCTATTGTTTGTGTAGAGTCCAACTGTTCCTCTGGTGTTGGGAGGAGGCTGGAGGTAGTGGGCAAACCCCTGGCTGACATCCTCAGGTCAGGCAGGAGTTCACGTGAGGAGGAGTCATCAAGAAGGCTTCCCCAGGAAAATGGCTGGGCAGGGCCAAGTGGGAGTGAGCAAGAGTGGAGGGAGGGATCCCAGAGGAAGAGGAGGGCACTGCAGGAGGTGGCACTTTGGAGTCTGGGGGAGGAGGTGGGCCATGCGCTGTCTGGGACAAAGGGGTCCCCGAAGGAAGACGCTCTGATGCTTGGCGATGTTACAGGCAGTGGGGATCCATGGACGATGCTGGAGTGGGGTAGTGACAAGATCAAGTCTGTGCTGTAAGGAGATTAATCCTGCTACGATGTGCAGAATGGGCTGGCGTGGGAGCCACTGGAGGCTGGGAGAACAATTTAGAGTCTATGGCAAGAAGTAACAGGCACATCTGTGTATCTGTTAGTTTTAAACTGCCTGCTCTAAATAGCCTTCTAATTGTCAAGTCTTGTTCCTTTTAGTGGCTATTTGTGGGTGTGCAGTAACCCAACAAAAATGTCCCCAGGAATGATCTCAGGCCCACGGGATGGGAGCACACAGCAGGGTATTGTCATGGCTCTGTGGCCTGTTGTCTAAAGACTAGCGTTGCCTTCACAGAATACTTCCTGGCCAAGAAACTAGCTGCTGTGGGTCAGCAGACACTCATGTACCCTGGGGACAGCAGACAGAAACCAGAGGGACCTCGGGCTCTCCATGCCGTGTTTGATGGCAGCCGACCCAGGTCTAATCAGGGAGGTCCCTGACAGCCTCACACCCAGTCCCTGAGTGGATTTTACCTGGAGTGCTTACAGGAGCTTAAGAGAGGCCAACAGGTTTATCCTTGTCTGAAGCTCTCCAGCTCTTGCCTCTCGCCCTGGGAAGGTCATAGAGTCAACAGGGGCTAAACAAAAGTCATTCATGTGTGTGAGTAGTCAACTACCTCGAGTGGAAGCACCGCTGGTGTGGGCAGTTTCAGGGCTTAATAAGGAGCCGAAGAGCAGCAGCAGATGGCCTCTGTTTCCACCCTTCTCCCTGGTCCTACCTCTCTCTCCAACCCAAAGGATGCTGTCAGCTTCAATTGCAGAAGCCCTCTTATTTGAAATTTTCTTCCGCTCCATCCTAAATCATCTCCTCCTTCAAAGACACCCCCCCTCTTCTAAAGTATCTACCACATCTCAGTCTAACAAGCAGATAAGTCTTAGAGGACCACACGACACCTCCCCTCCCTCCTGCTGCCCCAGCCAAACTGTGCCCCGTGTCTATTTCACTGCATCCCCTACCTGCCCCTGTCCTCACAGAGCCCTCTCTGATCAGGCTGTCGTCCTCATGATGATACCAATCATCCTTGCCAAACGTGTTCAGTTCCTCCTCTTACCTACTTAGTGGAACTGGGTACAGCCTAGCACCCTCCCCTGGAATACTTCCGTGCTTGGTCTCCCAGACCCCACCTGCTCCTGGTTCTGTGGGTCACTTTTATTTTTCAGCCTCTCATAGGCTCCTCCTCACCCTCCCTTTGCTGAAGAACATTCTCGGGCACGGAGTTCTCAGCTCTTCACGTGGCTCCTTTGGTCACTTTATCTAGCGATGAAGAGCTCATGCTATCAGTGTGGTTAGCCCCTCTTAATGCCACTGAAAACCCATCTTAGACCACAGCTGGAGTCCCACCTCCTCCACTTCCCATTCATACCTCTGTTCCTGGAAAGTCAGCAGGTGACAGCCCAAATACTCAAGTCTCTACCAATTGTATGGGAGACCTGGACGGAATTCCAGGCACCTGGCTTCAGTTTGGCCATTGCAACCATTTGGGGAGTGAACCAGTCAGTGGAAAACTTCTCTCTCTCCCTTCCTCCATCACACTCCCTGCATCATTCTTTAAAACAAATAAATAGGGCCCGACGCGGTAGCTTAGTGACTAAAGTCCCCTCCTTGAATGTCCCAGGAACCTATACAGATGCTGGTTCTCATTCCTGCGGTCCCGCTTCCCATCCAGCTCCCTGCCTGTGGCCTGGGAGGATGACCCGAAGCCCTGGGACCCTGCACCCGAGTGGGAGACCCAGAAAAAGCTCCTGGCTCCTGGCTTCGGGTTGGCTCAGCTCCGGCCATTGCAGTCACTCAGGGAGTGAATCATCGGACATAAGATCTTTCTCTCTGCCTCTCCTCCTCTTCGTATATCTGACTTTTCAATAAATATAAATAAATCTTAAAAAATGAAACAAACAAATAAATCCTGTAGTTTGATTTTTTAAGTTTTTTCTTAAATTTTTGTTTGAAATGCAGAGTTTCAAAGAGAAGAGGTGAGAGAGATAATCTTCCATCGACTGATTCACTACCCCGATGGCCACAATGGCCAGAGCTGAGCCAGGTTGAAGCCCGGAGCCAATTACTTCTTCCGGGTCTCCCATGTGGGTACAGGGTCCCAAGGCTCTGGGCCATCTTCCACTGCTTTCCCAGGCCACAAGCAGGGAGCTGGATGGGAAGTGGAGTACCGGGACTCGAACTAACGTCCATATGGGATCCTGGTACTCCCAAGGCAAGGATTTACCCACTGAGTCATCGCCCAGGCCCTAATTTGTCCATTTTTTTTTAATTTGTCCATTTTTTTAAATTGGATTATGTGGGGCCTGACATGGTAACCTAGTGGCTAAAGTCCTTGCCTTGCATGCCTGGGATCCCATATGGGTGCTAGCTTGTATCCTGGCTGCTCTGCATCCCATCCAGCTCCCTGGCCTGTGAAAGCAGTCGAGGACAGCCCAAAGCCTTGGGATTCTGCACCCATGTGGGAGACCCAAAAGAAGCTCCTGGCTCCTGGCTTCAGATCAGCTCAGTTTTGGCCATCGTGGCTGCTGGGGAGTGAACCAGCAGACTAAAGATTTTTCTGCCTGTATCTCCTCTCTGTATAACTGACTTTTCAAAAAAAAAAAGTGGGTTTTTTTTTTAATTGTTACTGAGTTTTCTTAGTTGCTTATATATTCTGTATGTTAATGCTTTGTCACATGAATAGCTTGCAGAGTCTAGTTCTAGTTTATCTCTTCACTCTATTGATGTTCTGTTTGTGGTGCAGACTCTTCTTAGCTTGCCAAATTCCCCTTGTCTTTTTTTTACTTTTGTTGTTTGTGCTTTTGGGTGTTATATCAGAAAAAAAAAAACTGTTGTCTAATCTGGTATTCTGAAGCATTTCCCCATGTTTTCTTCTAATAGCTGATCTTCGGCTTTCTGATCCATGTTGCGTTGACTTCTCTGTGGGTAACCGGTGGGGGAAGCAGAGTGCCTGTGTCCAGTTCCTGCATTCTGCATGTGGATATCTGCTTTCCCAGCACCATCTACTGAATGACCAGGGAGGCCCTCCAGAACCCCCAGTTTGATCCACAACTTCTCAGCTCCCTCAAGTTACCTTCATGAGCAGTGGCCTGGTGTGTAGAAGCCCCTAGAAGTCATTCCATATATGCCAAATAAGCCATTTGTGACTCCCATTCCTATTTGTCTCCAGGACCCTGCAAGGGCTCATGCAGTGCGGCCAGGGAAACATGGTGTGGTGTTCCCAGTGCATCCCCCCATCTTAATAAAAAATAGAATAGGCATCCCTGCTGGCACTCTGGCATAGTTGGCATTAGCACGGTCCAGAATCATGCTGGCTATTGACTGCTTTTCTCCCTAGGCAGTTGACTGCAAGTGGAGGCCTATGTGTCAGTTTTGTGCCAATGTCATATTGCCTTAGCTACTGTAGTTCTTTAGAATGTCTTGAAATCAGGTATTAGAATGTCTCTGGGGTTCGGGCCTTGGGGTTGGGGGCAGCTGCAGCTCCCTGCAGTGTGGCGGCTGTGGGGGGTGTCCCTGCTGGGCCAGACCCAATGCTGGGGACTCAAGCCAAACCCACTGCCGAAAAGCAGGGACCAAGTCCTTGGCTTTGGGCAGCCAGTGCACCACGTGGTGCCAGGCTTTTCCCGCTGGCCGCCCGGCAGCACGCTCTGGGGTTTTTAGGATATGTAATTGCTGCCTAGGGACACCCATGAATCAGGCCAGTTTTAGTGTAGGTGAGAGATGAATTCTGGGTGATTCCCAGTAACAGGGTCATGAAACTTTCAGGCAAGTGTGGGGACTGAGACCTGATGGCTTGGAGGGGAGTATCCGTAAGATCTATTTGGGCCAGACTGATTAACCAGCCCAATTAGGAATCCTGAGATGGGCTGTTAGCATAAAACATCACTGACTGCCACACACCAGTCCACACCAAAACTATGGATGAGGGCCTGTCTGGCAGGGCTAGGTACCATTACCTGACTGGGTGGTAGAATAGAGGACTGGTCACATTTGGCAGGGTCAAGACACTAACCAGCATGCAAGAGAACTTGGTCTGGGGGTAGACTCTGTGGTGGAAGTGTGGGCCCAATTCTGTGAAAATACAAGTCCCGTAGGTTAGCTCAAGAGCTGGGTGGTGATGGGCTAAGCTAGGAGTGACCATGGCACCTGCCATCACTTACAGGTAAAGGAACCGATGGCAATCTGGGCAGGTCAAGGCAGCAGCACCTGAAGATGCATCCTAAAATAGGATGTGGGGTGGGCCGGACCAGGCAGGGCCAAGCAAACATCAACTCACAAAAAAGAACAGAAATCAGGATGAAGCACATGTCATTCCAGCCTAGGCTCTTACACCAACTAGTCTGCATGAGGCAAGGATACTATGCCACAGCATTGCAGGCAAAGGCTGAGACAGGTGAGGGGCTAAGCCAACTGGGTCAGAGCAACCACTGGCATGCACACAATCTAGGGATGGGAATATACTTGGTTGGGTAGCTGTGAGAATACACCCTTGCTGGGTTGGGATTCCCACGGGAGGGTGCAGGGGCTGGAGTGGGAGCTGCGTTCTGGTCTGGATATGGCTACAATCTCCCTTGCACAAGTATGGACTGGGGCTGGGCGCACCAAGCTGGGTTAGAGCTAGCACCATCTGGCACTGGGTCTCTGCCCCTACTGAGCCATGTGTGAGCAGTGTCTGGGTATGGACAAGCCTTGGCTGGGGTGAAATATCCAACACCAAGAACTGGAATGGACTGAAGGCCAGCAATGAGGGCTGGCCCATGGAACCACCAGTACATGCAAAACCGGGCATACGGAGAGGTTCGGAAGGAGGAGCTTGGGAAACTCCTCTATTAGAACACAGTCCCTATAGGTAAGCGCAAGAACCACGATAAGGAGCAACCCAGACCAAGCCAGAGGAAGATACCTATCATCATACATATGGCATAGGTGGGGGGCAGACCAGGCTGAACCCGTTCACATCACCTGTTGGCGAATCCGAGCACCAGCATAGAGTGTGGGTCAGGTCAGCTTCGGTCGCAACACATATCAGTGCACATTAAGAAATGTCAAGGTGAGGGCCCGGCGGCGTGGCCTAGCAGCTAAAGTCCTCTCCTTGAACGCCCCGGGATCCCATATGGGCACCGGTTCTAATCCCGGCAGCTCCACTTCCCATCCAGCTCCCTGCTTGTGGCCTGGGAAAGCAGTCGAGGACGGCCCAATACTTTGGGACCCTGCACCCATGTGGGAGACCTGGAAGAAGTTCCAGGTTCCCAGCTTCGGATCGGCGCGCACTGGCCTGTTGCGGCTCACTTGGGGAGTGAATCATCGGATGGAAGATCTTCCTCTCTGTCTCTCCTCCTCTCAGTATATCTGACTTTGTAATAAAATAAATAAATCTTATTTTTTAAAAAAAAGGAATGTCAAGGTGAGGTGAGCTGCACCAGATGTGGTTGCAGTGCCCAAATAGCACACGTGAGAACCGGGGGGTGGGGGGAAGAGGCAAAGCCGGCAGGGGAATGTGAGCTCCCCTGCTGGACAACCACTCTCACTGGAGAGCATGAGTTGGGATGGGGGCAGACCAGACCAGGAAGGGCTACAAAACCTATGGGCCTCATGTGGCCTAGATAAGGGAAGGGCAAGGTTGGGTTGACTGTTCCGACTGATGCAAGCAAAAATTAGAGTGGGTGAGGGTTGGTTGGGCTTGGCCGCAGCATCAGCTGGGAGAGGCTGGCACTGGGGGCTAATTCTGTCAAGTTAAATGCCAGAACCACCTGGAGAGCACATAATCCAGGAGTGGGAGTGGCCTAGTAGGGAGATAGTGGGCACCTCCCTCATGGGTTACCACTCCCACTGGAGAGCACGAAAACCAGGACAGGGGAAGGGGTGGCTAGACAGAAAGGACCTGCCAGAATGTGTGTCAGCTGGATAGTAAGTTGGTTGGGTTGAACTAGGCTTCAATGCCCAGTGACAAGTACCAGAGCTAAATGGGATGTGGGACAGACTGAACAAGCCTGTGGCACATATTGGCATGGATGGGAACCAGGGTAGGGGGTAGGCCTCGTGGGAGTTATGGGGAGTCGCCGCAACTAGGCTGCAGCTCCCACTGGTTTGTGTGAGGACCGAATATGAAGCAGGCAGGATTGGGCTGACCTGCAACACTCATTGGTTTGTGTGGAAGACAGGGCTGGAAACAGATCTGACCCAGCAATTGCAAGCACCAGCATGTGCATAAGCTGATTGGTCCGGATGGTGCCGGACCCTGTACTGGCAAATTCACACAAGAATCAGGTTTGGGATCATCTCAGATGAAGTTTTTTGAAGATCCCTCCAATTGAACTGCTGGACTCAGAACCCCAACCATGAAGAGACAGTGTCAGCCAGTGGATTCTGAATAGATTTCATCACGATTGGAACAGCGAGATTGGCAGCAATTCAGAACTGTTGGACTATCAAACCTGCTTGAGCAGGACCCTCGGAGCATGCCTCACATCAGGGACCTGGGATGGGTGGGAGGCTGGGAGGGATTTTTCCCTTTGTTTCTCCCCTGGCCCCAGATACAGGGAAAAAAATTATGACATTAGTATAGAAATAATGGTAATACCCACTTTCCTGTAGTCCTTGATCCTTTGTATCCTAATCAACTAAGTAAGATTATTTTTAAAAAAGAAGAAGAAAGAAAAAAAGAGAATGTCTCTGGCTTTGGTCTTGTTGCTTTGGCTATCCCAGTCTTTTGTGTTTATATACAAAACTTCAGTGTTATTTTTTTCTAGCTCTGTGAAGAATGCCCTTAGTGCAGAATTGTAGTCATAATGCTTGAATATCTAGGGAAAATCTAGGGAGACCTTTTTTGGGGATGAAAGCAGACCATTAGATTTTTCTTGCTTGCCTGCGGCTATTATCCTCCTAGCTGTTCTGTAAACCTTCTACAACGTTATCAACTTTTTTTGTGTCTCTTATTATCAAAGAATGTCATGATAAGCACACAGAAAGAATTCTGTGTAAGACAACCCACCAGACCACACTGCCGTGGGATAGTTCACTTCTATCCAAGAGGCTTGCCAAATGAGGACATTATCCCACAGGATGCAGTGCCATCTAGTGACTCCAGTGTGAGATTCAGAAAACCCCAGAGTGTATAAACAGGTGGAAATCTCATGGTTCCGCAGCTGTATATATTGAAGATAAATTCACCCAAACTTTTCCTTCCTCTTAGCGCCAAGAGAGTTCTGGCCCTCATATAGTTAACCTAGGTGAATTTGATCTCTATTAATTGCAAAGCAACAAGGAAAATGTCAAGCAATTAGCATTGACATTAGAACACAGAAAACGGAGAATTAAGATGGCAGAATAGGATAAGGACATGTTTAAGATGAAGAAATATTAGCCAGTGTAAAGCTGAGAAGGCACATTCCAGGAAATAGGAGAGGACAGAACGACAGCATAGGGGTACCTGGAGACTGACAGACACGGGAAAGCAGCGGACACAATGGTGTGGTGTTGTAGTGACCAATATCCCAGCGGCATTCAATTGAGTGGCGATCTGAACTGCACCAGCAGCTGGAACTCTACCATCAACATGGTGGGAAGGGTCGGGAGCTCAGGAGGTGGACCCAGACAAAAAAACAAAAACAAAAACAAAAAAACTGCCTGTCCTGCTGGTCTGTTTGATTTGACCAGGAGCAGAGACAGAGTGGCAGATCCCAGGAGGGCAGTGCAAGAACGGGGTGGATTTCACAGTCCGCCCCCTAGAGCAGAATTGGGCACCATTTTGTGTAGGGAGACAATGGCTATGGGACAGGATTGCGCATGAACTGAGCTGGGAGTGAATTGATTCTGGCTCAGTGAACTGCAACAGCATGGAATCCTACAGCTTCCACCCCAGACAAGTCCAGGTAGCCCTCAGACCTAATGGCCAGCAGATAAAGAACTCCACGAGTGACATATCAGGCACCATTTTGTACAGTGCGGCAAAAGCTTTAAGACTACAGGGACAACAGTGAGCTGCGTATGTGCTGAGCTGGGTGAGAATTCACTGAGCTCAGTGCATTGCATTGGCCTCACAGGGAAAATAACACCAACTATGGCATTGTACGGGTCAAAATAGGTCCATGTAGCCCCCTAGACCTAACGGTCAACAGGTTCCGGCAAGATGAACACCACCAACAACCTAGCTATCTCTCTAATCCTGGGAACTGCTCCAACCAGAAGTGGGAGAAAAGTTTGTACAAACAATGGTGCAGCCTCAGCACAGTATTATAGGAGGTGGAGACTGGTGAGCCAGGAGCTGGGGCTATGGAGACCAAGGTGGAAATTTTTTTTCATTTTTTTATATTTTTGACAATCTTTACATAGTTAATTAGGGTAAAAAGGTTCAAGGGCTATAGGAAAGTAGGTAAGACTATTATTTCCATTTTGTTTCCTTCACGTATCTGAGGTAAAGGGGGATATTGAGGGAGAAGCCCCACCCAGTTTCCCACCCACCCCAGGTCCCGGATGTGGGGCATGCTCCGAGATTCTTGCTCAAGTGGTTTTGATAGTTCACCAGTTATGAATCGCTGCCAATCTCGCCACTCCAAGCACGATGAGGTCATTGAAGGATCCACTGATTGACATAGTCCATCATAGAGTCTCCGTTTGCCCAGTATTTTGCTGCCAACATATAACTGAGGTGGTTGGTTGACTTGTTCTGTCTTCTGTCTTTTCTTGGTTAGGGTTCTGAGTCCGCCATTTCAATTGGGGAGATCCCCAAAGAAACTTTGTCTGAGGTGTTTCCAGACCAGATTCTAGTATGTACTAGCAAGTACAGGGCCCGGCATAGTCCATCACCCCGATCAGCTGGTGGTTGTAATTGCTGGGTTGGTTCTGTTTTTAGCCCCGACTTCCACTGGAACCACTGGGTGTTGCAGTCCAGCCTGGTTCTACCCAGCACATTCTCGGCCCTTACATCAACCAGTGGGAGCTGCAGCCTAGTTGGAGCAACCCACAATAACCCCCTCCAGGCCCGCCCCCTACCTTGGTTTGCCAGTATGTGAATATGTGTAGCAGTACTCCACTCTGTCCCACATCCCATTCGGTTCTCGTACGTGTCAATGGGTATTAAAGCTTAGTTCCATCTAACCAGCTCAACTATCCAGCCCTCATGGATGTTGTTGGGTGTCTCTCTGTCTAGCCAGCCCAGCCCCCGTCCTAGTTTTTGTGCCTTCCCATGGGAGTGGTAACCCAAGAGGGAGGTGCCCACTATTTCCCTCCCAGGCCTCTCCCACTCCTGGATTATGCACTCTCCAGGTGGTTCTGGCATTTAACTTGACAGAATTAGCCCCCAGTGCCAGCCTCTCCCAGCTGATGCTGCGGCTAAGCCCAACCATCCCTCACCCACTCTAATTTTGTTTGCACCAGTAGGAATAATCCGCCCAGCCTGGCTTTTCCCTAATCTAGGCCACATGAGGCCCATAGGTGTTGTAGCCCTTCCTGGTCTAGTCTGCCCCCATCCCAACTCATGCTCTCCAGTGGGAGTAGCTTTCCAGCAAGGGAAACCCCCCCTTATTCTCCCTGCCAGCTCTGCCCCCTCCCTTCCTGGTTCTCACACGGGCTGGTTGGGCGCTACAGTCACATCCGGTATAGGCAACCTCACCTTGGCATTCCGTATTGTACACTGGTTTTTGTTGCAACTAAACCTGGCTCGACCCACACTCTGTTCTGGTGTTCGGATTTGCCAGTGGATGACATGAACTGATTCAGCCTGGTCTGCCCCCGACCCATGCCAAATGTATGCCATTGGGTAACTTTCCATGGCCTGCTCTGGGCTGTTTCCTTTCATGCTTCTTACACTTACCTGCAGGGACTGTGTCCTGCCAGAGGAGTTGCCCAGGCTCCTCTATCAGAACCTTTCCCAATGCCAGATTTTGCACATACCAGGAGGTCCATGAGCCAGCCTTACTCAGTTCACCTCCTGTCCTAGCAGGAACAGTGGCTTTTCCTGACTGCCATTCAAACCAAACTGATTCTTGTTGGATGTTTCAGCCCAGCCACAGCTCATCTCTATCCACATACAGCTCACACATGGCTCAGTAGGGATTGAGACCTAGCCTAGTCCATCCCACATCTACCCTGGTCCTCCAAAACACCACACGGTGTTGGAGTCTGGCCCAGCTTGGTACATCCATTCCCAGTCTACACTTGTGCCAGGGGAGACTACAACCATTTCCTGATTAGAATGCAGCCCCCACTCCAGTCCATGCACCCTTGGTGGGAACCTCAACCCAGTTAGGGTGTCCCCTTAGCTCCCCAACTGGGCCTGTTCCCAGCCATAGATCACGCGCATGCCAGTGGTTGCTCTGACTCAGCTTGGCTCATCCCCTCACCTGTCCCGACCTCTGCCTTAGACACTGTGGCTTCGTGTCCCTGACTCACGCAGACCAGTAGGTGCAAGAGCCTAGCTCGACATGACCTGTGTTCCATCCTGGTTTCTAGTTTAGCTTGTGGGCTAAGGTATGCTCAGTACTGTCTGGTACACCCTGTTCCATTACCAATTCACAACAGCCAGCTGTTGGAGCTACTTTGCCCAGCTTGTCTGACTCCCAGGTCTGGAGCACATGTTCACCAGTGGGAGCTATGTCTCACCAGGGGAGTTTCCCAGGTTCTTCCACTTGATCCACTCCCAGATCCAGTTCTCATACATGCCGTTGGATTTTAGACCAGTGCCCGGCTAAGTCTGGCCTTCCATTTAGCCTTGTATGAGCTGGTGAATGTTGCAGCCCGGCCCACCCCACACCCTATTCAGGATGCACATTCGGGTGCTGCTGCCTTGACCAGTCCAGACTGTCGTCAGTTCCTTTACCTGTGAGTGATGACAGGCTCCTGGGTCACACCTAACTTAGTCCATCACCATCCCAGCTCTTGAGCTAACCAGTGGGGTTAGAATTTCTACAGGGTTTGGCCCACACATCCCCCACAGAATCTACCCCCGGATATGGTTCTCGAGTGCTAGTTAATGTCATGACCCTGCCTAATGTGACACGTCTGCTGATCCATCATCATGTCAAGTAATAGGATATGATCCTGCTGGACAAGCCCCAAGCCTTAGCTTTTGCATGGACTGGTATTCGGTGCTCAGCATTGTTCAGTGATTACAAGTTCTTCAAAAGAAGAGTAACTGTCATTGGGAATCTTTAGGATTGATTCACATCCCAGAAGCACAGTGGATTCAACCTGGAGCTACCTAAGCAGCGATTCAAAGAACCAAAACCCCAGAGCTCCCAGCCGGGCGGCCAGCAGGCAGAGCCTGGCGCCAAATGGCACCCGGGGACAGCTTACGACATGCACATGGTGGCTGGAGTCAGGGATCCCAGCATGAGATGCCCCAGCCTGAGACCCACCAGCAGCCAGCAGGCTGCAGGAAGTTTAAACTCCCAAGCCCAAGGTGGTGCCCCTCCCCAATCCCATCCACCCCTCAATGAGGGCGGCAGGTGGGCCCCAGGCCCACCCAGCCCCGGAGACTTCCCCCCTCTTCCCCCCCTTCCTTCCCTCACTCTGAAGGGAGCAGCCCCTGGAGCCCAGGCAGCCCATGCACGTGGTGGCTCCAAGGTGGAAATCTAACATAGGAACCCAGACCTGGAACTCGCTGGAACTGACTGTGAACAGAGTCGTGTACCAACCACAATAAGTAAAATCGAATTGCAGACCTGTGTGTGACACAACTTGGAAACCTGCCCCAAGGAGAAGACTCTGCTAACCAGAAGTACAAAGACCAAGAGCAAAAGAAGAGACAGAGGCACAATGAATATTACTGAAGACTCCCCTGTAAATGAGAAAAAGCCTTTGCCAACTTCAGAGTTCACTGAGGAACATATCTAGAAAACGGGAGATACAGAATTCAAAAAATTTGTTATAAAGCTTCCTATCAACAATGTGAAGCACGTAATATAGGAGTTTAAGGAATTTAAGGAATATGTCACACAGGAAATGAATCAAGTGAAACCTAATATATCAGAAATTAAGAATACAGTGGACCAAATTATAAGTACAGTGGAGAATCTCCAAAATAGAATGAAGGAAGCAGAAGAAAAAAAATCTCAGAATTGGAAGGTATTTCCTTATCACCAGGGGGAAACAAAAAAGCTGGAAGCAGAGCTGGGTCGAGCTAAAAAAAAGTATTCAATAATTGAAAGACACTATTCAAAGGCCAAATATAAGAGTTATGGGAGTCCCAGAAGGTGCAGAAAGATAAGCTGGGTTTAAAAATTTATTTAATGAGGAGGGCCCGGCGGCATGGCCTAGCAGCTAAAGTCCTCGCCTTGAACGCCCCGGGATCCCATATGGGCACCGGTTCTAATCCCGGCAGCTCCACTTCCCATCCAGCTCCCTGCTTGTGGCCTGGGAGGGCAGTTTAGGAAGGCCCAATGCTTTGGGACACTGCACCCGCGTGGGAGACCTGGAGGAGGTTCCTGGTTCCTGGCATCGTATCAGCCCATTGCGGCTCACTTGGGGAGTGAATCATTGGACGGAAGATCTTCCTCTCTGTCTCTCCTCCTCTCTCTGTATATTTGACTTTGTAATAAAAATAAATCTTTAAAAAAAATTTATTTAATGAAAAAATAAGGGAAAATTTCCCTAATCTAGAGAAAGAATTGGGAAACAAGATCCAGGAGGGGCACAGAACTCCCAACAGGGATCTTCACCATGACACATGTAATCAAACTCTCTTCAATAGAACATAAGGAAAACATCTTTAAATGTGCATGTGAAGGGCCCGGCGGCGTGGTCTAGCGGCTAAAGTCCTCGCCTTGAAAGCCCCGGGATCCCATATGGGCGCCGGTTCTAATCCCGGCAGCTCCACTTCCCATCCAGCTCCCTGCTTGTGGCCTGGGAAAGCAGGAGAGGACGGCCCAAAGCTTTGGGACCCTGCACCCGCGTGGGAGACCTGGAAGAGGTTCCTGGTCCCGGCATCGGTTTGGCGCGTACCGGCCCGTTGCGGCTCACTTGGGGAGTGAAACATCGGATGGAAGATCTTCCTCTCTGTCTCTCCTCCTCTCTGTATATCCGGCTTTTCAGTAATAATAAAATCTTAAAAAAAAAAAATGTGCATGTGAAAAAAATCAATTGAGATATAAAGGAATGTCAGTTAAATTCATAGCTGATCTCTCACAGGAAACTCTATAGGCCAGAAGAGAATGGAGCAACCTATTCTCAAAACAAAATATTGTTGGCCCATGATAATGTACCTAGTAAAGCTTTCCTTTGTCTTTGAAAATAAAATAAAATTCTTCCACAGTAAATAGAAGTTAAAAGAATATGCCTCTTCCAAGCCTGCCCTACAAAGAATACTTTAAGTATCCTTGACAGAGAAGAGGAATACCACTCACCAAAACCAAAGGCAAATGTAAAAAACATCCCAGTAAAATAACAGTTGACTAAATAAATTAACCCATTGCTAAAATGACAAGACCAAATTACCACCTCTACATATTAACCCTGAAGGTAAATGGATTAAGCTCATCAACCAAATGTCATAGATAAGTAGACTGGATTAAAAAAAACAAAACCCATCTATTTGTTGCCTACACAAGACATATCTCATCAACAAAGATCAGTGGAAACTATATCGCATGGATTTTGATTTTTTTTTAGTTTCATCTCTTCAAAACACTTTCTTTCTCATTAAATTCTTCACTGACCCATATATCATACAGCAGCATTATTTTCTTCAAGAAAGTTCTTGATTTTCTTTTTGATTTCTTCAGTGACACATTAGTCATGCAGTAGCATGTTATTTAACTTCATGGTGTTTTTATTTTTTTCTCTTTTTTTTTTTTTTAAGATTTTATTATTATTGGAAAGCCGGATATACTGAGAGGAGGAGAGACAGAGAGGAAGATCTTCCATCCGTTGTTTTTCACTCCCCAAGTGAGCCGGAACGGGCCGGTGCTGTGCCAATCCGAAGCCGGGAACCAGGAACCTCTTCCAGGTCTCCCATGCGGGTGCAGGGTCCCAAAGCCTTGGGCCGTCCTCGACTGCTTTCCCAGGCCACAAGCAGGGAGCTGGATGGGAAGTGGAGCTGCCGGGATTAGAACCGGCGCACATATGGGATCCCGGGGCGTTCAAGGCGAGGATTTAGCCACTAGGCCATGCCGCCGGGCCCTCCTCTTGTTGTTGATTTTGTTTTGTGGCTTTTTATTTAAGAGGCTGTACAGTAACTGTGTAATGGTGACTATCATATCCAGAAGCATGTTATTTAACTTCATGGCATTGTAAATTTCTATTTTTCTTCCTGTTGCTGATTTTGTATTGTGGCTTTTCATTTAAGGGGATGTAAAGTAAATGTGTAATGGAGACTATCATATCCAGATGTGAGGCTACAATGCAGTATGTATCTCTACTTCCAGATCAAAGATGAACTCCCAATGAAACTGTTAACTATATCTTGACAATAGGATGCTGGGCTCTCTGCCATTGTCTATGCCCGCAATGATGGACAAATGACTGTTTATGAAGAACTATACTATCATAATAATACAGGGGAATTCAGCGTGGGAGGGGACTTAGGATGGGGGAAGGGAAAACTCAAGGTCTATGGAACTGTATGATAAAATGATAATAATAATAAAAAATGAAGTAAAACAAAACAAAACAAAAAACACACAGGAGGCCATGAGAAAATCAGGAAATCTAAAGCCTCTGTTGAACAGGTTGTGGCTGCACAGTGCCTGCAGGAATATTCCTCGGCTGTAAAACAATGATTACTAACCCTGCACCATAATGCTAGACTGAAGCAATTCAGCTCAAGGCTTTACTCATACCTGTTGTTGGATGCCCACACTTTCCTGGATAGAGGTATATTCTTGACCTGCACAGAGGTCATGGCCTGGAGGGTAAAGCAGCCGCCTGGGATGCTAGCATCTCATATGGACACAAGCTCATGCCCCGGCTGCTCTGCTTTGGCTCTAGCTACCTATTAAGGCACCTGAGAAGGCAGCAGAATATGGCCCAAATTCTTGGGCCTCTTCTACCCACGTGAGAGACCTGGTTGGAGTTCCAGGTCTGGCTCAGCCCGGACCATTGCAGCCATCTGGGGCATGAACCCGTGGATAAAAGATCTTTAATTTATCTATCTATCTATCTATCTATCTATCTATCTATCTATTTGAATGCTGGGAGGAGGTGGGTGGAGAGAGATCTCCCATCTGCTGATTCACTACTCAAATGGCCACAATGGCTGCACCTGCATGGGTGACAGGGGCCCAAACACTCCAGCCATCATCTGTTGCTTTCCCAGGTAGATTAACAGGAAGCTGAGTCAAAAGCTGAGCAGCCAGGACTCAGTATTCTGAAATTGGATGCTGGCATCATGAGCAGCACTCTAACAGCTGTGTCGCAACCCTAGCCAGATCTTCCGTTCTGATGGAACACCAACACCCCTCACTGTTGCATTTGTCCAGTGCGTGTGCTGCCTGCGTAGCCTCTTAGAACCTATTTGTCAAACTCTGAGGACAAAAAACAAAGAGAAACATGGTCTCTGCTTTTCAAGAATGTATCCTATGAGGTAGAGAAATATACCATGGATCATAGGTAGAATAAGGAACCCTGTTTCCTATAGGGGGATAACTAAAAGATATCAGGCTAAAGTACTGAGTCACATCAAATGAAACTGCTTCCTGGAAGAAGTCACTTCCAAACCAAATTCGAAAGGAGAACCAGACCTATCCAGACCCAGAGTTGACGGTGCACAGGCCAGAGGAAGGGGGCTGGCAAGGAGGAAAGAGTGGTTTCAGACTAGGCAGACAGAAAACGCATGGCCGACCCACAGAGAGAGAAACAACACAGTCCCTTCTAGGTATAGATGCAACAAGCCACTGACTTCGGTGTTTTGAATTCACACTTACATTGTGGCCAAATTCCCAGATGTCCACTGTCCCCTACCCCAGATCCTCACTGCTAGCATTCATATCCTGGTGTCGTCCCCTCCACCACTGAACAGGATAATCTGTGTGGTCACTAGGATGTTGTGATAACTCTGGTGTGTGACTTTGGGGTGTCAGGTCAATGAAGAACCTGGTGGTTTTCAGGTTGTTTTCTTTGGGACCATTTGCTCTGGGGGAAGCCAGCTGCTAGTCATTGTGGGCACTCCAGCGACCCCATGGATTGGTCAATGTGGCAAGGACTTGACCTCCTGCCAGTTGCCATGTGAGTGTATGTCTTGGAAACATTTCCCAGCCCCCACCAGACTGCAGCTGTGGCTGCATCCTCCTGACAGACTCAGACCAAACTCAAATGACCCCGACTCCTGATGCACAGAAACAGTGTGAGACAACAGATACTTGCTTTGAGTTATAAAATTGGGGGGGAGGGGCAATTTATTACACAGGAGTAGGCGACTGTGACACTCACTTATGTGCTTTCAAAAGCATCCTCCAGAGCCAAACACAAGTTTCTACCCACCAATCATTGTCATAACAGCTACCACATTACTTGGTAAGATCATGCTCCATTTTTGAGGTGTTTCATTAAGATGGTTAATTCTATTACATCCAGGAGTCACAAAAGCAAAGTTGTAAAGGGGCAAGTGGCAGAAACAAAACTGGAGACTACAAAGAGGAAAGTGGTTTACAAAATTTATGAAAACATGGCCTGGCATGATGGCTTAACTGGCTTAATCCCCCCCCCTTCAAATGCGAGGATCCATTATGAGTAGTGGATCATGTCCTGGCTGCTCTACTTCCCATCCAGCTCCCTGCTTGTGACCTGGGAAAGCAGTGGAGGATTGCCTGGGTCCTTGGGCCCTGCACCCATGTGGGAAACCCAGAAAAGCTCCTAGCTCCTGGGTTTTGATCAGCTCTTTGGCCATTGTGACCATTTGAGAAGTAAACCAGCAGACAGAAGATCTTTCTCTGTTTCTCCTCCTCCCTGTAGATCTGCCTTTCAAATAAAAATACATTTTAAAAAAATTTCTAGCTGAAGACAGCTGTTTAAGTTGCCTGTACCTAGCCAAGTATTAAACTGCTGGGAGAAAAGTAGCCAAGGCTGATGGGCATTTTGGGTCTGGTTAATGCTAAGTTTGTGGCAGCATAATTGCCTATTCTATTTTATTTATTTATTTATTTGTTTATTTATTTATTTATTTTATTCCAAAGTCAGATATCCAGAGAGAAGGAGAGACAGAGAAGAAGATCTTCCGTCCAATGATTCACTCCTCATGTGGCCACAATGGCCAGAGCTGAGCCAATCCAAAACCAGGAGCCAGGAACCTCTTCCAGGTCTCCCATGTGGGTTCAGGGTTCCAAGGCTTTGGGCCATCCTCGACTGCTTTCCCAGGCCACAAGCAGGGAGCTGGATGGGAAGCAGGGCTGCCAGGATTAGAATCAGCGCCCATGGGGGAACCCAGCACATTCAAGGGAAGGACTTTAGCCACTAGGCCACTGTGCCGGACCCTCTGTTTTTTTGTTTTGTTTTGTTTTTGTTTTTGTTTTTTTGTCTTTTATTTTCATTGGAAAGTCAGATATAGAGAGAGGAAAGGCAGAGAGTAACATTTCCTATCTGCTGGTTCACTCCCCAAGTGGCAGCAATGGCCAGAGATGAGCTGATCTGAAGCAATAAGCCAAGAGCTTCTTCCGGGTCTCTAGGTCTCCAGGTTTCCTGTGCAGGTATAGGGTCCTGGGGCTTTGGGCCATCTTTGACTGCTTTCCTAGGCCACAAGGAGGGAGCTAAAAGGGAAGCGGAGCCACTGGGACACGAACAAATGCCCATGTAGGATCCTGGTACAT
The DNA here is from genome assembly GCF_030435755.1 of Ochotona princeps. Taxonomy (NCBI): domain Eukaryota; kingdom Metazoa; phylum Chordata; class Mammalia; order Lagomorpha; family Ochotonidae; genus Ochotona; species Ochotona princeps. Next base: position 17,293,218 of record NC_080833.1, read on the forward strand.
GCAAGGTAAGGACTTTTGCCATTAGGCTATTGTGCCAGGTCCTCATTTTTTTTTTTTTTATATGTGGGGAAGGTGGGCAACACCCTGACGCTACATGTCACCTGGCCCCAGACATGGGGACTGCAGATTTCCCTGAGAAGGGAGTCTGGTGATATATAGGAATGGGAATGGCTAAGGGCATGTTTGACAGGGATGAATGACTTCTGGGGGCTTCCATAGATTGTTCCACTGCACTCACAGGTAGGTGAGAGAGAGCTAAGGCAGGGTGGTTTAGAGGGGGAAAACCAGGCCCGGCGGCATGGCCTAGTGGCTAAAGTCCTCGCCTTGAACATGCAGGGATCCCATATGGGTGCCGGTTCTAATCTTGGCAGCTCCACTTCCCATCCAGCTCCCTGCTTGTGGCCTGGGAAAGCAGTTGAGGACGGCCCAGAGCCCTGGGACCCTGCACCCGCATGGGAGACCTGGAAGAGGCTCCTGGCTTCAGATCGGTGCAGCTCCAGCAATCGTGGTTGCTTGGGGAGTGATCATCGGACGGAAGATCTTCCTCTCTGTCTCCCCTCCTCTCTGTATATCTGACTTTGCAATAAAAATAAACTAAATCTTCAAAAAAAAAAAAAAGTAAAAAGAGCCAGGACAGTGCAGCATTTTCATCAGAAGAGACTTACTCTGTTAGCTTAGCACAGACACCGGACAGCATTGGTTCAGCAGCAACGAGAACGAGCAGGGCTGAGCGCCTGGCACAGGATATGGTGACCTCCCCCGTGGTGGCAGCAGGTGGAGAATATCACCAAGCATGTGTCCTTCGTGAAAACAAAGACAGGGCTCTCGAGGCTGGCCAGAAGACTTTGGTGAGGCGCAGAGTTCGGTCTGATCGTGCCAAGTTCTTGGCGTCTCCCAGGTGTCCGCACGCAGAAGGCAGCTGGCCTCCATCTTGGTGAACTTGAAGTTCAGGACAGGCACTGCCTGTGGCACAGCACCTGACACTTGTAAGACCCCCAAGTGCAGGTGGAGTCCTGCCTGCCCCTCTTCCCATCCATCTCCCTGTTAATGTGCCCTCGAGCCAGGGGAAAGCATGGGATGATGGTTCCAGTCTTGGGCCCCAGTCACCCACGTGGGAGACACGGATTTGCAGGCTCATGCTGCGGCCTGACCCAGACCTGGCTGTTGAAGGCAACTGGGAAGAGAACCATCAGATAGGATTCTTTCTCTGCATTTCGACATATGTATATAGAACATCTGTAATAAGTCAGAAGCCTGCGATGGAAGCCCACAGGGCTAACGGGGCACTTAAGGCCCCCAAGGGTGGCACAACCGGGGCCAAGGGAGCTCAGTTCTGGCGGTTATTCTCAGAAGACGGCCGGAGAAGGCGTTATGGGAGAGGAACACAGGCTTCCTTGGAGTAAGAGGCCAGAAGCCCCAGTACTCCTAAAGGCTTCTGAGGTGGCAGGGCTGGGGCTCTGCAGGCCGCCGTTCAGTCACCGCTTGTCACAGCCCCAGGACCGCGGGCCTCACTCGCCCCTTAGTTATTGGGCATTTCTAGTTTTTATTTACACAGCTCTGCTCCAACCCTAGTAACCGTAAACACGCCCAACGCACGTTCTCTCAACTTTTTACAAAGACGGCGGAAGGCCTCGGGCTCCTAACTTGCACGCAGGCCGCCTTTCCAGCGTCACTCTGAGGTAAAAAACCTTTTTTTTCCTTTCCCCTTAATCGGTCTATGGAACCACCCACCTCCCCGGGCGGGAGGCCTCCTGAGCTACGAGTCGGACGATGGGACAAGTCACACAGCGAGAACAAGGCTGATCACGCGCCACAAAAGGATTCGCGGGAGGGACGACGCGGCGACGCCCCCTAGGGCTCCCCATTGGCTGCGGCTGCCAGCTCGCCGCTCTCATTGGCTGCCGGGGGAGTCTCGCCTCAGTAGAAGCCCGCTCGGCCGGCCGCCGGCGTGCGCACTGAGCAGGCGCGGCCTCGTGTCGGCGGCGGGGGCGGACGGCGCGGCGCGCGCTGCGTCCGGGCGCTCGGCTTTTCCTCTGCGGGTCCCGCCCTCCGTCGCGCTGGCGCGGTGCAAGCTGGGATAGGGAGCGATCTCCGAGCGAGGCGGCAAGATGGACGCGGGATTCTTCCGCGTAAGTAGAAGCGCGGGGATCTGGGGGTGGGGAGAGGAGCGACGGGTCGGAAAGCGTCGGCAGGAGGCTTCCACTCGGGGGCTGGGTAACCTGCCGAGGGAGGCTTTCGGAAATCCGGAGGGTTCCCGGTGCCGCCGGACGCTCCCCCACACTCAGCCCCGCGCTGCGGCGGAGACCGGTGCGCCCCTGCGCAGTCTCCTCCTCCGGGATCGTCCCCCTCCTTTACGCGGTGGCCGGAAAATGGCGGCGGGTATGGGTTGAAGCGCTCCGTCGCTGCCGGCGAGTCCCGGGCCTGCGGGCCGAGCCCCTCGCCGGACGCCAGGGCCTGGGGCCTAGCGGCGCCGCGAGGAGGAAGTCCGTAGGGGGAGGCCCGAGGTGACCGGCGACGGGGAGGGACCCGGCGGGTGCGGCCTGGGGTGGCCCCGCAAGCAGCCCCTGGGTGGGGAGAGCGGAGCAGGAAGCCCCGTGCAGAAGTGGGGGATCTTTGCTTGAGAAAAGCGGGCGTCTCTTCCTCCCGATGCTGATCCCTCGCGAAGGCGCCGGGTCAGAGTTCGCGCCAGCTCCCGCCCAATTTGATAGCCCGGCGGGCAGGAGGATTGGGATCGTCTGGAGTGGGACCTAGGAGGGCGGACGGTGCAACGGGCGTGGATCGGCGCCTTCCCGGGACCCTCCTTCCCAGTCCCCTGCAGGCGGGACGGGGACCTCGTTCTCGGGCCCAGCTCGTCGTGTTTGCACCGACTTTGCACGGGGTCTGCAGGCTCCCCCCCCCCCCCCCGACTGTTGTTGAAAGCCAAGATCTCCCACTTTGTGTCGTCTGGGGTGGCTCTTTCCAACCCCCTGGCGGCTTGTACTTTGCAGTTTGCAGTTTTTAAAGGAACAGTTGGAGAAGGGGAAGCCGTCACTGCAAAGGGTGCTTTGGAACTTTAACTAGCTGTAGCGTCCCAGCCGTTTTCTCATCAGAAGCTGCAATATTGTTCCCGGCCTTGACCCCGAGCCCGTTATTTGAATGGTCTCAGGTCCTGTAAACAGCCATAGTTATTTATGGAATGATGATTTTAAGGGTGCTTAACAAATCCCCCCCCCCCCCCCCGCTGATGGGGCGGGGCCATCAGCTATCCATTTTGTAATTCCCATTAGAAGTATTTTGTAGTAAATGGTCAGTATTTCCTGTGGTGTAAAGTATTTCAAAACAAGTAAAAGCCCGTTTTTTTTTTAAGTGGCTAAGTAAATTCTAAATTGAGTTTGCTTTTGAGATTGTAAAAGCTGTGAAAGTGGGTTTTTTTGGTGTTCGTGTTCTGTGTGCGGCATACCTGAATTTACATGGAAGGTTTTGGGGCAGCTGTCTTTCTAGTCCACTGTCAACCCAGATCATAAACTGATGAGTTAAGATCAGTGTTTTTTTCCATTTCCTATGTTCCTGTCACACATCAGGTACCTCACATGTATCATTTCTGGTGGACAAAATGGCCCTGCAAGATAGATTTCAGTGTCCCTGTTTTGGCAAATCAAGAGATGTCCTCAGGTTAAGTAACTTGCTCTGAGAGGCTGTGGCTGGTAGTGACAAGCAGGGATTCTAATCCAGGTTCTTTTATCTTCCCAAACTCTGTTCTTGATCACTTTCCAAGAAACTGGTCAACTCAGTGAACCGGTCAGTACCTTCCTGATCACATAACCAGTAATTAACATGCTTAATGGGGCCAGAGAAACAAGAATGACAGAAGACTAAATACTGATCGCTTGATGATCTAACATTTACCCAAGTTCTTCAGTGTGATTGGGTTCATTAAGGCAAAACTCATGCTTTCCGTGCATTTCGAATTCTTGGAGTAGCAGAAAACAGGGTGCTCCTTTAATTCGCGTTGTCACAGACACGTGTGCAAGCGTTCTGCTGGCTTCAGAAGAGGAGGAAACTTGTTTTACATATTTAAATTAAAGCTTTGCATATCTTATTGTAGACAAGCTGTGAAAAGTGTTTGCTGTAGCCACAAACTGCTGTGCTTGTCTTTTTAATTTTAAAGTGGTCTGGCTTTGAAAGTTGGGGCAAGGTACACATTCTGCATTTATGCATATTATGTGTTGGTATTTTTTGATTGTGAAAGTCCTGGCCATTGTTAGTTGATAAAAGGCTAGAACTTGACCTTGTACCCTTAGGAAATTGTGTTTGTATTCCTGCAGGGGACAAGCGCGGAACAGGATAATCGATTCAGCAATAAACAGAAGAAACTACTGAAGCAGCTGAAGTTTGCAGAATGCCTAGAGAAAAAGGTATCCTTCTGGATAAGACAATTTTTCCTTAGTTGACTAACACATTTTGGGATTCTTGGAGATGCAGTGTTACCTGAGTACTAAAGAGAAAATTCAGTGCTGAACATTTGCCATCTTTACCCACACAGACACTACCAGTCAAATAAGAATGTGCAGGTTGTACCATAATAAACAAACTTTTCCTAAGCTCTAAGGAACTGTGAGTGCTTGAACTTTCTTTAGGGTTGGGAACAATGTACTCAATGGCTGTTTGCATATTTCATCAGGTGGACATGGGAAAAGTAAATTTGGAGGTCATAAAGCCTTGGATAACAAAACGAGTAACGGAAATCCTTGGGTTTGAAGATGATGTTGTGATTGAGTTTATATTCAACCAGCTGGAAGTGAAGGTACTAATACACAAATGGTTCTTATTTCTGAATATGTGACATAATTTGTGAATCTATGAAACTGAATTTTTTCTGTGGAGTACAAACATAGGAGGGTTATTTAACAATGTTTGTTGTGAAAAGAATTCACTTTGTAAACAAATATTAAGGCTGGAAGTTTAGTGAAGGTGCATAGTTTTGAAAGCTACACAGGTGAAAAATCAAACTTATTGTTTGTAATTTTGCTGTTACATGTTAAGTTACTTTGACAGCAATTTTCTAATGATAATGTGATTTATGATTTAAAAGGCCTGAACCAAAATGGAAGTTATTCCTTGCGTCTGAAGTATAGCACCATCACCTTATTAGGTCACAGCAGAGTGAGTGCCCCAATGTCGCTCTGACCCAACTCCCTTGATGATGCAGTGTGTGTTTGGAGGTGAGTTGTGTAAAGTGGCCGAACATCAACAACAACAACAAACACAAACAGGAAAGAGCAATTGGGTAAAACTGTACACTGCTCTTTAAAAACACTGTTATGAGCTGGACGTTTATCTAAAGCATGAGGGGCAATTCTGATTGGTTTGGATGTTTTTAAAAGGAACTGAAGTCTGATTGTAGCTGCATGTCAGCCAGTCGATTACTTTTAGGCACTGGATTTTTGTTTATAGTTAAACTTCAGACAAATAAATTGGCAGCATTGTTCTAGCCAGTTAATGTAATTGTTCCTTTGCTCAAAGATGAGACCATGGTAAAAATGCTGTTTGAAGGCATTTTATTCTAAGATGCTTTGCTATTTTGTCACGGCAACTGAAAGACAGTTAAGATGTGCCATGTGACCCTTTTGCAGCTATGCTAATGTGAATTTACTTTTACATTAATCCTCTTCCCAAAGAGTTCGCCTCTTGTGTTTTGACAGAACAGTTGACATTTCAACTGATAAGGTATTTCTATTTTTAAGTAATTTGGTGTTTACATTTTAAATATTTGTAAAGAATAATCTTAAGAAAGCACTTCCTGTAAAGTATATAAATGTTACTTAGAAAACCAGGAACATGGGAGAAAAATTTTGAAATGATAATTAAAGATAGATTTTATTGGAGAAATGCTTTACTGATTTGTGTTTTAGTGCTTTTTTAAAACCTAAGTAGTAATCCCCTTGTAGTGAGCATGAGATTAAAGTTTAGAACATTTTTTTAAACAATCTTTTCCTTTTCTGTGGTTGTGTACTCATTATTGCTTGTTCGTCTTTTGCAATTTAGATAAATGATATAACATTAAACTCAAGGTGGTTGAGTTGCAGTAGGGAGTCGGAAGCCAGCCAAGGGACCATCTTTCTCTACAGGGGACTTGGCGATTCCAAAGCCCCAAGGTTCCAAGAAGAAACTGAAGACACCTGGAATCTGTACTTGCTTTGTGCTGTTGAGCTGTGCTTGTCATACGGACTTTGTTGCTTGACCAACAGATGTAGTATTTAAGAACCCAAAGGTTTTTGAGGAATCTTGACCTCTTAGCCCTTTGTGGACAGTTAGAATAGAATTTGAGGCATTGTTATGATAGATTTTCCTTTTGTAGAAGTGATGCTTTCAGTTTAGCCTTCAGAGTTACAGAATGCATGCATAACTCCTTAGTTTTCTTGCCAGGGCAATAGATAATTTGTAGAAGGCTGTCTGTCTATAGTATTAGAACAGTGAATAGTTAATTATGTACCTTTCCCATTTCTCACTGGGGGAAAATTACTAGCCAAGTACTTTCTTTTCAGTATGTGCAAAAATTTGTGGGTATCCCATGATGGTTTTTAGTTAATGTATGTAAGGCCCACTAACAGCCATGTTAGTCTAAAAATACTTAGGAAATCCACAGAGGATTAACAAGCTGCTCTGATGCTTTTGGTAGAGTGAGAGAGAATTTGGCAATCTGCTAGAGATTATAATGTTGAGCTACTGTAGATATTTAAGCTAGTAAAGAATATTTATGTGCCTAAGCCCCTATGATAGAATTTTAAAATACTAATTTAAATGCAGTTTTGGTTGATTGGTTTGTTCCAGAGTGACCTGTAGTTCTTCCTGTCATGTCTTTTTGCAGAATCCAGACTCTAAAATGATGCAAATCAACTTGACTGGGTTTTTGAATGGAAAAAATGCTAGAGAGTTTATGGGAGAACTGTGGCCCCTGCTGTTAAGTGCACAAGAAAACATCGCTGGGATCCCCTCTGCTTTCTTAGAACTGAAGAAGGAAGAAATAAAACAGAGACAGGTGATGGCGCCTTTTTGAGCTGTTGATTTGTTTGGGGACTGGGGTGCTTCAGTTTGATGGGACTCACCCAGGATTGTTTATTGCTTGGTGTTGCTGAGCTGAGTAGCTTGGAACATACATTAGGCTTGGGCTCACCACTCTTTTCTTCAACCCAGATCCCAGTCAGATAGTAGATTTTTTTAATTGTTTACCTTTCTTTGGCTTTTAAAGGTTTATTTATTTTTATTGGAAAGTTAGATATACAGAGAAGATCTTTCGTCTGCTAATTCACTCCTCAAGTGGCCGCAATGGCCAGAGCTGAGCCGATTCTAAACAGGAGCCAGGAGCTTCCTCCAGGTCTCACATGATGCAGGGTGCCGAGGCTTTGGGCCGCCAGGATTAAAACCAGTGCCCATATTGAATCCCAGCCTGTGCGAGGCTAGGGCTTTAGCCACTAGGATACTGTGCTGGGGCCTTTTCTAATTCTTTTTAAGGTTTATTTATTTTATTTGAAAGGTAGTTATAGAGAAAGAGAGACAGATCTTCCACCCACTGATTCATTCCCCCAAATGGCTGCAGTAGCTGGGGCTGAGCCGATTTGAACCAGGAGCATAGCAGTTCCTCTGTTTCCCACGTGGGTTCAGGAGCCCAAGGATGTGCACCATTTTCTGCTTTCCCAGTGCGTAAGCAGGGTGGCAGATCAGAAGTGGAGCAGCCAGGACTAGGACTAGAACCTGGCGTCTATGCAGGATTCTAGTGTTGCAGGTAAAAGAATAACCTGTTAAGCCACCACATGGGACCCAAATTTTTTTTAATTAGTATGAATACATCCAGCTTAAGATAAATGCAAAAAGTGCAAGCTGTTTATTCATTTGTGAACAAAAGGCTGTAGTACTGCTTTTTTATAGATACCTGTAGTGTGGGTGACAATCAGTTTTGTCAAAAGCTGAGACTGATGAAGAAATAATGGGAATCATGGTGTTTGTCAGGCTTGGAAAATCGTCTTTCAGTTTGTGTGTTGTTGAATGTTCCTTTATGTCTACTTTGAAAACTCAACTTTTGCAGATTGAACAGGAAAAATTGGCGTCAATGAAAAAACAAGATGAAGACAAGGATAAGAGGGATAAGGAAGAAAAAGAAATCAGCAGAGAAAAAAGGGAGCGGTCTCGGAGCCCGAGAAGGTACCCTCCAAAAGATACTTTCCTAGTGTGTCATGAGCGCTTTAGCTCTTAGGAGTCTGTGCGGAAGCTTTGGTAGTTACAGGGGCGCCTCCCAGCGGCACTGTTGTATCTTCCATCATGCGATTTTCATGGCAAGCTGAGGCTTGCCTCCGGGCTAAAGACCTCTTAGCCTTATTGGAGATGGATCGCCTGACTCAGATGATTGTCTCTAAAATCTCACTGAGCTATTCAGCTTGATTCCTAAATCAAACTCTTAGAATATTCTTCCTTATTGCTTTAGTTTAATATAGCAATGATTTTTTTTAATGTATGCTAATTCAGTCTTTCCTGCCATTTCCATTGTATTAGAAATCTATACTCATTAGCTATTCACATAGTACTTACCTAATCCCCTGTTCTGCTTCTCTTAGATGGTTGTACTGAAACCAAACTGCAGATCATTTATTTGTTTTCCTCTTCCTTCCAAAGAGACTGTTGTTAGGTTCACATTTTAAAATCCTCGACTCAGCCTCTACTATATTTATGGTGAAAGGTGAGAATTCCATTAGGCTTTTCCATTTTTAGGGTTCTGCTTATTTGGCAGTTCTCTACTGGAATTTGTAAAGACAGAAGGTGATTTCTTTGTCCCTTTCATTTATATTTCATACTATATTTCAGCCTTCTTATGGAAACCACATTTCTAGGGTAAAGCGCCAATCATCATAGTGATAACTCCATGACTGGAAAACTCATGTTGTCTGTTTGCATCATGTGAATAATTTAAAAATCTTGAAGTTAGGCAGATTCCTGTTAAAAAGGAAGAAGGGCCTCTACTCTTCCAGAAATAGAGCTATCTTGTGCAAATTGGATGTGTGTCTCCACTGAAGAACCAGTCTTTGATAGGAGGGATCTTTGTTTTGGCCCCTGAGTGTTTATCTGATGAATCCTAATGTAATCTGTCTAAACGCTTTAGTTTGCTGGGGTGAATCTGTCATTAGGGAAATATCACTGTTTTAAACATCCTGTTTTTCTCTGAAAAGTTGGTTGTTGAATGATCCCTTAGTTTGGAGTTCCAAGTTAGTGCTTTACTCTCAGAGCTGATGGAACTTGAGAATGGTGTCTTTATTTGTTGCTTTTCTGGTTTTCTCTTGTACCTTTTCCTCATGTATGTGAGGAAGGGCATGTTACTTCCAAAAGAGACGTTGCAGATAGAAAGACAGTGCTGTTACTCCCTTTGACCCTTCGCCCCAGCCATGTTGTTCAAAAACCTGAAAAATTGCTTTCATTCTAGACGCAAATCCAGATCTCCTTCCCCTAGAAGACGGTCTTCCCCTGTCAGGAGAGAGAGAAAGCGCAGCCATTCTCGGTCCCCCCGTCACAGAACCAAGAGTCGGAGCCCTTCTCCTGCTCCAGAAAAGAAGGAGAAAACTCCAGAGCTCCCAGAACCTTCTGTGAAAGTCAAAGAACCCTCAGTCCAAGAAGCCACATCTACTAGGCAAGTGCATAAGACTCAGTTATGAGCGAGTGCAAATGTGATGGCTCTGAATTTTAAATTTTAGAACTTTTTTCTTTCAGAATTAGCTAAAGGAAGATAAATTGAAATATGGGAAAGTAAAAATACACAAAAGATGACCACTGTTGTATGTTGGTTGTACAGTTTGACATATTGTATATACTGTGATTTGATTTTTTTTTTCTCAGTACATAACTGCACTTTTTAAAAAACTGTGGGGACTCCCACTTGCCATTCCAGCATCCCATATGCTGATTCACTCCTTAAATGGCCACAATAGCTGGAGCTGAGCTGATCTGAAACCATGAACTTCTTCCAGGTTTCCCATGCTGGTGCAAGGTCCCAAGGCTTTAGGCTGTTCTCCATTGCTTTCCTAGGCTGAAAGCAGGGAGCAGGGTTGGAAGTGAACTAGCACCCACATGGGGATGCCAGCACTTGCAAGGGAAGGATTAACCATCTGAGCCATCATGCCCGGCCCTGGCAGGCTAATTTTTTTTTTTTTTAAAGATTTATTTATTTTTTTATTACAAAGTCAGATATACAGAGAGGAGGAGAGACAGAGAGGAAGATCTTCCGTCCGATGATTCAATCCCCAAGTGACCGCAATGACTGGTGCTGTGCTGATCCGAAGCCGGGAACCAGGAACCTCCTCCGGGTCTCCCACATGGGTGCAGGGTCCCAATGCATTGGGTCATCCTCGACTGCTTTCCCAGGCCACAAGCAGGGAGCTGGATGGGAAGTGGAGCTGCCGGGATTAGAACTGGCGCCCATATGGGATCCCGGTGCTTTCAAGGCGAGGACTTTAGCTGCTAGGCCACGCCGCCGGACCCTGGCAGGCTAATTTTTAAGTTGATCATTTTGTATGGCCTGCATCTGATGTTAAAAATACCCAGTGGCCCTTGGAAGACAAACAAAAAAATATTCCCCTCTTCAGAGATAAAATCCTGTTAACTTTATTGGATCATTGTATTATGACTTGGTAGTCTGAATAGAAAGAAAAACAAGCTTTCATTTCCACAGTGACATACTGAAAGTTCCCAAGCCTGAACCTATTCCAGAACCTAAAGAACCTTCTCCAGAAAAAAATTCCAAAAAGGAAAAAGAGAAGACCAGAGCTAGATCTCGGTCACGTTCCAAGTCAAGGTCACGGACACGGTCTCGCTCTCCTTCTCACACTCGACCTAGGCGGCGCCATAGATCCCGATCGAGGTGAGTTGTAGTTTTAAGGTCAAAAAAGTCTTGTGTTTTGTCTGTTACAAATGTTGGATTTCCACCAAAAAATTGTGTATACTACTTTGTACTGTTAAAATCCACGCAAATGGAAAATTGTGATCTTTGAATTTTTTTTAATTGTGGTCTGTTAGGAAAACAATCAAAGGACTTGTGGTTCCTGATTTAGTCAGATCCTAATTGTTTCTTGTGGCAGGTCCTACTCACCTAGGAGGCGGCCAAGCCCAAGGAGGCGACCATCTCCTCGGAGAAGAACTCCCCCCAGACGGATGCCGCCTCCCCCGAGGCACCGGCGGAGTAGGTCTCCGGTCAGACGGTGAGACTTGGCTTTTGTGTAGTTGGGCAGCAGCCTGTATTCAAAGCTACTCATAGTCCACCAGGAAGAAAGCACTCGAGTATATAGAGAATGGCTTCTAAAGAATCAGTTTGATTTTCTCTGTGCTAAGAAAAATGTCTAGTCCGGCATTGGAAGATCAGAAACATTTTTTAAACATCATTTTTTCTGTTAATTTTTACCAATTTAAGACTACCATGAAATCTTACTAAGTGAGGGAATTGATTAGCTTCTCTTGGGCTTCAGTTTGCCACTGGCTTCTGAAATTTAGGCTAGTGAGCTGCTTATACAAGCATCAGAATAGTCCATTTGCTGCTGTACTAAGGCTTTTTTTGCATTGTAGGAGTGATATTTATAAGTAGTTATAACATTGAATAACAGATTTGTGGTTCTTTTAGAGATTAGGTATAAATCTAACCCTGCCAATACCAGTGTATTTTTCCCCCTTAAAATCGCAGCCATGTGGTAAAATGTTTGAATCTTGAATGTATCCATCACTTAACAAGAAGGTTATAGCTAAATCTGCTCAAAAGTGAGGCCTCGTACGTACCTCACTAACAGTTCTGGTGCTGCCTTGACAATAAAATTCTCCTGTTTTTGAAAAGAACTTAATCTTCAGGTTATTCTGTGGACAGGCTTGTTTGAGTTTAAAGAGGGAGAGCATCAAATCACCATAAAGTTTTCTTTTGTTTGTTTTTGCTTTACATTCATGTTTTCAGTCTTGCGCCAGGTTCTAGTCCTAGTCCTGGCTGCACTTTTTTGGGGGATGAAGGAATACAAGGTATAGCAAACTGTTATTACCAGTATTAATGCGCCACTGAGGAGGAGATCCGTCATGTAAATGATGTCGATTGAGGCACCGCCCTTTCTAAAGCTGGTTACTGCTCTTGGAGGAGAGCTGCTGCTTGTCTCGGACCAGACCTGCGCAGACAGCTCTGCAGACAGCGTGTTGTAGTTATACTAAGCCACTTTCAGATTGTGTAACATTCCCTTTCAGCCAGTTTGTATCTCACACTTAAGGTAGGGTTTCTTTTTTTCAGGTTCTCAGGAACTCTTCTGCCAAAGGTGAATTCTGCAGGTACACGTAATTGCCACAGAACATAACACCAATTTTGCCGCAGAATTCGAGAGGCCCCTGCTTCTAAGTTTACATAGTTATATGAATTTCTGAATCTTCCACATTTTTAAATCAACCTAAGAGTTGCTTCATGTTGTGTTACTACATGAAAGATACTTTACCACCCAAACTTTGTGTGCAAACTCCAGAACACCAGGATCACTCTTAAGGAAGAAAGATTAGCAGCATTCCATTGCAGAACTTAGCCTTGCAAGTTTTGTTACTAGAGACAAGCAAAACACTACTTAGCCTCAGAAGTAGCTGTTTTCCTGTTGTTGGTTTTAGTTTTTGTTTCCCCCTTTTTTCTTTTTTTTGGGGGACTCACTGTGTGCATAGTTACATACACTCAGAAGTTGGGTGAAAATAGTTGTGTTTTCACAAAAAGCGTCCATGCCTGTGAGGTCACATGTTGTAAGTATGGGGTCAGTGATACGAGTCCTTTGTTCACAGAAGGCGGCGTTCGTCAGCCTCCTTGTCGGGGAGTAGCTCATCATCTTCTTCATCTCGTTCCCGGTCACCTCCAAAGAAGCCCCCCAAGAGGACATCCAGTCCCCCTCGAAAAACTCGCAGGTTGTCTCCTTCGGCAAGTCCACCGAGACGAAGGCACAGGCCATCGCCTCCTGCAAGCCCACCCCCCAAAACTCGCCATTCCCCGACACCCCAGCAGTCGAGCCGCACAAGGAAGAGCCGTGTTTCTGTGTCTCCAGGGAGGACTTCAGGTAAAGGTAAAGCTCTGGTTTGTGAAGCCTGGCTCTAACCCCCAGCCCTCTCAGGGAGCAGAACGGTTGTTGTCAGTTTCCTGCTTTGCTGTGTGTCTCCGGGTGTGTTGAGGTAGGCTCCTGTGCCACTCACTGAGGGGCAGTGTATCTGCTCCAAGGTCTTTTTTTTTTTTTTTTTTTAAAGATTTATTCATTATTTTTATTACAAAGTCAGATATCCAGAGAGGAAGATCTTCCGTCCGATGATTCACTCCCCATGTGACCGCAACAGCCAGTGCTGCACCGATCCGAAGCTGGGAACCAGGAAACTCTTCCAGGTCTCCCACACGGGTGCAGGAGTCCCAAAGCATTGGGCCGTCCTCGACTGCTTTCCCAGATCACAAGCAGGGAGCTGGACGGGAAGTGTAGCTGCCGGGATTAGAACTGGCGCCCATATGGGATCCCAGCATGTTCAGTGCTGAGATTGCACAGGAGGGAAGCTTGGTATCTGTCGTGGGTTGTTGAGTTGGAGCAACTTATTGAGGTGGATGTTTTTGTGTCAAGCTTGCACTTTGTGACTCTGAGGCTAATTAACTTTTTGCCTCCCAGAATTTTTATTTGGTATTTTATTTGAGGACTTTATATTCTCTCTCAGTTCTTCGTGGCAACATTGTGCTCTCAAGGGAAAGACATGGTGTGGTCATCAGAGCTGGTTTTATTTTAGTTTAGGCCATCAGCAGGGTGCTTCTGAATCTTGTCCATCCTTATCCTATGGATTAAGTTTTGAGGAATTGATGATCTGTGATTTTACCAGGCAAGTAGACTGCCATGCTAGTCCGAGTGAAGCATATGAGTTGTGGGATTACTCTTTCGCATGCAGTATACTTGGAGAAAAACTCCAGGACTCATTGCTAGTGAGCCTTGACTCTTAGGGCTGGTGTAAAACAGACACTGTGAAAAGGGAGTCGTAGGGAAGCAGTAGAGAACCTCCAAGGCTGCTGTAGTTACTGGATTTTGAGGCAGACCACGCTGAAAATTTCAGGGTAGGAACAACAAATAGGGGTGGCAGATTTCTGACCATGTATTTTAATGAACTGGATGAGACCAGAGTTTCTAATGGTTTGCAGTCTTCATCTGTAGATTACTACTTTCTTAACTTAGCTTTTAGGCTAATGGGGTGATGTATGATTAAGAAGAAGCCATGTTTCTGTGTTGACTCTAAGCTTAGCTGAGTAAGAGAAGCCTTTGGAACCCATAGCGCATCAGGCAGTGTACAGTGCTTACGCGGCTGGAGGAGCCTTCCACTGGCAGGTTCAGACTAAAGTTACATGGGGGGGCTTTGGGATCAGTGGCTTTATAATTTTTGTACACTGTAACTTTTTTATTGAAATTGGCAGATATTAGTCCACCCATGGCTTCCCGTCCCTGTCCAGATCTGATTCCTAGTGCCCCAGTGTATTTTGCCTTTCCCTGTGAAATTAGCATTTAGGAATGCTTGTTTCCTTTGTCTGGAACCAGAAAGCTCCCTAGAGAAAGTATGAATATGCCCACTTGTTACTTGGCAAACACAAGTTACAATTTTTTTTTTTAAATAAATAGTCAGTGAGTCTCAAATACCTGCACAGAAGGACTGAAATTTTGGTCACACTGTTAAGAACCTTTTCAAAAGCAGGCTTAGTTGCCATCTCCCTCCCTTCGGTTGTATGCTTTTTGAAACAGGACACAGTGGACACATACATAGATAAGTTGCCCAACCAGGCACCTTGTGGACAATTGTCAGAGGCTGCCTGCTATGCGCTGGAGAGAATACTGGTCCGAGACACTCAGCAAAAAGTCTCTCTGAGTGTGTTGAAATGATTGCAGCCCTGTGATGAAATTTTGGGTTAAGCCCAACTACCCAGAAATACAGGATGTGATATTTCATTCTTAATTAATGTGTACTTTGCCTAGTTTTCTCATCTAGGATGCCTCTGACTGCTGAAGGAGGGAGATGGGAGACAGGGTATAATTGTCTAACTTAGTGTCTGGCATCAGTGTCAGAAATGGCTCTGTGACGTTCTAGGCTCAAGAGCAGGGAGAGTCCTGAAATGTGACAGGTACATGTCATCTGCATTTCAGGTAGTGGCCACTGATCCTGGCTTTGGGCCCCTGCTATTGACAGTGGGCCATTGAAGGGAAAGGAGGGAGGAAAAGTTTTGGGGAACTTACGGGAAAATTACTTGGAACATACTGCATCGACTCCTGTGCCTTAGGGAAGCGTCATGGAACCATTAGCAGTTATTATCTTCATGTATGTGGTGGTACTTTGACTTCCTGGGAACAGTCAGTGGAGATGTTAACAGGAACTGTATTTGAGGTGGTACTAGCACTTTTCAGTTTATTTTGGTTAATTTGGCTGTATGGATTATGCTATGTAGACAATGGTTATTTTACATTTCTGGTCACAGTGAATTTGTAAATAACTGGGCAAGTCTGAATGATCAATAGTTAAAATAGAACTTGAAGTAAACTTAAAAATCTGGTTTTACAGTTGTCTTAGATTTCAGATGATTGTGCTGCTTGAATACTGAAAACATGTAGCATAAGAAATGATACAAGTTTCAGGCCTGGTGCGATAGCATAGCAGCTAAAGTCTTCTCCTTGAATGCACCAGGATCCCATATGGGCGCTGGTTCTAATCCCGGTGGCCCTGCTTCCCATGCATCTCCCTGCTTGTGGCCTGGGAAAGCAGTCAAGGAAGACTCAAAGCTTTGGGTCCCTGCACCCACATGGGAGACCTGGAAGAGGCTCCTGGCTCCTGGCTTCGGAACAGTACAGCTGCAGCCACTGCAGCCACTTGAGGAGTGAACCATCAGATGGAAGATCTTCCTTTCTATCTCTCTTCCTCTCTGTATATCTGCCTTTCCAATAAAAATAAATCCTTTAAAAAATTGTATGTTTCAAAAAACCAAAAGCCTGAAATGGCACTTACGTTAATGCTATAACTCAGTCATGTAAGAGTAGTAGTTGTAGTAGGTACTTGTCTGAATATATAACTTGCATTAATAGGTGAAGACCATTTTATCTAAGCCGTTAGTGAGAGATTGGATCAGGATAAAATATGTAGCAGTCACAGTCCAGCTCTTACTAAGTGAACATGTACTGACTGTCTTGTGAGCATAACCACATATTTAACAAGTCTTACTAGAAAATACATCCTGATCCAAAGTTGTGGAACTGGTTCTACAGAGTGATAACATGGACTTGAGGTTTTATAGATGATTGGATGTGTTAATATCTTGTCAGGAATTGAAGATTAAGTGACACTTGAAAGTGGAGAATATAGATTATAAAAATAGCTTCAAATGATGAAAAACATTTGTTTCAGTTATTAGCAGTTGTTAGAATAGTTTTAAATACACTTTAGAAAAAAGGTTCACTTGCTGTTACTAGAAAAGCAGATTTATAGAGAGGAGGAGAGATGAAAGTCTTCATTTACTGGTTCACTCCCCAAATGGCCACAATAGCCAGAGCTGAGCTGATCCAAAGCTTGGAGCCAGGATCATCTTCTGGGCCTGCCATGTGAGTCCACACTCCCAAGGCCTTGGACCATCCACTGCTGCCACAGGCAGCGAGCTAAATAGGAAGTGGACTAGCTGGGACACCAACCAGCACCCATACAGAATGCCAGCACTGCGAGGCAGAGAGCCAGTGTGCTGTGCCCATTACTTCCCATCATTCATACTAATTAGATGTTTAATAACTGTTCTTTAGCCAAACCACTGATTGGTCCAAATGGCTTGCTAGGTGGAATTGTTGATAAGATTTTGATCATTGAAGAGGTACAGTTGATTCTCTTTAGCAGGATTGCTATGTTCTGTCAACTAGTTCTCTAAATTTACTGCCCGTTCGATTTTGCCTTTAACAGAATTTTAGCTGTGAGCATCTCTTAAATATGAGAAATGTTTGCGTACATGGCCAAATATTCCATGGGTGTTGTTTCAGTCACACGAAGCATATACAGACCATAAGAGTTCAAATTGTTTATGGTTTATTCTTTAAAAGGGTAGTCTCAAATAGTATTCCCAATTCATTCATGGTAAAATCAATGCTTATATCTGTGTTTTTAAAGCGTAAAATTTGGATACAGTAGTGGATGAGAGGGGAGTTATTGGGAATCAAAATGCAGGCCCCTGATCATCTTGGATTCAGTTTCTAGCTTGTCTGTGGGGCTGTGGTAACTTTGCATGTCTCAGGTGTCTCCTGTGGACCTGCAGGGGTGTGGGAGGATGTGAGAGTGGCACTAATGCTTAAGCAGCACTTGGGAACAGCACGCTCCCAGAGGTTGCCCAATGACCATTGGCTGATTTGTGAGACACCAACTTCTGTCGTATCTTACTGGTAGAGCTCACTCTTTCTGTTTTCAGAATTTGGGGAAGAATCTTTCAGTCTTAGTATTTAAAATTTTTACCAATGAAAGCTTTGGGCCTCTTGGTGGCCAGTCATTCCTGTTTTCCAGACTAAGTCACAGTTCTCCTGGACCCTCCTGTAGTAGTTCCTCACTGGCTTCTGTGTTGAGGTCTCTGGAGTTGTGTGCATGAGTTTTAGGTTGGGAGGTTCAAGTAGCATGTGAGTTTACTTAACTCAGTGTTACGTTCCACACAACTTGATATTCTAGTTTCTCTTTCACTGTTCGTTTTCTTGTGAGAAGATCAGGATTTTAAACTCAACAGAGTTTTCACCAGACATTTCACTTTGTTGCTTCTGCTTCAGATAATGGCAACAAGGCCTTACAGGAAACAAAATCTAATTGCTTTCGTGCATAAGTGTTTGTAATATCAGAAAGGCATTTTATGTGCCCTGCTTTGTATCTAAGTGTTTTCCCCTTGTTCTTTTTTAGTGACAAAACATAAAGGTCCTGAGAAAAGAGAGTCTCCTTCACCAGCACCAAAACCTAGAAAAGTTGAATTATCCGAATCAGGTAAGTTTTGGTTTTGGTTTAAGATTTATTTGTTTTTATTTGAAAGGCATATTTTTATAGAGAGGAGAGATAGAAATGTCTTCCATCTGCTGGTTGACTCCCCAAATGGTAGCAACAGCAAGAACTGAGCTGACCTGAAGTTGGGAGCCAGGAGCTTATTGCCAGCCTCCCACATGAAATGGGACTGGGGGGCTCTGGCCTCAGGTGGTCCTCCACTGCTTTCCCAGATCATAAGAAGAGGGTTGCATCAGAAATGGAGCAGCCAGGGACTGGTACAATGGCTCAGCTGGCTGATCCTCCACCTTGCAGCGCCAACATTCCATGAGAGTTCCGGTTGTGTCAGCTCCCTGCGAATGGCCTGGGAAACAGTGAAGGGTGGCCCACATCCTTGGGACCCTGCACTCACATGAGAGACCAGGAAGAGGCTCCTGGCTTCAGTTCAGCTCAGCTCCAGCCATTGCAGCCGGTTGGCAAGTGAACCCACAGATGAAAGATGTTTCTGTCTCTCCTCTGTAAACCTGCCTTTTCAATAAAAATAATCTGAAAAGGAAAAAAGGAGACGGAGAAGGAGCTTTCCCACCTGTTATTCACTCCCCCAGATGGCCGAAGCAGCCAGAGCTTTCCCAGGCCATAAACAGGGAGCTGGATCAGAAGTGGAGCAGCCATAGCACTGGCCCTCACCCCTTTTTGGTGTAATTATTTCATCAGGGTCACTTCTTTTATCTCTGAAATTTGGCAGTTAATAATGTTTTTAAAATGCCTGATATCTTAATTGCCTTGAGAAAAATGTCTTAGCTAAATCAATATTGGATTTGGCATTTTAAATTCTTGTGTAAAAATTATAGTAGTTACTGCTTGACCAAACCAAGATTCAAGAGACCATCCTTCGCAGATGTCTCCGACCTTCCTTCGGCGTCACTAAAGCAGCGCTTTGTAATGTGTCTTTCAGAAGAAGACAAAGGTGGCAGGATGGCCGCAGCCGATTCTGTGCAGCAGAGGCGTCAGTACAGACGGCAGAACCAGCAGTCTTCATCGGGTAGGGGCGCTGCTTGTCCTCTGTAGTCACCGATTTAAGAGTGCAGGTTGAGGAATCCTTATTCTAGAACTCCAAACTCTGAAGCTTTCTGAGTCCTGGCTTAGACGAAAGGTTGAAGATCACCTCTGCTGGGTCACATTCTGAACACAGGCCCACCAAACATACTGTTGATGGTTACTTTGGGGCTGTGATAACAAGCATCCATGAAACACAAGTGAAATTTTCTTGTAATTTAGAATTCAATACCATCTCCATCTTCATTACGCATGTAAATATTCCTAAATTTGAAAAAAAAAATCCAACCATTAAAATACTTATTGTCCCAGACATTTGGGATAAAAAGTGGTCAGTCTATACTTAGCTGCAGTCGTGTGTGTGTAGCGAGTGAACCTGCTTCCAAAAAGTAGTGCATCTGCTTGCTAGAAACCTTGGCAGGCAAGAGTATCTGATGCTGTTTGCCTTTTGTTTTAACTTTGTTTTAAGTAATGACATATTGGTATAAAATTTGAAAGTGTGACTCTTTTCCAGATCCCCCAGTTTTAGCCCCTAAACCTTGGATTCAGAAATGTTTTATGTACCACTCACATTCATGCTATTTTAAGCCTTCTAATATGTCATCAACACTTTTTTTGGTTAATCTTATGGAATCTACTTCCTTTCTTGCTTGCTTGCTGGCTGCAACATTTTCCATAAAAATATACCACCAGTTTTTTAACTAGTTGTGTTTTTTATGGTTCTTAGGTGATTTCTGTGTTTATGCAAGTTTATCTTCAAAGTAATAGTTGAAATTGGTATTACTCGGGTGACATGATATCTCAGTTGGCTAATCCTCTACCTCCAAGTGCCAGCATCCCAAGTGAGCACAAGTTCATGTCCCAGCTGGTCCACTTCCCATCCAGCTCCCTGCTTGTGGCCAGGGAAGGCAGTGAAGGATGGCCCAAAGTCCTGGAAACCTGCACGTGGTGTTAAAAAAAAAAACAAACAAAAAAAAAACAGAAGAAGCTCCTGGCTCCTGACTTTGGATTGGCTCAGCTCTGGTTTAAAGATTTATTTTATTTGTATTGGAAACTTAGATATACAGAGAAGAGGAGAGACAGAGACGAAGATCTTCCATCTGATGGTTCACAGTGGCCGCAGTGGCTAGAACTGCACCGTTCCAAAGCCAGGAGCCAAGAATTTTTCCTGGGCTCCCACATGGGTGCAGGGTCCCAAGGCTTTGAGTCTTCCTCAACTGGTTTACCAGGCCACAAGCAGGGAGCTGGATAGGAAGCGGGGCAACCAGGATTAGAACCAGTGCCCATATGAGATCCTGGTTTGTGCAAGGCAGGGACTTTAACTGCTACGTTATGCCACCGTGCCAGGCCCTAAATAAATATTTTCAAAAAGAGCTGGAATTGTGTTGGATTAGTTTGCACAGAAACCTGGTTTTAAATTGTGTGCTCTTCTTCAAAACTTGTGGCTGTATCTAGACACAATTAGATTTTTATTTGGAAGAGTGACAAGCATGGAGGGGTTCTTCCACCCACTGGTTTACTCCTCAGATGCTGCAGCACTTGATTCTGGGCCATGCTGAAGTCAGGAGCTTGAAACTCCATCCCGGTGTCAGGGATCCAAGGACTTGAGTCATCTTTTCCTGCCTTTGCAGGTGCATTAGCAGGAGGCTGGATGGGAAGCAGAGTAGCCAGGGCTTGAAACTGAGACTCCAAAATGGGGTGCTTGTTACACCCACTGTGCCACTACCTTAGCCCCTTTATTTGCTTTTCATTTATAAAATTCGATTAAAAATGAAATAACTGACCTCCCTGGATCGCGTCTGGAGAGTCCCCAGTGCTCTGCCAGCTTCGGAAGCGGGAGGGAGAGCAAAGCCGCAGAGCTGCCCATTCCAGTCCCAGCTTGCCCGGTGGCTGGTGCCTGGAAGATACTCTGCAACAGAGCGTGTGCCCCGAGCGGACACTCCTCACTCCAGGAAATATGGGTTAAACCTATGGAGTCCACTGCTTCCCTGAGTTGATTTTTAAGCTTCACATAGCTATTTAGAAAATGATTGACTTTCCTAAGAGATATTTGTATCATCTTGTTGGGTTGGATTGGAGCATGGAAATGGTTTGTCTTCTGTGATTTGCTTTACACCTGTGCGGCCACTACCGTGCAGAACTGGTAGCTTGTATGTGTGCTTATGTATGCTCCATCTGCTTTGATTCAGAAAATTTTGGACAGCCTCTTTTAAAGCATGGGCCTCATGTAATTTTTCTTTGCTGTAAATTACAGACTCTGGCTCCTCTTCCTCCTCAGAAGATGAGCGACCCAAGAGATCTCACGTGAAGAATGGTGAGGTAGGCAGGCGGCGGAGACATTCGCCTTCTAGGAGTGCCTCTCCCTCGCCACGAAAGCGCCAGAAAGAGACCTCCCCTCGGTAACACTTCCTTCTGGGATCTTCATGGGTGTTCGTGTGTTTAATGTCACCCGTGGGTTGCGGGGCTGTTTGAAAATGAAGAGTGCCTTCACTTCAGACACTTTGGAAAGATGGTGGGGTGGGGGAGGGGTGTTTTGTGGTTTTGTTTCTTTGTGGATGACTCATGTTTATTGAGACCCACCATGTCATTTGTATGCATGACTAGCAAAATAATTCATAACATTAACTCCTGAGTATCTTTGAACACTTTAAAACCTAAGCATCACTGATACTTAACTTCCTCAAATTGCATAAATTAGTGAATGGAATTCTTGACATTTGTTTTTCTCCACTGCTCTCAGGATGCAGATGGGAAAACGATGGCAATCGCCAGTGACCAAAAGGTTGGTTAGACACAACTTTGTGAAGGAGGGCTCCATATCAGAACTTGTAGCAGCTGGATTCCCTGTTGTGCCCTTTTCCCGTTGTTAGATGCATCATGGTTGTGGAGACATTCCTAGGTTGTCTTGACTTGGTTTTCTTCCACATCATCAGATAAATGATAGGGTGTGTGCAGGGATGTTCACGGAGACTCAGAGTGTGATGATCTGGGTAACACTCCTCTTCTGATTTGCTTCAGTTTGACCTAAAACGGCTTTAATGAGATCTGGAAAATAATTGGTCCTTAGACTTACTGGATAATAGAGACTGTGGTGGCTTCAGGGCAGCAGTAAGGACAAGGAGAACAGAGTGGGGAGGAAGGAGCAAAGAGCACAGGCTTGGCCCTGTGGCTGTTTCCGTGGCTGAGAAGGGAGTTCTTAACTGCGCTGAACTTTCTGATCATTGTCTATATACCCATAAAACAGGGGCATTCTAGAGACATCATAATCTAATTCATGCCTGTAAGCCTTGCTGAAACTAGCCGTTTGTTCCCTTGATTGCTCAGTTTTAAAACTGTTTTGGCTTTTCAATATGAGTGTTTTCTTGGAATGGCCGTTTGGAACTAGTTGGCAGTGTTTGCGTGAGAGCAAAGTTCTGGGTATTCGCACTGTGGAGTAAACTGTTTCTTGATAATAATAAAGTATAGAAACCTACACCAGTTTTATTTTCCCAGCAGTGAATATGCTAATAATCTTGCTTCTTGACTGCTCTGGGCTGTTGTCTCCTTGTTTGAAAACTGTGCTGGTCCTTTCAGGTTTATAGCAGCAGTAATTGCCATCAGATGTCTGGAGTTTAGAGATAGAAGAATGATAGTTTCAGTCTTGGGAACTGAGCAGAGACAGGAGTTTGGGGATTAGCTTCATTTCCTTCTCAGAGCTTTCATTAGTTTCAAAGGGGAATGCAGGCTGTCACTCCTGTCTTTTGTTTGATTATCTTGTTAATGTAAGCTCAGAGGGTGTCAAACCATCTTGGCATATGCTTTGATAATTTTATTTTGAGTTTGCTGGTGATTTATCTGTCAGATGAGCTTTTTGTGTTAAGTGTATAATGGGGCTCAGAATGATAGGGCTCTGATATTGACTAGATTATTCCCAGGATAAATTCAGTACTGAATACACTATTCAGTCAGTTTTGATCTGTCATCTTTGGGATAGTGTTTTTAGGTAACAATGCATAACTCCCAAACAGTAGAGATGAATGTTAGAAATGAAGTTCTTGGAGCAGTGACACCAGGATTTGGGTCATAAGCTGCTGATGAGTAGGGACTTTGAGATTTCTGTGTGAGGCTTCAGTGTGATCTTTGCCTAGACATTTTCCACTTAGCCCAGAAACCTTGGATGCCGTTTCTGATTGGCTTCCTGATGGCTCTGATATGCCTGCAGGTTACAAAGCAGTGCTGTCAGATGGTGGTTTCTGTGTGCTACTCAGAATGTTATATATCATGCCCTGGGACACATGTTAGTAGGTCCTGAAACAAAAATTTCACATAGCAGTATTTTCCCTTGGACACAATAGAAGACTTAATTTCCTATTATTTCTTTGGTGGTGCTGTTGGGTATCTTTGCTACTGGTCTTGACAGAAAACATTGCTGTGAAACAGGTAGTGGCCTTTGCTGTCCTTTAGATCAGTGGCTGAAAGGAAGTCTTACGTGCCTGTAAGTGCCATGGACTCAGTCAACTGTGTTCTCTTGGTTTAGTGGTAGACGGAGGAGAAGTCCCTCCCCACCACCCACCAGAAGGCGGCGCTCTCCTTCTCCTGCTCCGCCTCCCCGTCGGCGCAGGTCTCCAACCCCACCACCACGACGAAGGTACATGTCACATGTGCTTCCAAATAGCTCATTGAAGTGGCAATAGTTGGCCAGTAATGAAAGACCTCAGTTTATATGAAATGTTTAGAACACACAAATCTATAGATAGGCAGATAGATGGATGAGTGGTACCTGGGCTAAGGTAGGGGGTGGTAATGGCAACTATGAATCAACTAAAACTGTTGACTTGTGGATTTTAATTGGGTCTATTTTATAATATATTTAAATCATATGTGTCAAGTAAAAGGTACTGTGATAATAAAAAAAATACTAGGCCCATGCATTGGCTCAACTGACTAATCCTCCACCTCCAAGTGCTGACATCCCATATGGGTACCAATTTGAGTCCCACCTGCTCCAGTTCTCATACAACTCCCTACTTCTGGCCTTGGAAATCAGTGGATGATAGACCCAGAGTCTTGGGACCCAGCCACCAGCATGGGAAACCTGGAAGAAACGCCTGGTTCCTGGCTTCTGATGGGCTCAGCTCGGCTGTTGCAGCCATTTGAGGAGTGAACCAGCAAATGGAAGATAATTCTGTTTCTCCTCTGTAAATCTGCCTTTCCAATAAAACATAAATAAAGCTTTAAAAGAAAAAAGAAAAAGGTACTATTATATTCAAGACTCCTGCTACTATCTTCAGTTGGTGTCTAGGTAACATGTTTATTCATTTACTTGGGAGGCAGAGTAACGGGGAGAGAAATCTTAGAGTTTGGACTTTTATAGCATAAATTCAATTGATTTTGTAGCTTTTCTGTAAGTCTAAAATGATTTCACAATAGGAATGGAAATGTGGAAGCTTTGGAAGGATTGTTTTGCGTGTTCTGTTTTTAGATTTATTTATTTGAAACGCAGATTGAGGAAGAGATATTCCATTAATTGGTTCACTCCCCACAATGGCCTTGGCAGCCAGGAGCTGGGCACTCCACCTGAGTCTCCCACGTGTGTGAGCTCAAGCACTCAAGCCATCATCGTCATCCACTATGGAATACAGGCCCAAACAGTGGTTTAACTCATACTAGAATGCCTCCCTCCCCCAAAAAATGCTTTAATGACATTTGTCAAACTTGACATTGTAGTGACCGCTACTGCTTCTCGGTGCCTACGATGCTCAGCAAAGGGCTGGGTACTTTGTGTGCCGAAGTTGTGGTCATCCTGGGACCTTGCTTTGCAGGACTGGGGGTTTAGGTACTAGATTGTGCCCAGGTGCAGCAGTGGAAGCGCACCTTCCTGCTTGGTCTCCAAAGGCTTGTTGCAAAGCTGCTGCTGGCGCAGAAACTCCAGCTCAGAGCCTGTAAGAGCAAATTAGGCAGCGGGGCCTAAGCACTACATTGGCATCCTAATTCAGGAAGTAGGTCAGGGTTGTGTAGATGAAGCGTCAGGCTGGAGGCAGTAGAGGTGGTCAGCTCTGGTTGAAAGTGCTCCAGAGCCACAGCTGATCAGTGAACATCAAAGCAATACAAATTCCTCCATTTACCAGAATGTCCTGTTGTGCAGTCATCTGAAATAAACAAATTTACTGATTTGTTATTTGTTTTATATGATATAAAAGGGTTAATGTGTCCGCTTACAAATAACCTTGCTTTTGCCTAGTGCTAATTACAGAATAGCTTCTCGTTTGGTGTTCAGTTGTCAGAACCGTTCAGCTGACTGATGTGTCTCTGCCCTAGGACTCCTTCTCCGCCCCCTCGCCGGCGCTCGCCTTCCCCACGGAGGTACTCCCCTCCAATCCAGAGGAGATACTCCCCGTCCCCACCGCCCAAGAGAAGGACGGCTTCTCCTCCACCCCTGCCAAAGCGCAGGGTGTCGCCGTCTCCACCGCCCAAGCGGCGAGTCTCCCATTCTCCACCACCCAAGCCGAGAAGCTCCCCAGTAACCAAGAGACGGTCGCCTTCCTTGTCGTCCAAGCCTAGGAAAGGCTCTTCCCCAGGCCGCTCCGCCCGGGAAGCCCGCTCACCACAGCCGAACAAGCGGCACTCGCCATCCCCTCGGCCTCGCGCTCCTCAGCCCTCCTCCAGCCCCCCGCCTGCGCGGAGAGCACCGTCATCTTCACCCCAAAGAAGGCAATCTCCGTCTCCAAGTACTAGGCCCATTAGGAGAGTCTCCCGGACTCCGGAACCTAAAAAGACAAAAAAGTAAAAATATTTGATGCTTTTTGGTTAGGGATACTTTGTATCTTTCATGTTTAGCAGCTTGCCACTGCCCCCATCCCTGGATTTTGGGTTTCTGTTTTTTACTGAGAAGAAACAGAAAAGCATGAGCTGTGACTACAAACTTACAGGGCAGATTTTAGATGTTATTCACAGGTTCTTTTCAATTTTCCAGATACCTTCTTATGGCATAGATTAGGTGCCCTGGGATTTTATTTGACTTTTAGTGGTATCCATTTTTCATGGTGGATGTGTGACTTTGGCCCCAGCAGTCTGAAATCAAGTGTAGGGAGTTGCAAGCAGTGTCTCTAACAGAACGGGTACACAGCTGGGGAGCTCGAGTTGTGTTTGTTCTGGGAGATTTGGGAGTTGTGGTTTATGTGTCAGTAGAGCCAGCTAACAACCAGTGCTCTGACATATTTGGAGGGTGTAACCTGGCGTGTATTGTTGTGGGTGGTTTTGTCCTGGGCAGGGAGGTCTGTTGTTGGAGCTAAATGTTTTTTTTCCTCTCTCTACAGGACTGCCTCTCCGAGCCCCCAGTCTGTAAGGAGGGTCTCCTCCTCCCGCTCTGCATCTGGATCCCCTGAGCCAGCAGCTCAAAAGCTCCCGGCCCCATCGTCCCCTGTCCAGTCTCAGTCGCCCTCCACCAACTGGTCACCAGCGGTACCGGTCAAAAAGGCTAAGAGCCCGACACCGAGCCCATCGCCGGCAAGGGTGTGTGTCCAGCTAGTTGTAAACAGGTCTTGTCAGTTTGGGTCTGATCAGACTGAAAGAGCACCATTAAATAGAGTGTCATCTTGCTCAGGTTCTGTGTTCTGTGAAATCAGTGGTTAGGCGTCTGTCCTTAATTAGGTTGTCTGAATCATGCAGGACTTCTTAATTGCTTAGAAATACTGAAATTTTTAAATTGCATGCTAGATTCAAAGAACCTTTTGCCTGAATTTGGCATGCAGCTGTTCTTAATTGAAGTAGGCTTTCTCTTGGGCAATTTTGCCCTACCATTGAGTAGTATAAGTGGTCTGAGAACTTTGAAGATATGACAAGCTAAACTATAATGCTCAGTAGGTTAGGTGTACTGAATGCATTTTCTTCATATGCTGCTCTCAAGGTTTTACAGTATTCATTAGGCATATAACCCATGGTGAGGCAGGGTTCCTCCTGCGGAGGACAAGCCACCCCTACTCTATTCCTGTTAGATGCTGACTAGAGACTTGACATTAAGATTTATTTTTATTGGGAAATAAGGTCACATTTACAGAGAGGAGAGACAGATCTTCCATCTGCTGGTTCACTCCCTAAGTGGCTGCATTGGCTGGAGCTGAGCTGATCCTCTGCTGCTTTCCAGGCCACTAACAGGGATCTTGTTGGATCAGCCAGGACACAAATTGGTGCCCATATGGAATCCTGGCACTTGCAAGGCAAGGATTCAGCTACTGAGCTATCACACAGGCCCCAGGGACCATTTATTAAAAGCCTGCTACATACTAAGCCAAGTGTTGAAAACCTGGCTTAATGTGAAACTAGTTGGGGGAGCTCTAGCTTCACTTAGCTTGAAGACCCTTTGCTCATCTTAAAAGCTGTGAACAGGCCTTTGGTGTTTGTGTGTCTCCCACCTCCATGGCCGTGGATACTTCATGCTGGGCGGGGGCGGCTTGTACCTTTTCTTTCCCTAAACCCGAATGAAATCCTGAGTCCTCGGCAGTGTACTGTTCAGTTGACGTTTAATCAGGCTGATGATGTTTTCCTGAATTTCTAGAATTCAGATCAAGAAGGAGGTGGAAAGAAAAAGAAGAAAAAGAAGGACAAGAAACACAAAAAGGACAAGAAACACAAGAAGCACAAAAAACACAAGAAGGAGAAGGCTGTGGCCGCGGCTGCAGCCTCTGCTGTGAGCCCTGCCGCCGCCACCACCGCCGCGGCCACATCCGCGCAGGAGGAGGTAGAGGCAGCAGCGTCGGAGCCCAGGAAGGTGTGTGGGCGCTGCTTGCGCACGTGCTGTCACCTGTCTACATGGTAGAATCAGTTTTGAAAAGGCACAAAATTGGGGGTTTTATTCATTTGCTTTTTTTTTTAGCCATTCTGATGATACTGATACGTTTCCCTATGACCCGCCAAGGACAAGAATTTGCCAGGACCAAAGAGAATGCATGTGTCTATCGAGAAGCTCTCTGTCATTTTCTGCTTTTGTTGTCAGTTCTTGATCATCCATTTACTGTCTTGCATCTTACCTGTGACTGTTCTGGCTTTTGCAGGAGACAGAGAGTGAACCTGAGGATAACCTCGATGACCTGGAGAAGCACCTCCGGGAGAAGGCCCTCCGATCCATGCGGAAGGCGCAGGTGTCCCCACAGTCTTAGGTGGAATGTTCGTTACGATGTAAATTTTATTTGGTTTGTACGCAATTCAATTTCAAAATTGCTAAAAATGTGTTTGAGCTTTAGACTATAACATTTGTTGTAATAATTGCTAGGTTGAAGTTCACCATGTAAAAAAAGGGCATGGATTTACATTGCAAAAGGTGTCCACAGTGTATTAGTGACATTCTTTCATTGACAGCTGACATAAATTCATTTAGAGTGAAATATTTTAAGCCAAAAAAATTCCCTTTTTAAAAAAGGGGGTTCAAATACTGTTGGCATTCTTATGGTTCCTTTAATTGCCCCTGGCTTTTCCAAAGGGGTTTTTCTCTCCCTCTTTTTCTTCCTTTCTTTTTCTTTCTTTTTTTTTTTTTAATTTTTCTCATTTGAGTCTCTTAGCACTCATTTTTAAGTTATACTTCCAATCTCATGATTTATGAGCTTGCCCAGAAATAAGACCACTGTTTAGAGAGAAGTCTACATGAGTGTCTTAATGCCACAATCTTCCTCCCAGTTGCCTGTGGAGTCTCTGCTGAAGTGAATCAGAATTGGAGCTCTAACGAGAGATAGCAAGGAAAGCCGGTCCTCTGCCAGGACTCTGTGGGTCTCTGTCCATGTGAAACAAGTTGATTTGGAACACTGGAATTTCGTTCTATTCTGTTCTAGGGTGTTCTTTTTGTTTGTTTGTTTGTTTCTCTTGTAAAGGCAATTAACGAGTCCCAGGAAGGATCCTTCAGTCATATAATTTTTTTTTTTTTTTTTTTGGTGAATTGTCATGGCTCCATTCATATTGTCTTGGTCTTCCACGTGGTACATACAGCCTCAGAGTGCTGGTGTTGGGAAGGCTGGAAGGACTCGGACTTGGAAATAGTGTCTTGGTTTCACTTTTTTTTTTGTTTTGTTTGTTTGGTTGATTTTTTAAAAAAACTAAAGCTATATAAAGCTTGTGGATTAAACAATAAATTTCTAAATTTAAAAATGTGTGCTGTTCACTTTTAGTTATTTTCTCATACTGCAGGAAGCTTGCTTTTCTTAGAAATCCTGTGATGCGCACTTTATCCCTTTGACGGGGTGGGAGTTGGACAAGGGAGTGAAGGATGGTAGAAGGTTTTGCTGTGGAGTGCAGCAGAGGCCAAGGGCAGGGTGCATTGGAGCAGGTGCAGCAGGCAGAGTTGGTGAAGGCTGAGGCTGCTGAGCCCCTGCAGCAGAAGCCTGGCACATCACGGGGAGTGAGGACTGACCACAGCCTCTGGGGTTTGGCTCTCCAAAACTCGGTTGATTTTACATATGAGATGTTGCGGAGCCAAGTATAACATGAGGAAACTGGAGAATTAAAAGGGGGATATTTGACACCAGGAACCCCAACTGGCAAATGGGTGATTTGATGATGCTTCAGCAGTTTAGGGCCAAAAGGGAAAGGAAAATGCCTCAAATGTTAATTTCAGGAAAACCTAACAGTCCTCACAGGTTTTGTTTGGTTTGGTTTTCTCTTTTTGTTTTTGTTTTTTTTAGTAATTACAATTGTATTATGTGACACAGTTTCATAGGCTCTGGGATTCCCTCCCCCACCCCTCCCCAAACCCTCCCCGCATGGTGGATTCTTCCACCTTGTTGCAGTATTACAGATCAAATTCAGTTGAGATTCTTTCATTGCAAGCATATACCAAGCAAAGAATCCAGCATCTAATTGTCCAGATACATTCAACGGTTTCTTGGGGAGATCGTCTCTGGTCTGAAGGTAGAGCTGGCAGAATATCATCCTGATCAATTAAAAGCCCCAACTTAATATCAACGACAATTTACAACATTATGGAATTAATTGTCATGGTATTGATTAACCAATATGTTACAAGAAGCAAGTTCTTAACCACATCCTGTGACTGCTTCATTGACATTTTGATTTTAGTTTATATACAACCAGCTTCTATACACCTTAAAATGGCTATAGGGTACTATTCAGCTGTCTTGTGTCTATCCTCATTTTAGTATTTAGCAGTCCATAGCGTTGAAGCATAATTCTACTGAACCTGGCAGATTTTAGGATAGTCTAAACTGGATTATAACTCTGACAAGGCATATGTCAACAGTTGAGGTGTAGAACTACTTTAGGAGGGGTGTGCAGAGAAATCTTCCATTTCCCAGTGAGGAGTGTCTAATCTCTGTGTCCTACCTAGTAAGGTATAAGTGAATCCACGCTGACCGTTTCCTGTCTGGTTCTAAGCTTTCCTTGTTTTCTGGTTTTAAACCTGGAGCACGGACGCAGGAACCAGGAGCTTACCCTTCCCTGTGCTGAGGCATGGTTACATGCTTCACCCCCTCTCTGCTGGCGTCCAGCTCTAGCCGAGTTTGGAACTCAAGAAGGGTCCGTGGATGAGGTACAAAGAGGAACGAAACGGACCACTACAATTCTAGGATCATAATGGACAGTGCGAGAAAGCTGTCCCCTTTACCTATACAGAAGCAATCCTAAGCCCTGGCATAGCCTTTTGACATCATGGTCAAGTGGGTGTATCCAAGGATAATTCTGCCGTATGTTTCACCTAAAAATTCTAGAAGTTCCTGCTACAGTTCTTATTCTACAACTCAATCTTGTATCACAAAGGAAAGGAGAACCTAAAAATCAAGGGAAGAATGAAACCCTAAATACAGGTCCCTTGATTAGCATAAGATCGATGGGGACAGCCAAGACAGCATGAATAATAGAAGGCCCTTTTTGCAAGACATGATTGACATTAACCTCCAAGCTCACATTGAGTAAAAGGCCAACTCCACAGCAGCAAACAATGCCTGAATGGATTAGAGTTCTTCCACAGGGTGGTCTGGTGTTCATGCAAAGGAAGGTGGAGCTGCGTTCAGGTGGTTGTGGAGACATCCGCCAGGCCCTGCCATACAGCGGGAAGTTCCTTGCGGCCCTGTGTGTAATGGAACAATACTCTTCACACCTTCGTGTCCCCCACATTCACTGCATGGACCCCAGCACTCTCCACACAGACCCTTAAACCTGCTGGTGCTCGAGACCCAAAGGGCCTAGGAGGGACACAGGCCACACACCCTTCTGTGCCTAGCACACTGTTTTCAATAACAATAAGAAAGTCCTTATAGAGACAATTACTGTACTCCTCTTGGATATGGATCCCAAGGATGAGGGGGCTGACGTGCTGAGGAGTTTGATGTGACGTTTTGAGGCAGAAGCGTGATGGAGCTTTGTATAGGGACTGAGCTAAGAGTCCCCAGGTGGTTGTTTCCAAGGTGGAAGTTGGCTGCTTAACCTTTCCAGAACACGCCAAGCAGGGACACTCATTGGCATATTTGCATCTGGCCAGCCAACCTTCATTTCATTTCCTCAGTTGACTTTGGTTCTTCATTTGCTCACTAAAGTTGCCAGTTCCTCTTGGCTAATTTGAATAGTACCATTTGTTGCTGGACTTCAACAGGCTATGGCTTAAGCTCAGCTTTTGTCACAACACATTCTTCACTGGAGTTTATGTAGCATTACTGGTTTAGTTACTGGACAAAGCCCTACTCGTCCCACCTGGCTAGCTGCCATTTGACTCTGGTGGGTCCTTTTAAACATGAAATGGCTTTGCTTGTGTCTCTGATCCAGACTTCTTGAACTACTGTCATCTGATGTCCACATGAAAATGTCCTTTGTGTTTAAAAGGCTTTGCAAAATGAATCTGCCCCAAACTAGGGTTATTCTTACACCGTCTTCTGGTCTTGGAGCCTGTAAAATTGAGGAGTTAGCTGCTGCCTGTCTTGGTACTTCCTGCAGTCAATGTATGCACGTGTCTTTCCCTCTAACAGCCCAACGCAGGTCAGAGCTTTCTGGAATCCTCAAATAGTCCATGGCTATGCTGTGGTTTAAGCTTCTACCTTAAGACTGGAATTCCATACGGGCACTGGTTCACTGCTCACTGCCTATTCAGGTCCCTGCTAATGCCTGGGCAAGCAGCAGAAGAGGGCCCAAGTGCTTGGACCCCTGCCACCCTCGGGTCAGTTCTAGGCCCCTGGGTTCAGCCTGGCTGCTATAGCCACTGAAAGAAGTCAGCTGTGGCAAGATATCTGTAATATTCAAGCAGGTTTTGTTTGTTGTTTATTGGAAAGGCAGATTTATTGAGTACGAGAGGCAAAGCTGTCCACTGGTTCACTCCCCAAGTGTCTGCAACATCCAGAGTTAGGCCAGTCGGAAGCTGGGAGCTTCTCCCATGCAGGTGCAGGGTTCCCAGGCCTTGGGCCATGCTTTCCCCAGGCCACAGGCAGGGACCTGGATGAGAAGTGGAACAGCCACATGAGATTTTGGTGCATGCGAGGTAAGGATTTTACCCACAGACTATTGTGCCAAGCCCCTCAAGTAAATTTTTTTTCAATTTTTTTAACTTTTTAAAATTGGTTTTTGATACAATATAGTTGGCACTGGGCACTCAAGTAAATTTAAAAAAAAAAAAACTTTTAGCTGTACTGAGCTCAGAATAGAATTCCAGGTTAGGATGGCCCCCTCCAGTGCCTTTTTTTTTTTTTTCATTACGAAGATGTACAGAGAGGAGGAGAGGCAGAGAGGAAGATCTTCCGTCTGATGATTCACTCCCCAAGTGATCACAACGGCTGGTGCTGTGCCGATCTGAAGCCAGGAGCCAGGCGCTTCTTCCAGGTCTCCCACGGGGGTGTAGAGTCCCAAAGCTTTGGGCCGTCCTCGACTGCCTTCCCAGGCCACAAGCAAGGAGCTGGATGGCAAGTGGGGCCACTGGGACACAAACAGGCACCCATATGGGATCCCGGCATGTTCAAGGTGAGGGCTTTAGTCACTAGGCTACTGCACTGGACCCTGGTGCCTTGTTTCTATGACCTAATTTGCACAACCATGCCCTTCCCTGTGTTTGGTACGTGACAGTTCTCATTACCTCCAGGAACTTAGTCTTGCTCTCTTGAGTGTCCCCAGTGTCACATGGCAGAAGCACAAATATTTGATGAACCAGATTGAAGAGATGTTAAGTAACTGTCCCTGTGCTTGTGGGCCACCCTGGGGTGGAGTTGGAAGCAGGTGAGCAGACACGGCCTCAGCCCCACTGTGGACTGGCTGGGCCAGCATTTCTGCTCCAGCTCTCCGCCGTGGGATTGGGAAGCTGCTTTGTCTTGACTTGGAGGAGCTCCTTCAGCGTTGTGCTTTGCAGCACATGCCCATCCTGTAATCACAGCAAATGTCAGGTTAGATGACTAAAAGACATCTAGATTTTATCTAAAATACAATTCACGTGCCATAAAAATCACCATTTAGGGCCCGGCGGCGTGGCCTAGTGGCTAAAGTCCTCGCCTTGAAAGCCCCGGGATCCCATATGGGCGCCAGTTCTAATCCCGGCAGCCCCACTTCCCATCCAGCTCCCTGCTTGTGGCCTGGGAAAGCAGTCGAGGACGGCCCAATGCATTGGGACCCTGCACCCGCGTGGGAGACCCGGAAGAGGTTCCAGGTTCCCAGCTTCGGATCGGCGCGCATCGGCCCGTTGCGGCTCACTTGGGGAGTGAATCATCGGACGGAAGATCTTCCTCTCTGTCTCTCCTCCTCTGTGTATATCTGGCTGTAATAAAATGAATAAATCTTTAAAAAAAAAAAGTTACCATTTAAAGCTTTTTTTTTTTTTAAAGGGTTTTGTTTTGTTTTGTTTTTGGAAAGGTAGATTTACAGAGAGGAGAGACAAAATGATCTTTTGTCCACCTCACCTTGACATTTGCGCGGAGGCGCTACATCCTGGGTCAGCCCAGCTTGCCCCCATTTCCAACTCATGCTGGTATACACTGCAGCCTGACCCATTCCTGCCAGCCCTAAGTCCCAGCCTTAATGTGAGCTGGCTGGTGTTGTGGCCCAGCCCATCCTGTCCTGCACCCATCCTGAATTCCATGTCTACCAGTGGGTGCTACAAGCTGGCCCAGCCCAACCTGCTCTCAGACCTGACCCACACGTACACTGGTAGGTATCATAACCTGGCCTAATTTGGACTGCTCCCAGCCTTGGTTCACACCAATGAGGACTGTGTCCTGACAGTTCCCCAAGCTCCTCTATCAGGTCACTTCCCAGTTCACACCAATGACGACTGTGTCCTGACAGTTCCCCAAGCTCCTCTATCAGGTCACTTCCCAGTTCACACCAATGAGGACTGTGTCCTGACAGTTCCCCAAGCTCCACTATCAGGTCACTTCCCAGTTCACACCAATGACGACTGTGTCCTGACAGTTCCCCAAGCTCCACTATCAGGTCACTTCCCAGTTCACACCAATGACGACTGTGTCCTGACAGTTCCCCAAGCTCCACTATCAGGTCACTTCTCAGTTCACACCAATGAGGACTGTCCTGACAGTTCCCCAAGCTCCTCTATCAGGTCACTTCCCAGTGGTAGGTCTTGTGCACACCAGTGGGTTTGTGGCCCAGCCTGGCTTGGCCCACCTATCCTGGCATTCACTGGCAGGTGCAGTGGCCTTGCCTAATTGGTCCACACCCATTCTGGCTCTTACTAGTGGGTGCTACAACCCAGCCCCGCTTGGTCCACCGCTAACCCAGCTCTCATTTGGTTCAGCAGGTGCCAAAACCTGACTTAGCCTGTCCTACACCCACTCTGGCTCTCCCAAGCACCAGTGGGTACTGGTGCCTCGTCCAGTCTGGCACATTCCAGACCCAGCCCGTGCTCATGCCAAGGGATGCTGCAGCCATGTCTAACCAAGTTTGCTGCCCCGACTCCAGCTCTCGTACTTACCAGTGGGAACTGTAGCCCAGGAGGGGCATTCCCTTAGTTCCCCAACCAGGCCTGCTTCCAGCCACAGATATTGCGCATGCCAGTGTTTGCTCCAACCCAGCCTGGCATGGCTTTTGTGAATGCTGGTGGATACTACATCCTGGCCCATCCCTGCACCCAATTCTTGGGTGCATCTGCGGATGCTGCAACTTGGACCAACCTGGCCTACTCTGAACTCCAGTTCCCATGAGTGTTGTTGAGTTCCATGGTCATGCTTAGAAGTCCCACAATGATGAGCCCACAAATTCCCCCATAGACTCTACCCCATGACCAGTTCTCATGTACTGGTGTCATGGCCCACCTGCTAACCTGATACTCAATGCCAGGTACCATGGCTTAGTCCTGTCGGGCAGGCCCCCAGCCCTAGTATTTGTGTGTGTCAATGGACTATGATCAATGCCAGCTAGCTGAATCCAGGTTTCCCACAGAGGCAGGTGTTCTGATCTGACCCAGACATGTCTTCTGGCTTACCCTTCTCCAAGCCACCCAATTGCAGCCCCCCATTGTCCTGCAATTACAGTGGCTCTGTCCGTGGAAATCCCCCAGAAGTTACTCCTCACCTGTAATGTCCTTCCTCAGTGGTCCTGCCACCCACACCTAAACTTCCCTCCAGGACAATGCACAGCCACCAGTCTGAACACACAGCCACCATGTCTGTGGCTGAATCAGCATGTGCCCCAAGCCTAGGGCGCTAGTCGCCTGTCTGCAGTCTACTGCCTATTTATGCTTCTATTAGAATAAACCTGCTAGGGAATATTTACATGTAAGTTGATGGGAAGGTGTATGTTTTTTTTTTTTTTAAGATTAATTTATTTTTATTGGAAAGGCAGATGTACGGAGAGGAGGAGAGACAGGAAGATCTGTGCAATGATTCACTCCCCAAGTGGTCGCAACGGCCAGTGCTGCACCGATCCGAAGCCAGGAGCCAGGAATTCCTTTCCAAGTCTCCCACGCGGATGCAGGGTCCCAAAGCTTTGGGCGATCCTCCTGCTTTCCCAGGCCACAAGCAGGGAGCTGGATGGGAAGTGGAGCTGCCAGGATTAGAACCGGTGCCCATATGGGATCCCAGCGCATTCAAGGTGAGGACCTTAACCATTATGCTATCAGGCTGGGCCCAGGTGTATGTTTTCATAGAGATACATACACTTCCTGGACATGCTCGCTCTTCAGTTCAGCCCAGCTCTGGGCCTTGCGGCCACCTGGAGAGTGTGGCAGTAGACGGAAGATCTTTCTGTCTCTTCTCTGCCCTTCCACTAAAAATAAATGAATCTTTAAAAATATGTATAGCTGAGGGCTCGGCAGCGTGGCCTAGTGGCTAAGGTCCTCGCCTTGATCCCATATGGCCGCTGGTTCTAATCCCGGTGGCTCCACTTCCTCTCTATCTCTCCTCCTCTCAGTATATCTGACTTTGTAATAAAAATAAAATAAATCTTTAAAAAAAAATATGTATAGCTGAATATCTGTGTTTCCTAAGTTATCTGTATTTTTAGAGCTAGCAGCTCAAGCGGAATCATGTGGGGGTCATTTAATATAAATTCCTGACCCATCAGACCAAGGTGGCACTTCCCAGGAAGCATTTTTTTTTTCGAAGATTTGATTTTACTGGAAAGTCAGATATACAGAGAAGAAGGTATTGTATCTGTTGATTCACTCTCCCAAGTGGCCACAACAGCTGGAGCTGCACTGATCCGAAGCCAGGAGCCTCCTCCAGGTCTCCCACACAGGTACAAGTTCCCAAGGCTTTGGGCTGTCCTCGACTGCTTTCCCAGGCCGCAGGCAAGGACTTGGATGGGAAGCAGGCCTGCTGGGATTGGAACTGCTGCCCATTATGGGATTCCGGCATGTGCAAGGCAATGGCTTTAACCGCTAGGCTACCATACAGGGCTCCCCCAGGAAGCATTTTTATTTTCTTTTGATTTCTTTTGGTTTTTGTATTAAGATTTATCTGTTTTACCTGAAAGTCAGAGAGAGAGAGAGATCTTGCATCTGCTGGTTATTTCCCCAAATGGCCACAATGGCCAGAGCTGGGCCAGTCTAAAGCCAGGATCCTGGAACCTCTTCTGGGTCTCCCGTATGGGAACAAGACCACGAGGCCTTGGGCCATCCGCTGCTGCTTTCCCAGGCCGTTATCAGGGAAATGAATTGAAGTGGAGCAGCTGGGACTAGAATCAACTCCCATGAAGGATGCCAGTACCACAGGCAAAGGATAAGCCTGCTACACACTGCGCTGACACCTGTGATTCAATTTGTAAGATTAACTGTTATTAAAATACAATCATTTAAGTGTGTGGTGTTAATTAACAAAGTGAAGAAACAGCCAACAGAATGCAAGTGCATGCAGCCAGGATAATTGCTTGGTTATAGGGCAGTTCCGCAGTTTAGCAAGTCCCAGGCTATCCCGAAGTAGCTATTCCATTTTACACTCCCACTGGCAGTTCTGAGGATTCCAGCTCATTCACACTTGCTCTGCTCTGTCAGCGTGGTTCTAACCCCCCGGTGGGTGCTAAGTGTCAGCTCATTCAGCATCACTTCTGGTGCTCAACACTTGGAGCTGATTGATAAATGCTGGTGAGGGCCTAATGCAATGGCTCAGTGGCTCAATCTTCATTTTGCAGGTGCCGGGATCCCATGTGGACGCTGGATTGTGTCCCAGCTGCTCCACATCCCATGCAGCTCCCTGCTTGTGGCCCAGGAAGGCAGTGGAGGACGGCCCAAGTCCGATGGAACCTGCACCCATATGGGATTACCTTTCCACATCACTGCACCAGTCCCCCTACAAGCTTTTTGTAACCTTGTATTACCCAGCACACAATGTTCCTGTATAAATTGTCTCTCGGTTATTTACACATAATCCCTGATGTAACCCATATGGTGTGTAAATATTTGTTACGCTGTGTTATTTAGGTAATAATAACAATGCCTGGATATATTCAATATGTATACATTTTTGTGTTTGCAGCAAGTTCCATCTGTGGTAGGCTACATCTGTGGACGTGAGCCACCTGTACTCTGAGATCTGTTTGTGGAAGTTAGTTAACTATGACCTAGCAAGAAATGGTTTCTATTTTGAAAAGAGTATGGCCTTTTAAGCTGGTCAGTGCAAATGTAGTTAATGTCATGCCTCCTGCCATGTTGGTCAAAAACTCAACATTTGCCCTGTGTCCGTTGTCTGGTTTCTCTTCTTCCAACAATCCTGTGAGATAGCAATGCAGAAACTGCAAATAGGTGTGGCTATTGTAAGAACAGGACCTTTCTGATGTAGCTTGTCAACCTGGCAACCTTGATGAGAATCCAGAAAATGCAAAGTCCGTCAGACTGTTTGCCTTCTCAGCACTTACTCGCAGAACTCTCCACACTGGGATCCAGGAGTGGGTTGGCAAATCTGACGGCTCACAAATGGTGCTACAAGTAAATCCTAGTGTGAGTGGATGGCATTTAGTAGGCAAGGCATTATTTCAGGGAAAGCATGCGTATGTGTACTGGGCTGCAATGTAAAATGCATTTGTAGGCCCAGCGCAGTGGCCCAAGTAGCTAATCTTCCCCTTGCAAGCACCAGCATCCAGTATGGGTGCTGGTTTGTGTTCTGGCTGCTCCACTTCCCATCCAGCTCCCTACTTGTGGCCTGGGAAGGCAGTAGAGGACGGCCCAAAGCCTTGGGACCCTGCACCCACCTGGAAGACCTGGAAGAGGTTCCTGGCTTCAGATTGGCTCAGCCATGGCCATTGCGGTCATTTGGGGAGAGAACCAGCAGATCTTCCATCTTTGTCTTTCATTCTCTCTGCAAATCTGCCTTTCCCATTAAAAAAATAATTTAAAAAAATCTTAAACAAACAAAACATGTGCATGGAATTAAGAGTGTTCAGGGTCTAGTCCACCATGTATTTTGTGTCCTTCAGGGGGTGCTGCGGTTCTCTGTAGTGTCCTGGGAATGTGAAGGATCCAGGGAGGTGACACAGGGGTGCCTCTTGCAAGTGCTTGACTGTTTTGTTCTCCATCTGAATGTAGGGAAGCAGGGCTCCTTGGCTTAGCAGTTAAGCTAAGGCTTGGGGCACCTGCCTGATTTAGGGTTCCCACTCTGGTTCCCATCTGGCTGCCTGCTAATGTGCTCTGGACGGCAGCAGATGATGGGTCAAGTACCTGGTCCCTGCCACCCACGTGGGAGATCCAGATTCAGTCCCTGGCTCTGGGCTTAGGCCTCACCTAGTCCTGGCTGTTGGGCACTTCGGGAGGACTAGCAGATGAAGAGCTAACTCACTCTCAAATAAAACTTTTTTTTTTTCTTTACGATTTGTTTTTCCAACCCAGTACAATAGCCTTGTGGCTAAAGTCCCTGCCTTGCATGGGCTGGGATCCCATACAGGCTAAGGTTCATATCCTGGCTGCTTTACTTCCCATCCAGCTCCCTGCTTGTGGCCTGGGAAAGCAGGAGAGGATCGGCCAAAGCCTTGGGATACACCCACATCGGAGACCTGGAAGAAGCTCCTGGTTCCTGGCTTCAGATCAGCTCAACTCCAGCCATTGTGGCCACTTAGGGAGTAAACCAGCAGAGGGAAGATCTTTCTGTCTCTCCTTCTCTCTATATCTGATTTTCAATAAAAATAAATAAATCTTTAGAAACTAGAAAGAAATTAAAGAAGCAGATATTTAGTCCCACATCAGAGTCCCTGGGTCAGTTTCTGGCTCCAGCTTCCTACTGAGGCAGCAGCTTGGGCTCCTGCTCTCTCCACAAAGACCTAGATTATCTTCCTGGCTCCTGGCTTCGGCCTAGTCCAGCCCGTCATTGCGGGCATTGGGAAAGATGCCTACAGAGGAGAACTGATGGGCCCGCGGTCCCAGCCTCCACCCCAGCCACCTTCCTGCCAGCCAGCTGTCAGTTCCATTGGAGTGGAAGGAAAGGCCAACCTGGGGAGGTTGACCAGGTGCCAGACACAGGGCAGAAGTAGCTCTGCAAGGTTGGTGGTAAGATGGAGGGGTAAGCCACACTGGACAAGACTGGGTAGGAATGGCCTTAGAAGCACCAAAGCCCAGTGACAAGGCACTGCCCAGGGCACAGCCAGCAGAGATGGGGCTGGGCAGGCCGGTCTCGGGGCACTGAGCCCAGCGTGCTGCCGGGAACCATCTGCACCAGGGGTTGCCAAGGGTGTGCTGGGGCTCAGGTCCCCTGGTTCCTCCCCTACTTCCTGCTGTTGTTTTCTATTCTCTACGAGCAGTGTCCTTGCTTGTCACATAGTACCCAATTCTTTTTTGGATTTTTATATTTTTTTCAAAGATTTATTTATTTTTATTGGAAAGGCAGATTACAGAGAAGAGACACAGATCTTCCATCCACTGATTCACTCCCCAAATGGCTGCAGTGGTTGGAGCTAAACTGGTCCTGAGCCAATCTGAAGCCAGGATCTTCTTCTGGGTCTCCCACACAGGTGCAGGATCCCAAGGCTTTGGGCCATCCTTCATTGCTTTCCCAGGCCACAAGCAGAGAGCTGCATGGAAATGCAGCAGGTGGGACACGAACTAGGGCCCATACTGGATACGGGCACTTGCAGTTGGAGGGTTTGTCAATTGAGCCATCGTACCAGCCTTCTCTCTTTCTTTCTGTCTCTCTCCCTCCATCTCTCCCCATGTTTTGGATTTATGAGTGAATTAAACACAATGTTTGTCAGGCTCAACTCAATGGCTCAATTGGTTAGTCCTCCCCTTGCAAGTGCCAGGATCCCATATAGGTGCCAATTTGTGTCCTGGCTGTTCCACTTGCCATCCAGCTCTCTGCCTGTGGGCCTGTGGAAATGGTTGGGACGGTCCAAAGCCTTGGAATCCTGCACCCTGTTTAAGAAACCCAGAGGAGAGCCCGGTGCGATGGCCTAGTGGCTAAAGTCCTCACCTTGAATGTGCTGGGATCACATGTGGGCACTGGTTCTAGTCCCGGCAGCTCCACTTCCCATCCAGCTCTCTGCTTGTGGCCTGGGAAGGCAGTCCAGGATGGCCCAAAGCCTTGGGACCTGCACCCACGTGGGAGACCTGATGGAGGTTCCTGGCTCCTGGCTTCAGATCGGCACAGCACTGGCTGTTGAGGCACTTGGGGAGTGAATCATCGCACAGAAGATCTCCCTCTCTGTCTCTCCTCCTCTCTGTATATCTGACTTTGCAATAAAAATAAATAAATCTGTAAACAGAAATAAAGAAAGAAAGAAAGAACAAAAGAGAGAAAGAAAGGAAAAGAAAAGAAAAGAAAAGAAAAGAAAAGAAAAGAAAAGAAAAGAAAAGAAAAGAAAAGAAAAGAAAAGAAAAGAAAGGAAAAGAAACCCAGAGGAAGCTCCTGGCTCATGGCTTCAGACTGGCTCAGCTCTGGGGCCACTTGAGGAGTGAACCAGTGGATGGAAGAGCTTTCTTTCCACGTCTTCTCTGTAAACCTGATAAGGCTTTCCAAGAAAAATAAATAAACAAACAATACTCGGTTTTTAGAGAACTTGAAACGTACAAAAATGAAGGAAAAAAATTATCAAAAGTAGTACCACACAAGTATAACCAGGGATACCTGTTGCGGCTCTGTGTCCTACCTGACTACCCCCATCCTGCACGGAGGTCCCCTGCCCCCAGGATATGGAATGAACCAGGAGGACAGGGCTCAACCTTTGCCTGGCACACCCCAGGGTCTGTGCCAGTGCTGGTGCTGACAGCATCAATTCCTGGATCCGAGCAATGACAGATGAACCCGGGACACCCGACCTATAATGAGACACAGTTGACTTCAGAGGATCAAATGGCTGCGAGTGATGGAGATGAGTCAGTCTACGTTACACAGGGTGGCACTGCTCAGGGAGGCCAGGAATCCTGCAGCTTGGGGTGTGGACTGGGTTCCTCTTCTCAGACTTCTGTCTCCCTCCTAGCTTCGTTCTTGCTCTGCTCAGATTCCTCCACTAGGTGGCGCCTGGAGCCTGGGTAGCCGCCGGAAGGATGGGCACAGTGGTTGACGCGCTGGACACCCTGGCTCCCCTCTGCCCTCTCCCCTCTTTTCCGTGGGAGACTTCCCGGTGGGGTTCCAGGCCTTGAACAACAGCCTGCAGGGTGGGGTGTGTGGCTCAGCGAGATAAGGTGCATCCACGGCTTAGGCCCTCGCTTGGGGGAAGCAGGTCTTCAACGCATGTTTCTGTTGTATCTACCCACAGGCAATCCTGCTTTTATTATCTGCAAGTTCTCCTTCAGAGTAAATTTGATCCTGAGCCCTGAAAGTTCCTCTCCTGGGCCCCTATCTCAGCTCTGATCCCTGAAGCCACAAAGAAGAAACCCTCCACCTTCCAAATGACTCAGCTCCACCTAACACGCACCTGTAGTCCCCAGAGGGACCCCTCATCTGCCCAGTAGCAGGCACCTAGACTCGGAAGCAGAACTTGGACTTGAACTCAGGCCCACCCTGCGATACAGGCTGTGGACTATCTCCAGCACCCACTTCCTTGCTTCCTGGGGAGGGAGCATTAAGAGTTGGTGGATGGGCTCTAAATCACCAAGGGAGGGGCCCAGATCCATGCTAGATGAAGTGCTGGCCCGAGGCCCCATTGCCAAACATGCAGCTGCACGATGGGTAACTCTCCTGATTGTTTTCTTATTCAAAAGGCAGAATTATACAGTGAGAAGGACAGCTGAGCTGAAGCCAGGAACCAGGAGTTTCTCCTGGGTCTCTCACGTGAGTGCAGGAGCCCAAGCACTTGGGCCATCTTACACTGCTTTCCCAGGCACATTAGCATGGAGGGCTCTCCGGCTCAGTCCTCTTCAAGGGGGCAGAGAAGGAGGGGGCTTGGGGCACCGGGATCACATGGTGCAGAGGGTGGCACGCCCACTGCGCCTGGCTGAGTGACTTTGAGCAAGTCCCTGCTATGGGACCGAGCAGCAGAAACCAGCAGACAACACCTTTGGGCTCATTCCCAAACCCTGCTGCCAGCAGCACAGTGACCAGGTGCGGCAGCCCCAGCACTTCACCTCCACATCAGGAAGGGCACAGGTGGGGCTGGCAACGGGGCACAGCATATTAAGCTGTCTGTGAAGCCAACATCCCACTAGGTGTCAGTTCAAAGTTCCAGCTGCCTCATTCCAATCCTGTTCCTACACCTGGGAAAGCAGTGTAGGATAGCCCAAGTCCTTGAGGTCCTGCACCCATAAGAGAGAATGGATGAGTCTCCTAGCTACCAGCTTTGACTCGGCCCAGCCCAGGTCATTGTGGCCAAGTGGGGAATGAACCGGGGATGGAAGACCCACCTCCAATCCTGCTCTGTAACTCTGACTTGCAAATACATCTTCAAAAACAAAAAAAGGGGGGCCCGGTGCCAAGGCCTAGCAGCTAAAGTCCTCTCCTTGAATATCCCAGGATCCCATATGGGCGCCAGTTCTAATCCTGGCGGCCCCGCTTCCCATCCTGCTTGCGGCTTGGGAAAGCAGTCGAGGACAGCCCAAAACCTTGGGATCCTGCACCCATGTGGGAGACCTGGAAGAGATTTCTGGCTCCTGGCTTCAGATCGGCACAGTTCCAGCCATTGCGCTACTTGGGGAGTAAATCTTCAAAGATCTTCCTCTCTGGCTCTCCTACTCTCTCTATTTTATTGCAATAAAAATAAATCTCCTATTAAAAAAAAAGGAGGACACTTTGGTCGGGCTTCCAGGGATGGCCTAGGTCGTGCAAGTGCTGTGTGGTGGGGCTCTCAGCAGGCTGCCCTGTGGTGTATGACACATGGTAGCAGCAGGTGTAACTCTGTGCCATCCCAGGCCACAGCAATGCCGGAGTCTGGGCCCCACTGTGCCACGGACCGTGCGATCTTCAGGGAATAGCGTCTCCTCACTGCCCAGACCATCCTGGTCTGCAGTAAATAGGTGACTCTCTGCAAGCCGCCCAGCCCTGTGGGTGTTACTAACTCTCCCACGGATCTCTGGACAGTCAGGCATTCCTGGGAACCGTTGCGCAACCAGAAAGCATGAAGCCCCAGTGGTGGAATTTCAGGCATCCATGGAGATGACCTCGGGTGGGGCTTTATGTGGCTACAGCAAGTGGAAGCACTCATACTTCATGGAGGAGCCCCCAGAGCCTGCGCACGCAGCTCTGACTGCATCCTGCTACCCCCCAGCCTTTGCTACCAGGAGGCCATGGAGAGCCTGCTCTGGGAGCAGAGGTTGGTCACAGGCACAGTGTCATTCCCTGGGGGAGGCAGAACCTTGGCGCACCCTTGACCCTGTGGATGGGACAGCAGACAGGGACACTGGGCAGACACCAGGTCCCCTCCCAGGCTACAGTTTCCATGCCCTAGCCTGGC
Organism: Ochotona princeps; assembly: GCF_030435755.1. Lineage (NCBI taxonomy): Eukaryota > Metazoa > Chordata > Mammalia > Lagomorpha > Ochotonidae > Ochotona > Ochotona princeps. The sequence continues at coordinate 17,337,483 of NC_080833.1, forward strand.
CACCACAACCACCTGGGAGTAAAGTAGTGGATGGAAGATCTCTCTCCACCTCTTTCAAATTAATTATTTTAAAAAGGGGCAGCGCAATGGCCTAGTGGCTCAAGTTCTCGCCTTGAATGCGCCAGGATCCCATATAGGCGCCAGTTCTAATCCCGGCGGTCCCGCTTCCCATCCAGCTCCCTGTTTGTGGCCTGGGAAAGCAGTTCAGGATGGCCCAAACCCACGTAGGAGACCCCGAGGAGGCTTCTGGCTCCTGGTTTTGGATTGGCTCAGTTCCTGCCGATGTGGCCGCTTGGGAAGTGAATCAGCAGATGGAAGATGTCTCTCCTCCTCCCAGTGTATCTGTCTTTCCAATAAAAATAAATAAAACTTTTTAAAGAAAGAGATGAATTTGAAAAGCAGAGGGCTGGAGAAAGAGAGGCAGAGCTAGCTCCCAGCTCTCAGCTCCCTTCTCAAATGCCTTCAACAGGCAGAGTTGGGCCAGGCTGATGCCCAGAGGAGGCCAACACTACAGCGCAGTCGCCCAGCTGCGCAGCAGGGCCTCCTGTGCCACCCTCAGGTGCTCAGCCACATGTGCTAGCTCGGCCTGGAGGGGCCTCTGGACAGCTCGCAGAGCAGGCCACGCCCGCGAGTTTGTGTACGGCTTTCCCTGCAAGCAGAGAATCCACAACCCCAATGTACACACGGAAAACACAGAACTCAGGGGACGGCTGCCCAGAGCCACGCAGGTGGCCACCGTCAGAAACGCGGCAGCGCTGTGTCCAAAAGGGGCAGTTAGCCGGAAAAAGGTGGAGGGACGCAAGGAAGGAGAAGAATAAGCTCCGTGAACAATGAACAAAGACCTTGGGGTGGGGGCAGGAGCTCAGGGAACTGGCTCAGGCCCAGAGAGACTCAGGCTGAGTGATGCCAACACTCACTAACACCACAACCAAAAATGGGCTCCAACGCTAGCTGCCCGGGAATGGGCGGGGCCCAAGCCTCAAGCTGCCAGGCCACAGGTTGGCCGGCAGCCAATGGGAGAGCTGGAGGGAACGTTCTGGCCAACAGGGGCGGTCCTGACAAGCTGGCCGGCGGCAGAGCCAATCAGATCCTGTCTTTTATGGAGTTTTCAGAAGCTATAAAAGTTGTTGATAGCTGCCCAAGAAGGCGGACGGTGCTTGGACTGGAGCTTGCATAACTGCTGCTGCCTCAGACGCTCTGGCTGAGGAGGGGTGGTCGAAGGGCCTCCGGCGGCCATGAGTCATGAGGGACAGTCGGGGACGGTGTGCCGGTGTGGGTAGAGAGTCCCATCAAGGGGAGACAGACAGGACTGTCTATTTGGGCCTTCGGGCTTGGGAAGGAGTGGCTGCCCGGAGTGGGCAGGCCTTGTTTCCTCGCGGTGTCCCCACCCACACTGTGAGCCTAGAGGCCCTGGAAGGTGGGCGACAGGCCCTTGACCCGGCCATGGCTACCCCAGCTGGCGGAACAGGTTCAGGCTCCCAAGAAGTTGTGACCGAGACCTGATGCCCAGGCCCTAGTGGGAGTTTGAACGGCCTGAAGCAGCCAGCAGCCCTGAAGGAGAGCTGAGTGGCGGGCAGGGGAAAGGAGCAGCCTGCAGACGTTGGGGACACGGGTGAGGGCGGGCAGTGGGGTTCAGGACCATGCTGGGGACTCAGCTGGGTTGCACAAGGTTCCCGATGGTAACATCTGGCCCCTCCTAGCAACGATTTATGCCTAAGGAGGCTGAGTGGGTTTGTAAAGTGAAGTGTGTGTGTTAGAGAAATGAATTAATGCCTAGGGGTGGGGCTGGCCTTTGCTGTTGCACTTTGGAGGGCCTGGGTTCCATTCCTGCCTTCTGCGAATGCAGACCCTGGGAGGCAGCAGGTGGTGGCCCACGTTGTTAGGATCCTTCCAGCCACATGGGAGATGTGGGTTGAGTTTTACCTCGCAGCTTTGGCCCCGCCCAGCGGGACTCTGTCTCTTGCACCGCAGGGGGTCCGTTTTGCTCCTGAAGGTGATAGCTGGATGCTTGACTGTGGACAAGTCACGTGCTCCAAGCCAACACCAGCTTCTTGTGGCCTGGGCCTTTGCCTGCTATGCCATGCTACCTGGTCCTCCCCAATTCCCACTGCTCCCCCCACTCCCCCCCAAAACAAAACCTACATCCCTTTGGTGAGTCAGACAGTCATGTGGGCAAATGTTTGTTGAGTGACACATGCCAAGGGTTGCTCTAGGCAACAGGATGAGGCGCTGAATGAAACAGAAATAAACAAAAGCTGAGGCTGTAACTGCCTTAATTTCCCTGTCTGTCAAATGGGTCATTGAACCGAAAACTCCTAGCCACGGTTTGGAGCTGTTGGTGTCTGGAGTGTGGTGAGCATATGTGGCCCACTGCACGTGAACCTGAACCAGTCCAGGCCTCTGGAGTGGAAGGACAGGAGACCCGGAACCTGAGAGGCGAGGTGAGTGGCCAGGGCTGCCTGGATTAGGTTGCAGGCTCAGCCACGCTTGCCAGCTGGTGTGGCCCCCAGGCCTCTCAACCCCCCAGCCTTGGCCTGTTGCTGCTCCTGGTTCTCAGTGTGGCCTGGGGCTGTCCCATCCATCCTCTGACTCACAGCCTGAGCCTCCTGCTGTGTTTCCTGGAGCCCTGGGATCCCAGACCACCGGGTGGGGCCGATCTGCCATTGTGTGGCTGCAGGACCTCCTTTTAGCTCCTAGGTCATGGGATGAACCCATGGCTGGCTCCATAAGTTCCCCCCTCTGGAGTGGCTGTCGCTGATGACACACAGAGGAGCACCGTTATCTCCTCTGCGGAATGAGATGCTGGGGTGATAATAGGCCAGGCACTCAGCAAGGGGACCTTTGCTAGTCACTCCCTCTGAGGTCAACTCCCTCTTCCTAATGAGTCAGCCCACTCAGCTCTGTTCACCCTTCCCACACCCTGGCCTGCAGAGGTGGATCTTGGAGGGTCTGGATCACATGAGGTAGGATGGTTCTCATTTCCCCACCAAGCCAGGGCAATGAGCTGGCAGCCACTGGGAAGGTGTCTGTTAAAAGGCAGGGCTGAGGCAGACAGGTTCAATACCTGACTCGGGTTTCCCCGCCAGTGTAGACCCTGGAGGCAGCAGTGACGACTCACATGGTGGAGTCCCTTGCCACCCACACAGGAGACCTGGCTCCGGCTTAGGATGCTGTCAACTTCCTTAAATGGGAAAGGCATCCACCTGACAAGAAATCCAAGATCTAAGTTTAGAATGTTCCCGATCAGAAGGCCCCGCCCTAGCTGCTGCAGGCACCTGGGGTGGGAACCAGTGAATGGGAGTTCTCTCTGTTGGTGTGTCTGGCTCCCAACCGATTAGAAACGTTTTGAAAGTGGTGCCATGGGAGGACAGGAGGAAGCCTACGGGCGACCTGTGGCCCCTGAGGCAGCCACAGCCCTTCTAGAACTGTCAGGAAGGGAGAGGCAGATGTACAAGGGGGGTGGGGGCAGAATAGGCAGCGACAAGGCAGGCCCTGTGTCCTGAAGGCCCCATGGGGCCCCAGAGTCATGCTCTGCAACTTCCTAGGTTGACAACTCTAGTTTTCTTGTCAGGCAAATGTCAACCATTGAAGCCATTTTCAGCAGCTTTTCTGTCACAGACCCTGACCCCAGACAGAATGGTAACCTTGAGAAGATCCTGGGCCCCCCGTTTCCCTGCTCTCTCAGAGGCAGCTGGGGGCCTGAGTTATGGCACAGCACATTAAGCCACTGCCTGGGACACCAGCATCCTGTATGGGAGTGCCAATTTGAGTCCAGCTGTTTTGCTTCCGACCCAGCTCCTTGCTCAAGTGCCTAGGAAGGCAGTGATGATGGCCACTCTTGTGGAAAGTTCCTAGCTCCTGGACCTAGGCTTAGCTGTCATGGGCATTCGGGGAATGAAGCAGCAGATGCAAGATTCTCTCCCCTTCCCTCCCTCTCTATGATGCGTTACCTTTCAAATGAATACATCTTAAAAAAAAAAAAACAGCTATGACAGTTGCCACCTCACAAGGCAACTGTGGACGTGTTGGGGGAGAGTGAAGACAGCCTCTCCCAAAGACAAGGGCTTCCCCTGTTCTCCCTGCCCAGGGACCAGGCGCATCCCAGAAGCACGGCTGACTCACTTCCTGTCACCTGTGCCCCCGACTACCCACAGTGAGTCCCATGGCTCGGCCCCATCAGAGCCCACCTAGAAGCCAGAGCTGGGGTCATGAGCCTGCCTTGCAGAGGCAGCCAGCCCTTGGGGTGGAGACATGCTGTCTCAGGTGTGTGTTATCAACAGCTCCTTCGCCTCTCGGGTCCTCAGCTGTTTTGTCTTAAATGGAAGCAACAAAGGCCCCTGCTGGGACGATGCCAGTGAACACAGGTGGTACTTGCCTCTACAGGACACGGCATCCCTGGTCCTTGCCTCCCCCAGCTTGGTGTTTCCCCCACCCCCGGCTTCCAGGCCTCTGAAGCCTGTGGCTCCAGACATTGCTGTTCCCTACAAGTGGTGCAGCCTCTTCAGATCAACATCTGTGTGCCGCATGGTCAGAGTGGCCGTATCTGAAGGAGCTGAAATGTGCAAACCACCCAGACACGCATCCACAGTCCAGCTATCAGCCAGCAGTGGCAGACCAACATGGTAGGGCACCATGCGGCAGGCAGAAGGAGTGACCGATTAAAATGTGGATCTCAATTACCTGGAGCCTGAGAATCCAGACACAGGGCCAGCCTTGCGGCCCAGCTGGTCAAGCCACGGGTTGCAACCCCAACATCCTGAATCAGAGGGCCAGCTTAAATCCCTCTACTCTACTTCCGATGCAGCTCCCCTGCTGATGTGAAGGAAGGACCCTGCTGCTCATGGGGAAGACCTGGACGGAGTGTCTGGCCCTGAGCCCAGCCCTGTTGGTTGTGGGCATTTGGAGGGTGAATCAGAAGATAGGAGTGTGCCATCTGTCACTCAACCAAATGTGTCTGCTGTGCATCAGCTTTGCCTTGAGAAAGCTGTGCAAATACCTCCCACTAAAGCTTCCATGTGAAACACCAATGTATAAAAACTGCAAGTAGGGGCCAGCATTGTGGCATAGTGGTAAAGCTGCCACTTGGGGCACTGGCATCCCATGTCGGCATTGGTTCAAGTCCCAGCTGTTCTACTTCCCATCCAGCTTCCTGCTAATGCACCAGTGGATGGCTCAAGTCCTTGGGCCCCTGCACCCATGTGGGAGACCCAGAGGAAGCTCCTGGCTCCTGATTTCTGTCTGGCTTAGACCTGGTCATTGTGGCCATTTGGGGAGTGAACCAGCAAATGGAAGAATTATCTCCACCCACCCCCCCTCTGTAATTCTGCCTTTCAAATAAATCTTTAGAAACAGCAGCAGCAGCTGCTGCTGCAGCCTGGAACAACTCTGGGTGTTAGAGGGTTGGAGCTACAATGTACAAGCCACAGAGAGCCTGTGGGAGCCAGAGCTGGAGTCGGGGTTCCTGCCGCTGTGGACACTCCGGGAGGTGGAGTGGATGTTCAACTGAGACTCCAGCAACTAGGCTCTGAGCTCGCTGTGCCATGAGGGGAGCCCAGGGCAGGTCATGTCCAGCAGATTGTCCCAGAGTTCTCAGGCCAGTGCGGAGCAAGAAAGATACACTCAGAAACACAGTCAGTGAGATGGGGCAGGCGTCCCACTTCACAGCGCCTGACTTCAGTTCCAGGCTGTGGCTTCCAAATCCAGCTTCGTGTTAAGGCAGAACATGGGAAGCAGCCGGTGAGGGCTCCAGCGATGGTATTGTTGCTGCCACTGTGTGCTGCACAGGGTTCCTTGCTGGCCCAGCCCTGGCTGAACCAGCACACAGGAGCCCTCTTTTCCTTTCCCTCTCTCCCTATCTCTTCTAATTAATCAGCTTTTAAAAATTACACAGGACCTGGTGCAATGGCTCAATTGGTTAATCCTTCCGTCACAAGCGCCAGGATCCCATATGGTACTAGTTCGTGTACTGGATGCTCCACTTCCCATCCAGCTCCCTGCTTGTGGCCTGGGAAAGCAGCAAAAGACAGCCCAAAGCCTTGGGATCTTGCACCCACACAGGAGACCTGGAAGAGCTCCTGGCTCCTGGCTTTGGATCATCTCAGCCCCGGCCACTGCAGCCACTTGGGGAGTATACCAGCAGATGGAAGATCTTTCTGTCTTCTTTCTATACATCTGCATTTCCAATAACAGCAAAAGGAAAATTACACAACGGCTGGCATTGTGGCACAGCAAGTTCAACTGCCACCTGCAATGCCAACAGCTCTCTGCTAACGCATCAGGGAAGATGGTGGAAGATGCCCAAGTGGCTGAGTCCCTGCCGCGCCAAATATTGTGCCGGATTTTGAAATCCCCAGATAATCATCAAGTCTGAAGTCTGTGCTAAGGCATAAAGGTGGTTTATTTAAAGTAACCTAGGTTTCCCAGCCACCTCCCCCAGCCCAGCATGGCTGGGCAGGGGAGGGGCAGCCGCTGCAGGATCGCAGGAAAGGCCAAAAAGCTAGCGTGGGAGCCAGAGAGAGCGAGCGCCAGAGAGCCCAAGCCCCCCCAGTTTTTATACATTTTAGGCTATTAATTATACAGCCATGATTTAGCAGGCTTCTATTGGTGGATTTGAAGCAAACAACTTTTAAAAAGTACAAAGAGCTGAGCTATAGGGCGGTGAATCTTATCTAACACTAGGTACCTCCTTCCTGAGGAGTGGTCTGCCTACGTGACCTGTCAGGTGTCCTGCTGGGTGTCACATAGACTATCAGGCCTCGAGTTCACACAGCCCCCAGCCAAGCCATTAAGGCAGTATCACAAAAGGCAGAAAACATCCAGGTTCTTCACTATACATCTGCATTTCCAATAACAGCAAAAGGAAAATTACACAGGGGCGGGCATTGTGGCACAGCAAGTTAAACTGCCACCTGCAATGCCAACAGCTGTCTGCTAACGCTTCAGGGAAGATGGTGGAAGATGCCCAAGTGGCTGAGTCCCTGCCGCACCTGTGGGGACTGAAGTGGAACTCTAGGCTCCTGGCTCTGGCCTGGCCAGGCTCCAGCCATTGTGCCCTCTTGGGGAGTGAGCCAATGGAGGGAAGATCTCTCTTGGTGCCCTTCCTTCTCTCTGTGTAACTTTGCCATTCAGATAAATAAATAAATCTTTTTTTTTTTTAATTTTACACAGATGACGTAAGTGCCACCTCCCTGGGCAGGAGGGCAGCTCCCTATGATAGGACAAGACTCCTGCCCTTAACCGCAGAAGGTTACTGCCCAGAGGCTGGTCTCCTCCCACGTTGTCATTGGTCTCCCAACACTCAGCCAAGTCCCACCAAACAATGCATTCAGTTAAAAGGCAGACAAGCAGGCAGATAGAGCTCACATCCACAGGTCTATCCACCAAATGCCCAAAATAGATGAGACTTGGAGACTTGGGGGGAACTGGGGTTCAGACCCAGGCAGTCCGGCACAGGCTGCAACACCTCAAGAAGCTTTGCCACAAAGCAGCACTCTGCCCAGCCAACAGCCTGCTTCCACAGGGGCAGCCCCGGTGCAAAGGAAGTAGACAGACAAGACCAGAACCTCACCCCCCTACTCTGCATTCCAGCCCTCAGCCATGCTGCCCACCTGGTGTGTGGGAGGGCTCAGCTGTGGCTGGTGTTCACCGCTGGAATCTGACGGCCCTCCACGGAGGCTGGGCTGAGGGGGCTGGGCCTAGGCTAGCTCCTGGGGAGAGGCAATGGGGAGGAAGGAGCTAGGCTTCCCATCTCGCCTCTTCCTGGCTGCTACTGGCTGCGGTGCTGACAGATTTCCTCCCTGCTGAACCCTCTGGAATGCTTGGAACTCGAGGGTGACAATCCAGAAGTTTCTTTGCCCGTGGCGGGCTCAGGCCTAGAGGGAAAGTTCTAGATAAGGACCTAGGGCTTGGGCCTTTTCTCCCACCCAGCCCTCCTTTTTCCTGGAGATTCCACATCCAGCTGAGGGTGAAGAAGGTCACCCTGGGACACCCGGATATCCTGGCCCCCCTGCCTGCTTCCTGCCCCAGGTTCTGCTGTAGAACTAAGGAGTGCCTCCTTGGTTGTTCCCACGACTTGAAGTGGTTTTCCCCAATCCTCACGGTTCAGGTGGGACCCTTAGCCCCACTTGACAGCTAGGGAAACAGAAGCCCACAGGGATAGGTGCAGAGCTAGCAGGTGTCTCCCTGGCCGGCTAGCTTTTCCCCTCCCTTCCCTAGGCCTAGCCTCAGTTGCTATCAGTTCCAGAAGAGGGTGGTGGAGACAGATGTGCTTTGGAGACATTCCAGCAGTTGCTGGGCTCCTGGCTTCCTCCGGCAGGGAGGGAACAGGGAGGAGGTGACAGTTACCACCCCTGGGTGGTGATCTGTCTCAGGACAGGTTTTGTAGGGGCAGGGCAGAACAGTGAGCATAGAACAGCTGGAGCCATAGGCGTGTCTGCCCCGGAGCCCTCACTGCTGGGCCTGGATTCTCCCTGACCCTCGCTGGCTGTTGGGAAGACCCAGGGCTAAGGGCATCAAGTTTGTCCCTGGGCCCATGCTGTGACGTAGTAGGCTAGGCTGCCACCTATGACACTAACATTCTGTAACAGAGGGCTAGTTTTTAAATTTCTTTATTTTTCTTTAGAGATTATTTTTATTGGAAAGGAAGATTTACAGAGAGAGGAGGGAGGTCTTCTATCCACTGGTTCATTCCCCAAGTGGTCACAAAGGCCAGAGATGAGCAGATCCAAAGGAACTTCTTCCGGGTCCCAAGGCACTGGGCTGTCTTCTCCTACTCTCTCAGGCCACAAGCAGGAAGCAGGATGGGAAAGTAGAGCAACCAGGACTCAAACTGGTGCCCACCTGGGATCCTGGTGCATGCAAAGCAAGAAGTTAGCGACTAAGCCATCGTGCTGGGCCCTAGTTTTTAAATTCCTGCTGCTCCATTTCTGATCCAGTTCTCTGCTAATGTGCCTGGGAGGATGGTCCAAGTGCTCAGGCCCCTCCACCCACACGGGAGACTCTGAAGAGGCTCCTGGCTTCAGATCAGCCATTGTGGCTATTTGGGAAGTAAATCAGCAGATAGGAGATCTTTCTGTCTCTCTGTAATTCTGTCTTTCAAATAAAAATAAATCTGAGCACACACACACATCTGCTAAACTTGAACAACTCTGAGACCCAGGGCCTCCAACAGCCCACCTTCCCCCTGGACTGACGAGAGCTATGAAAGCCTAAGATATGTGCAAATAAACCAGCTCCCGGGTCTGGCACAATGGTTCAGTGGCTAAATCCTTGCCTTGCACATGCCAGGATCCCAGATGGGAGCCGGTTCATGTTCCAGCTGCTCCACGTCCTATCCAGCTCCCTGCTTGGATTTCTGGCTCCTGGCTGGTACAGGCTGCCTTCTTGGTGCATGCTGTTAGCAGCCCCATGTCCCTCCCTGCACCTGTTTGAATCTAACTGCAACACCAGTCTACAGGTGGGAAGACGAAGGCTTCTACTCTCCTGCTCCGCAGCCAGGCCTGAAGCCTCCCTGCCTGGATTTCCACTGATGAGTGGTTGGAGCCTGAGGCCAGAGGAGAATAGCCAGCCAGTGCACTGGCCCTGGCTAACTCAGAGGCCTTGAAGTTCATTTTGCTTTTTTTTTTTTTTCAGATGTAAGTTTTGAATCCCTGATCTGTACCATAGCAACTGTGGGACCTTAGATAAGTCCTTCCATCTCCTCAAAACCTAACCTCCCTAGACTGCAACATAAGGAAAATACATCTTCTAGGCCTGGCACAATGGCTCAATGGGTCAATCCTCACCTCGTAAGTGCCAGGATCCCATATGGATGACACTTCATATCCTGGCTGCTCCATTTCTCATCTAGCTCCCTGCTTGTGGCCTGGGAGAGCAGTGGAAGATGACCCAGAGCCTTGGAACTCTATACCCACATGGGAGACCCAGAAGTAGTTCCTGGTTCCTGGCTGTGGATCGGCTCAGCTATGGGTATTGTGGCCATTTGGGAAGTAAACCAGCGGATGAAAGATCTTTCTTTCTGACTCTTCTCCTCTCTCTATATAAATCTGTCTACCTTTCCAATAAAAATAAGTAAATAATTAAAGAAAATACATCTTTCTTATCGATATGGGTCCGTAGCAACACAGTTGTTGATCAAAGCACTGAGTGGATTTTAGCATTCACATCTCTTGCACCACTGGCTGAGTTCCTTTGTAGAGTGAACAACCTGGGCAAAAGTCCATGACAACCCTGAGGATGCTCCTTGCCTTATCTGACTGTTGGAAAGACAAAATGAGATAGTTCTTGGCACTGTGCCAAAGTGTTAAGACAAGCCTCTGTGACTGGTAACCCTCAGGCTTAGTCTGGAAGGCTCTGATCCAGCAGCAGATCCCCACCTCCAGCCTGTAATCCCTGTTCCCCATTGTCCCTGTGCTCCTGCCTTTTCTTCCGGGGACCAGAGAGGGTTGACTGGGCTATGGAGAACAGAGTTCCAGCACCTTCTATCACACTGTAGCTTCCAGTCTGGGTAAAGCCTTGGGTGACCACCCACCTGTTAAGTCCTTCCTGCTCCTAAGTTCCCAAGTTCCGTGAGTGTGCCCTGCTGTCAGTCTCCTCTCTCAGACCCCAGGCAGGTGAAAAACCCAGAGCAGCTGGTTGAGGTCCTGAAGTCCCCTGGAGCAGCCCAAGCCCTTTCCGTCAGGCCTCCTTCGGTCCCTGCGGGTGGGCCCAAACAGAGCTATGGGGTGGTGGCCCCTCCAAGGAGAGCCACGTGTGCCAGCCCAGAGCCTGCCAGCTCCCCAGCAGACAGCACAATGGCTCCATTCACAGGCAAGGCGCTGGCCTGCCTGCAGCCCTCAGAGAGATGTTCCAGGCCCCAGGGGCACGCAAGGCAAGTCAGAAACTGGGCAGGGGCTCAAAGACTGGGACCAGGACAGGAGCTCAGCGCCCCCAAGAAGGAGATGACCACCACAATGGGCCTCAGGACAGGTGGGTCGTTGTGGGGGTAGAGAAAGTGGCAGAGTTCGTCACGGCGTTCCAGAAGCAGGCAGGGAGGCGGGGCCCTTGGCTCACACTATGGCTGGCATCTGCAGGCCCAGAGCCAGGGGGTGACGTGCTCTCTGTTTGCCCTTTTTCGTAACCACAGGGGCAGCCCAGCCGGTGCCTCCATGGATGACTCCTTCTACCCCAGACCTGCAGGGGCTCCCAGGCTGCTCTGTCCCCCTCCACTCTCCTCTACATCCCAGTCCCAGTGGCCCAGTCCTCAGGGTCATGGCCGGGCTAACTCCCCGCTGGTGTGGACTGTCATTTCTCCACGCAGCACCCAATCCTTTTCTGTCTGAGTGCTGGCTCTCCTCACCCTGGAAAGCCACTCCCTGCCCAACCACTCTCAGACCACGTGGTTTGGGCAGGGTGCAGGCCTAGAGATAGATATGGACCAATCAGAGTGCTCCATGCACTAGTCCGCCATTTAGTGATTGGCTCAGGGGTAATCATGTGACCTAAATTTGTCCAATGAGATTTCATTCCAGAACCTGCCATATAAAGATTCTAGAAACGCTTCCTTACATGGGTAGAGGAGCTGGTAGCTTGTCTGCAGTTAGCTGTACCGCCACTTGGAAGGGGGTTGCTGCTCTGTGAAGCCAACATAAGGAGAATCAGACAGATGGCAGAACCAAGTCTTGATGGTGTTATCGGAGCCCCTCGCTCCTGAAGTAGAGAAACTGAAGGTTTCAATTTCTCCAGGAAATTCACTTTTCCTCTTAACCTCTCAGAACCGGGTTTTATGTCTCTTGCAGCCCCAAGAGCTTTTAAATTTGTGTTTTTCGTTTGAAAGTCAGAGGCACAAGGAGAGATTGACTGACACAGAGAGATGGAGATGGAGAAACAGAGAAAGATAGTAAGAAGATTTCATCCACTGGTTCAATCCCCAAATGCCCACAGCAGCTGAGGCGAGCCAGTTCAAAGCCAGGACCCAGGGACTCAAACCAGACCTCCATGTGGATGGCAGGGACCCGAGGGCCTGAGCCATCACTGGATGCCCATCAGCAGGAAGCTGCATCAGAACTGAAGGCAGAACTCAAACCCAGTCCCTCTAACATGGAATGTGCGCATCCAGGCTGTGTGCGTGTTTTATTTTCTTTTCTAAAACTTATTTATTTTTATTGCAAAGTCAGATATATAGAGAGGAGGAGAGATAGAGAAGATCTTCTATCTGTTGACTCACTTCCCAAGTGGCTGCAATGGCCGGAGCTGAGCTGATCTGGAGTCAGGAGCCAAGTCAGGGCACAGTGAGACTCTAATTGTCCCCTGTACTGGTCCTTCATGGAGCCCAGTGCCCTGAGTGTGCATGGAGAAGGCTGCTCTGTAGTTGGGCACACGTGAGTTCAAGCCCTGGATCTCCCACGTGGTACTGATGCGATATGTGTGTGATGTGATATGGTGTGGTGTGGTATGATGTGGTATAGTGTGGTGTGATGTAGTGTGATATGTTGGATGCGTTGTGGTGTAGTGTGATGTGATGTGGCATGGTATGATGAGGTATGATGTGATGTGTAGTGTGGTATGTGATGTGTGGTGTGTGGTGTTGTATGGTGCGATGTGGTATGGTATGATGTGGTGTGTTGTGTGGTATGGTATGATGTGGTTGGTATGGTGTGATGTGATGTGGTATGGTGTGGTGTGATGTAGTGTGATGTGGTACTGATGTAGTGTGGTGTGGTGTGGTATGGTGTGGTGTGATGTAGTGTGATGTGGTACTGATGTAGTGTGGTGTGATGTGGTGTGGTGTGGTGTGGTGTGGTATGGTATGAGGTGATGTATTGTGGTGTGGTGTTGTATTAGGTGTGGTGTGATGTGGTGTGGTGTGGTGTGGTGTGGTATAGTATGAGGTGATGTATTGTGGTGTGGTATAGTATTAGGTGTGGTGTAGTGTAGTATTAGGTGTGGTGTGTTGTGGTGTGGTATGGTATGATGTGGTTGGTATGGTGTGGTATGATGTAGTGTGATGTGGTACTGATGTAGTGTGGTGTGGTGTGGTATGGTATGAAATGATGTATTGTGGTGTGGTGTTGTATTAGGTGTGGTGTGGTGTGGTGTGGTGTGGTATGGTGTGGTGTGGTGTGGTGTGGTATGGTATGAGGTAATGTATTGTGGTGTGGTATAGTATTAGGTGTGGTGTGGTGTGGTGTGGGTGTGTCCCATCATTTCCTGGACCTCTGTTTCTAAGATGACAAACATACAGGTCCCTTACATGCCATGTACTGTCCTGAGTGGTTCTGTCCTCCGCCCTGTGAAGTGGGGCTGCTATACTGTGCCTCCTCCTGGAGAGCAGGACTCTGAGGTCCAGAGAAATGAGGTGTGGCCCCAAGCCATGCGCAGGGCCATGCACAAAGCCATGGGCAGAGCTGGCGGCCTCGCTGGGCCTGGAGCCCAGGCAGCCTGGCCCTGGGAGCGGGGCTATTTCCACTCCACCATTCCACGTCTGTTCCAAAATGGTTGAGGTCCTAGAGCCCCGGCTCGCTGGGATTCTGCTGTGGCTCAGCGTCCCCATGCTGTGTGGGGAGGGCCCAGGAGAGGAGCCCTTGTCCACCCAGGCTGCCCAGAGAATCCTGGATGTCAGGAGTGGGCTGGAGGGAGGGAGGGGCCTGTGACTGGTCCAGGACAGCATCCACAGGGCGCTGGCTGCTTGGCAGGAGGACTTGGCTCATAACGCTCATGTGTCCTCCAATGGTGGATTGATGACTTTGCAATATGTGCACACACACGCCAGCACTGATGGCACAGGGATGGCTGGGCCAGGCTGGGAAGAGCCAACTGGGAATTCAGAGGGCTGGGACACTGGAGAACCTGGTGCCAGGAAACCCTGGCATTGGTGCTCCTTACTGGTGAGAGTAACTCAGCCCCCATCCCAGGGCCTCAGTGCAGTGCGGCCCTAAGGGTACAGCTTCTAGGGGCTGGTATTATGACACATCAGGCTAAACCACCACCTTGGATGCTGACATCCCATAGAGGTGCTGCTTCTCTTCCCGCCTGCCCCATTTCCAATCAGGCTCCCTGCTAATGCTTCTGGGAAAGCAGCGAAGCACAACCTAAGTCCCTGGACCCCTCCACCCCAGTGGAGGACTCAGACAGAGCTCATGGTTTCTGCCTTCAACCTGGCTATTGTGGCCATCTGGGAGTGTGACCAGTGGATGGAAGATCTCTGTCTCTCCCCTGCTCTCTGCCTTTCAGATAAAATAAATGCATCTTTTGTTGTTGCTGTTGTTGTTGTTATGGTACCCATGTCATTGGATGGGAGACTGTGAGGGTGAAGATGACATATCGGATCTTGCAGTGCTTATCACTGTCAGTCTGCTGCTTGCTCAGCAGGCCTGCCTGGGGTCCAGTATCAGTGCTGTCATTCTCCAGCAGTGTGACCTCAAGCAAGTTACTTAGCCACCCTGTGCTTGGCTCTTCACTTGTGACCTGGGGACAATGGAAAAAACAGGAAGATGACGGTGGCACCTGGCACACGTGGAGCACTGCGGTATTCCCACTGTCCAGCAGCAGCAGCCCCCTCCCCCACCTCTGTTTCCTGTGCTCAGAGAAATGTAGACATCTTTCTCGTTGGTTTACAGTTTCCCTGGCTTTGCCCCATGCAGCTGGGCAGCTGCCGGGTCCATCCCCAGCACCTGGCCTGGGCTGGGCAGTGGTAGGCCGTTAGTCAATGTTTGCTGAACTTATATTTTTCCTGCAAGGTAGGATCTAGTGTCTTTGCCAGGTACACATCTAAGGAGTCAGCAGGAAGAAATTTATTTAGCCTTTCACTGTCTAGGGGCAGTGACAATTGTTATCCGAATCCTTCCCCTTCAGTTAGTTTTTACAGATGTGACAACTGAAGCAAAGTTAAAGGTATGGGGCAGGGATCAGCCTCTGACTTCTGTGACCCAATCCCCTTGTTCAAGAGTTGGGGTGCACCTGGAGCACCCAACCATCCATTCTATCCTAGGGCAGGCTGCTGTGGTTGTGAGCCATAGGGAGCTGAGCCACAGGCCCTAATCTGCTGGCAACTGCCACTCAGCCAAGTGCAGAAAGGGCCTGGGTGCAGCTCACATCCTGCTGTACTTCCGGAGCCTGCGCTGGAGCCGAGCACAGGAAAAGGCCAGCAGGGCGGCTGTCCACAGTGACTCAGCGGGCCGGGCCAAGGGAAGGCCAAGGGGGAGCAGGATCTGTCCTCCACTCCTCAGACCCTTGCTGGGTCCTAGAGGCACAAGCTGGGCTCCAGACCATTGCCATGGTCATTGCACTCCTCCAAGCAGAGGAGGGCACTGCATGGCTAAGTCGCTGCTGCCTGTCCTCTGCCCCGCTACCTGCAGGGCTGGAGCCAGGACCCTGGGCAAGGAAATGATTCCAGGAGGGGGCAGCTAGAGCCCTGAATGCACCAGGAAAGATGCAAGCCGAGGAGTGGTGGCCAAAGACAGCAGAGCCCATCCCTGGGGAAGGGCAGTCCAGGAGGTCTCCCTGGTGGGGATATTTGCTGGGACCTGAAGATCGGGGATGTTGAATATTAGAACAGTTGCCACAACCTTTCTGGGCCATTTGCCACACCCTGCCTCTGGGCGTTATTGAATGTGAGGGTGGGAGGGGGTGTTGTCCTGGGAGTGAGCAGGACAGCACGCCTGGGATTCCACAGGCCCCTGGGGACTAAGAATTTGGCAGAGGCACCCTGAGGAGTCTGGCCACCTGTCTTCCACATTTCCTTGGCTTCTCCCCAGCGGGCATGGGGGGGTGGCGTTGAACCAGCCACGTGGTGGAGAGAGTAGACTTCCATTTTGACTTATTTGTTTTATTTGTTTCAGAGACAGAGAGACAGACAGTCTCTCTTCCACTGGTTCACTTCCCAGATACACACCATCTGGTCTGGGCCAGGCTGAAGCCAGGAGCCCAGAACTCACTCCAGATCTCCTATTTGGGTGTTGGGGCCCCAAATAGTTGAGCTCCCACTTGGTGCTTCCCAGGGTGCATATCCCCAGGAAGTTGGACTGTGAGCGGAGCCATGGCTTGAACCCAAGAGCTCTGATATGGGATGTGGGTGTCCTAAGTGGAATTTTAATCACTAGGCCAAACGCCTGCCCCTAAAACAGCCCATGAAATTACACGGTTTGGCACACTTCCTGCCTGGGCAGCCTTCAGCTGGTGATGTTATAGACCCAGTCTCAGTTCCTGCTTCTGTAAAATGGAAATCTTAAATAACTAACAATAGCAAAGACTAATCTTTTCAGCTCCTCCTATGTGCTGATTCATGCCACACACTATGATGTGGGTATCATTTCCAACTACAGAAACAGAGACAGCGCGGTGAAGCAACGAGTCAAGTTAGTGTGGTTCACTAGCAAACAATGCAAAACTCAGGAGTTCCTGCCTAGAAAACATGCTCTGAGCCACCTCCCAGGCCACAGCCCCCTGTCACCAAATTGTGCACATAAAGCTCTCATGACAGGGCCTGGCACATGCAAAGCCACCAGGCACTGAAATGTGACATCAGACCAGACTCAAGTTGGCTTAAACACAGAGGGAATCTGTTCTGTCCCCAAAAGGCAGTCCCCAAGTCGTGGCCCTGGCATTGGTGGCTCAGTGGTTCAATGGCATGAGTACTTCCTGTCTCCTGCTCTGCCTCCTTCAACACTGGCTTCTGCCCAAGGATGTCTACCCTGTTCGCGGCAAGATGGCTTCCAGGGACACCTTGGGAACCGTGTGTCCAGCTCATCCCCAGTGAGGAAAAAAGGCTAGCCCCGCAAGCCAAATGCTGGCTCCTTTCCCTTCATCTGATGGGGCCGGTTGAGTCCTGTGGTCACTCACAGCCCCAGAACTTTCCTGGAGCCAGCCTGGGGCTGAGACTCAGGGTGCGACCTTTCCCAGAAGCAGGGACACGGAAGGAGGTGGACTGTGTGAGAAAGGCCTGGGGTTTGGGGGCAAGGGCATAGATATGTCTACAAAGGGCTGCCGACCCTTCTGCACAGGGGAGCCGTGGGGAAAGCCTGGTTTTGCATGCTGACTTTAATACAATGCACCCCACAGTGCCCAGAGAGGCCGGATCCCAGGGAGGAAGTGGTTTATTTGGACTGAGGGTGGAGGCGTGTTTGTGGGAGGTCCCTGGAGGAGTCCCTCTGAATCCTGCAACATGAGAAGGATTTGTCCAGCCAGAAAAGTCTGGGAGAGGGGCAGAGGCAGGCCGGGCCCCAAGCAGCGGCCTGTGGGCTCACCAGGGCAAGCAGGGTGCTCCAGAGCACCCCCCCCAGTTTGGCTCCTCCCATCACCCAGGGGCTGGAAGGGAGACAGTATTAACAGCCATCCAAGGCAGGGGTGGGGCGGGAGAGTCCCACCAGGCGTTTGAGTCATGCCATGAGTCACTGCAGCTGGCTATGGCCTCCACGGGGCAGGGTGGGGGGGGGACCCTCATCTGTGGACAAAGATGGGCAGGGTGTTGTGTCCTTGGTAGGCAGGGAGGTGGTCACCCAGGCAGCCCAGCCTCCTCCTCCACCTGGGAAGAAGTGGGAGACTGAGGTATTGGAGTAGGAGGATGTTACCTGCCGGACTTGGGTTTGCCAGGTGTCAGTTTAGGAGCAGAAATCTTGCACTTATTTCAAACTTCAGCTGTCGGGAGGCATGCTGGGGTTCAGGGTGCTCAGCACAGAGCCACTGCCCAGTATGCAGCTCTTACAGGGTTATTTGCTTTTCTTTCAAGAGCACAAACCTTGGGTTGAACACCCAAGCAGCGATTGCCTTGACCACATGGCTTTTTTTTTTTTTTAAAGATTTATTTTTATTGCAAAGTCAGATATACAGAGAGAGGAGGAGAGACAGAGAGGAAGATCTTCTGTCCGATGATTCACTCCCCAAGTGAGCCGCAATGGGCTGGTGCTGCATTGATCCGAAACGGGAACCAGGAACCTCTTCCGGGTCTCCCATGCGGGTGCAGGGTTCCAAGGCTTTGGGCCGTCCTCGACTGCCTTCCCAGGCCACAAGCAGGGAGCTGGATGGGAAGTGGAGCCGCCGGGACTAGAACCGGCGCCCACATGGGATCCTGGGGCTTTCAAGGCGAGGACTCCAGCCGCTAGGCTACGCTGCCGGGTCCGACCACATGGCTTTTTACTCTGCTCTTCTACTCTGTCCCGCCCCCTGCCCCTGGCCCCAGCAGCTCTCAAAATTCTCTACCAGGAGCATATTTCACTTTTTAATGGACTCTCACTCAAAGCAAAAGAATAATCAGATGCCTTATTAAAGTCTCCCGTGGGCTCTATCTGCATCCAGCCATGCACAAATGCACAGAACCCTGGGAAATGATTAAGCTTACTCACTGGGGGAGGGATGCCATGTGCCTGCTTGAAGCATTTCTTTCTTTTTTTAAAAAAAGATTTATTTATTATTTTTATTGGAAAGGCAGATATACAGAGAGAATACATATATACATACACATATACAGAGACACAGAGAAAGATCTTTTATCCACTGGTTCACTCCCCAAGTGGCCGCAACGGTCGGTGCTGAGCTGATCCAAAGCCTGGAACCAGGAGTTTCTTTTGGGTCTCTCATGCGGGTACAGGGTCCAAAGGCTTTGGCTATGCTCGACTGTTTCCCAGGCTACAAGCAGGGAGCTGGATGGGAAGTGGAGCTGCTGAGATAAAAACCAGTGCCTGGGTATGCAAGGTGAGAACTTTAGCCACTAGGCTACTGCAGCTCTGCTCCCCCTCTTTTTTTTTTTTTTTTTTTAATTTAAGAGGAATGATCAGACTGGGTCCCCTCTGGAATCCTCCTCTGGCACCACCTCTTCCTTCTTATGTTGGTTCGTCCCTTTAAGCAACATCCTTCCTGCAGAGAACTTAGCTCCATCTGGAAGGCTGGGCCAAGGCCGGGTGCCTCAGGGAGACTCCTAGCCCAGTGGCAGCTCTGGAGGACAACCACGAAGATGGCCCTTGACCATGTGTCACCTCTCCCACCCCCTCAGGGTTTACACCCTTGTTTCCGCACACTGGGGGAGGCCCTGGGCTGGGACAGGCAGCTGCTTCTCACTGGGTCCCCATTGCATCCCCGCGCCCATCAGCAAGGCCCACTGTGCCCTGGCCAGCTTCCTTTTCTCTACTGCTCTATCCCACAGCTTTGCTGGGCACTCTGTTTCTCTCACCTTCAGCTTTTGCAGGAGCTGTTGTTCCCTGAGCCATCCTGCCTGTCCAGCTAATATCTACTCAGCAGACACAGGTCATCTCAGATGGACCTTCCTCTGGGAAGCCCCCTCTGATCAATCACATGGGCCCCTCCGCTGGGCTCTCATCACACCCTGGACTTATTAGCTGTGTCCCTTTCACCATTGCTGTCAAACACTGCACTACCTACCTAACCTCTGCTGCCTCAGTTTCCTCATCTGTGCAACAGCAATGAGCTCAGAGCTATAAAGAAGACACCGTGATTTACAGCTAGGAACAAGCCCAATCGGGGAGGTAACGGGACACCCTAACTAGGTTGAGGTTCCCACCAAGGGGCGTATGTGCTAGAATTGGAGCTGCGTTCTATCTAGGAAACAGTTGCAGTCACCCGAGGCACTAGTGTGGGCTGGGATTGGATGCACCAGGCCAGTTCAGACCCCAACACCATCTGGTGGCATGGAGAACCAGGGGGTAGATGTGGGACTGACTAGGCTGGGTCTCAACCCCCTACTGAGCCATGCGTGAGCTGTATGTGGGTATGGACGAGCCATGGCTGGGCTGAAACATCCAACAACAAGAACCAGAATGGGGTAAAAGCCAGCCAGGAAAAGCCACTGTTCCTGCTAGGGCAGGAGGTGAACTCAGTTGGGTTGGCTCAAGGACCCCCTGGCATGCGCAAAACCTGCCTTTGGGAGGGGATCTGATGGAGGAGCCTGGGCAACTCCTCTGGCAGGACACAGTCCCTGCAGGTAAGCGCAAGAAGCATGATAGGAAACAGTCCAGAATAGGCCATGGAAAGTTTCCCACTGGCACACATTCAGCATGGGTCAGGAGCACACCAGGCTGAATCAGTCCGTTATCACCCACTGGCAAATCCGATCACCAGATCAGAGTGTGGGATGAGCCGGGTTTGGTCGCGACAAAACCAGTACACATTATGGAATGCCAGGGCGTGGTTGCCTGTACTGGATATGAATGCAGCACCCAACCAGCACACATGAGATCCAGGAAGGAAGGGAGGGGCAGAACTGGCGGGGGGATTAAGGGGCTGGTTCCCTCGCCAGACAGCTACTCCCAATGGAGAGCGTGGGCTGGGATAGAGACAGACTAGACTATGCAAGGCTACAACACCTGTGCGCTGCATGTGGACTAGATCAGGGAAAAGCCAGGCTGGGCTGATTATTCCTGCTGGTGCAAGCATAAATTAGAGTGGGTGAGGGATGTTTGGGCATAGCCGCAGAAGCTGGCACTGGGGACTAATTCTGTCAAGTCAAATCACAGAACCACCTAAAGAGTGCATAAACCGGGACAGAGAGACCTGGGAGGGAAAAGGTGGGTTCCCCCTTCTTGGGTCACTATTCCCGTGGGAGGGCATGAAGACTGGGACGGGGGCTGGGATGGCTAGATAGAGGCACTCAACAACACCCGTGAGGGCTGGATGGTTGAGTTGGTTAGATAGAACTAAGCTTTAATACCCATTGACATGTACAAGAGCCAAATGGGATGGGGGACAGACTGGTCCTCTGCTACACATACTGGCAAACCAGGGTAGGGGGCGGGCCTGGTGGGGGTTATTGTGGGTCGCCCCGACTAGGCTGCAGCTCCCACTGGTTTGTGTGAGGGCCGAGTACGTGCTGGGCAGAACCAGACTGGACTGCAACACCCATTGGTTCCAGTGCAACTCGGGACTGAAAACAGAACCAACCCAGCAATTGCAACCACCAGCTGATCGGGGTGATGGACTGTGCCGGGCCCTGTGCTTGCTAGAGCATACAAGAAACTAGTCTGGGAATACCTCAAAGTTTCTTTGGAGATCTCCCTAATCGAACTGCTGGACTCAGAACTCTAATCAAGAAAAGACAGAAGACAGAGCAGATCAATCATTCATCTCAGCTATATGTTGGCAGCGATATATGGGGCAAACGGAGACTTTATGATGGACCATATCAATCAGTGGACGACCTCATCGAGCGAAACTGGCAGCGATTCATAACCGGAGAACTATTAACACCACTCGAGCACATATCTCAGAGCATGCCCCACATCCGGGACTCGGGGTGGGCGGGAAACCGGGTGGGGCTTCCCCCTCAATATCCCCCTTTACCTCAGATGCAGGATGGAAACAGTGTGGACATAATAGTATTACCCACTTCCCTATCCCCCTGAACCTTTTTTTTTTCTTTTCTTTTTCTTTCTTTAACTGTAATTAACTATGTAAAGATTGTCAACAACACAATAAAATAGATTATAAAAAAAAAAAAAAAAAAAGAAGACACCGTTCAGTGCAGATAAAAAACAGCGCTGTGTGCCTGGAACTGGGGGCATGACAGGCTGAGCCTGGCAGAAGCTGTGGAATAGCTGTGTGCCTGTCTCCCCAGCAGGATTTGCTAAGCTTCTGGGGCACTCTGGTGACTGGGTCATCGTGCCCGATGTTTATTCAGGGCCTGGTTCACTTCTGGCTTACAACACTTCATTTTGAATAAGTGAAGTACTCCATTCAGATCAACGCACACTTCCCAAGCACTGGAAAAGCATGTGAAGAATTTTTATTCATTGCTATCCCCTCTTCTTCAACATCCTGTTATATGACATTTCTTTCTTTTTAAGATTCACTTATTGGGGCCAGTACAGTAGCCTAATGGCTAAAATCCTCATCTTGCATACTGGAATCCCATATGGGCATTGGTTCATGTCCTGCCTGCTCTGCTTCCCATCCAGCTCCCTGTTGTGGCCTGGGAAAGC
Source organism: Ochotona princeps (assembly GCF_030435755.1). NCBI lineage: Eukaryota > Metazoa > Chordata > Mammalia > Lagomorpha > Ochotonidae > Ochotona > Ochotona princeps. Next base: position 17,359,382 of record NC_080833.1, read on the forward strand.
AGGAGAAGACGGCCCAAAGCATTGAGATCCTCCACCCGCATGGGAGACCCAGAAGAAGCTCCTGGCTCCTGGCTTCAGATCAGCTCAGCTCCAGCAGTTGTGGCTATTTGGGGAGTGAACTAGTGGATGGAAGATCTTTCTTTCTGTAAATCTGACTTTCTAATAAAAATTTTAAAATAAATCTTTAAAAAAAGATTTGGGCCCGGCACGATGGTGTAGTGGTTAAAGTCCTTGCCTTGAACGCACCGGGATCCCATATGGGTGCCAGTTCTAATCCCAGCAGCCTCACTTCCCATCCAGCTCCCTGCCTGTGGCCTGGGAGGGCAGTCAAGGATGGGCCAAGGTTTTATACTCACGTGGGAGACCTGGAGGAGGCTCCGGGATCCTGGCTTCGGATTGGCTCAGCACAGGCCGTTGCGGCCGCTTGGGAAGTGAATCATCAGATGAAAGATCTTCTTCTCTGTCTCTCACCTCTCTGTATATCTCACTTGCCAATAAAAATAAGTAAATCTACTTATGTTTGAAAGTCAAAGTTATAGAGTGAGAAGGAGAGACATACAGAGAAAGATCTCCCATCCGTTGGTTGCTCCCACGGATGACTGTGTTTGGTTTGCTAGGGTGTTGGCAGGTCCTAGGATGATTGTGGTACCTCCAGGTACTCAGCTTATGTTTGTGCTCCATGTCTCTGCTTCCAGGGAGGCTTTCTGACTCTCCTCCACACTAGGCGAAGGTGGATGCCCCTGCTTTCATAGTACTGGGAGTTAGGTGTGTTTTCCCAAGCCCAGCAGCATGAGGCTTTTAAATGTGTGGTTTTCTTAACCAGCCAGCACAGTCTAGGGGGGAGATGTGGGTGATGACAGAAGTGGCAGTGACAAAACTGTCTGGCCTGGTCAGCTGTGTATGTATGGTGTTCTACTCACCAGTGTCGGAGAGTAGTGAGTTATGCCCATTTAGCAGCGGGGGAACCTTAGGCTCATAGAGGTGAAGAGGTGATACCAGGTCTCTAGTGCTTGACCTGGCCAGCAGTGCCTGACCTTGACAGCCTGAATTTATGGCTGGGATCCTGAGCCTCCGTACATGTTGACTTTTCATACAAGTAACAAGGGGACCAGTATTGTGGTGCTGAGGGTCAAGCTCGCCACAGTGGCATCCCCATCAGACCAAGCCCAGCTGCTCCACTTCTGATCCAGTATTCTGTGAAGGTGCCTGGGCAGTTAGAGGAAGATGGCCCAAGGGCTTGGGCCCCTGCACCCACATGGGAGATCCCGATAAAGTTTTTGGCTTGGTCCTGCCCTGGCTGTTGTGACCACTTGAGGAGTAAATCAGCAGATGGAAAGGCTTTGTCTTCAGTTTTTCTCTTGTTCCTCTGCTTTCCAACCTGGGTTGCACTTTGGAAAGATGCCAGGGATGAACAGCGCCATCCTGCGCCAGGGCTGACCTGTCTGGGAGACTGAACCCCGGTATCTGATACCTGGGGGCGGCCTGGGCTGGTGACAGCAGAGAGCTGCCGTGTTTTCTTGGCAATGAGCACACAGCTGTGGGTGCCTCCCGCCTCCTCATTCCTGCCAGCAAGAAGGGGGAATTCCCAGGGTTCCTGTCGAGGATCCAATGCCCCCATCCACTGCCTCTGAACTCCCCCCAAGGTTTGTTCTAATTTGGAGTGATTTCCAACCAGCAGAAAAATTGCAAGAATAACTCAAACAACTCCTTAACACTGCACAGATTCAACAGTTCTTTTTTTTAAAGACACATACCACATATAATTTGAAAGGCAGATTTATAGAGAGTGAAAGAGATGGAGACCAAGATCTTCCAACCACTGGTTCAGCCAGATGGCCACAATGGCTAGAGCTGAGCCCATCTAAAACCACCATCTCCCTCTGGATCTCCCACGTGGGTAGAGAAGCCTAGAGTTTGAGCCATTCTCCACCCCTCTTTCCCAGGCTCCAGGCAGGGAACGGGATGATAAGAGGAGCAGCCTGGACCCAAACCAGCATCCATATTGGATGTCGAAGCTGCAAGGTGGAGGGTATGCTGAGTCACTGCACCAGCCCACTGATTCCATTTTTTGTTGCACTTTGGCACATTTATTCCCTGTATGTATTGATGAGATATAGATATGTACTTAGATTCAGATAGGTAAATAGACTGATAGACACAGATATAGATACACAGTTAGGTGGTTTTTTTTTTCTGAACCATTTGAGGGTAGATTGCAACTGTTTCACTCCTCACCCTTAGCATGTCAGCCTGTGTCCTATAAGAATATCCTCCTAGGGCCCTGCACAGTAGCCTAGCAACTGAAGACCTCACCTTGCACACACTGGGATTCCATATGGGCATCAGTTCTAATCCCAATGACCCCGCTTCCCATCCAGCTCCCTGCCTGTGGCCTGGGAAAATAGTCAAGGACGAACCAAGGCCTTGGGACCCTGCACCCGTGTGGGAGACCTGGAAGAGGATCCTGGCTCCTGGCTTCAGGTCAGCGCAGCTTGAGCCATTGTGGCTGCTTGAGGAGTGAATCATCGGACGGAGGATCTTCCTGTCTCTCCTCCTCTCTGTATATCTGGCTTTCCGATAAAAATAAATAAATCTTCAAAAAAATTTTTAAAATGCGCTCCTACATTATCATAGTACAGGCTAACTGTTTTCAGGACAGTTAGCATTGATTTTTTTTTTTTTAATTTTTGTTTGTAAAGCAGAGAGAAAGTGAGTGAGAGGGAGTGGGAGAGAGTGAGAGAGCTAAAGATGTCTTCTGGCCATAGTTCGCTTCAGTTCATTTCACAGTTGCCTATAACAGCTAGGGCTGGGCCAGGCCTAAGTTGAGAGCCTGGAAACCAGCCCAGGCCTTCCACTGGTGTGGCAGGGATCCAAGCACTTGAGCTACCATCTGCCACCTGCTAGGGTACATATTAGCATGAAGCTGGATCAGACCTGGAGTAGGGGCTGGTGTTGTGATGGGACGGGTAAAGCCACTTCCTTTGATACTCCATGTGGGCACTGATTTGGGTCCTGGAAACTGTGCCTTGTATCCAGCTCCTTGCTCATGATCCTGGGAAAGCAATGGAGAGACCCAGATGAAGCTCTTGGCTTCTGACTTCAGCTTGGCTCAGCTCTGGCCATAGAGGCTATTTGGGGACCAAACCATTGGATGAAAGACCTCTATTTGTCTCTCTCTGTAGCTCATTCAAACAGATAAAAACAATAAACCTGAGAAGAAACAGCAGGCATCTTAAACAGCAATTTAAACATTGGACCGAATACCCACGCCAGGCCCAACCCTTAGATCTGTATTCATACCCAGTTCTGTCAACGTTTTTTGTAGGATTCTTTCACTTCCAGTTCAGGATCCAGTTTTATCTGCCCTGTGTTCAGTGGTCACAGGTCCTCACACTCCTTTCATCTGGAACTGCCGTGCTGTCTTTGTTTGCCTCTCATTCGTGCGTGCCTGGTGTCTCTACGATCTGTCAGGTAGCTGTTGTTGCTGGTGTGTTACAGATGTGTGTGTGTGTGTGCACGCTTCGGATATCACCCTTGGAAGCACCTGGCGAGGGAGAGATGAACTTGGATCACCTGGTGAAGGGGTGGTGTGGCATTTCTACTATGTAACTTATAATTACCCCTATCCCTGTTAACAAGCAGTCTGTGGGGACACGTTCAGGGCATGTCAATATCCTCTTCCTGCTGATTCTTATGGTGTTTATTTCTGATCAGCGGGAACTGGCGCTAGTTTCCTTCCACCTGCTTCATCTCTGTCTTCTCCTCCCGCTGTGGGGCCTGAGGCGGGGCCTCTGTCCGCACTGTGATATGCAGTGGTGCACTAGGAGAGACCACTGTTGTCAGCGAGAGAAGGGGGGGCTACTGGAATTCAGCCATCCTCCGCACTGTCCTGCAGCCTGCCTGGGTAAGCCCAGGGAGTCTGGTCCTTGCACTGCAGGAGTGGGCTAATGGCTGAAGGACTGGACAGGTGCAGGCCCTGGGGGCAGGAGAGGACTCTCGCTTCTAGACTCTCACCTGGAATCTAAGAGGTGGGAGGAGCAGATCAGTCACATCCATAATTGGCACAGACAAGGCTGTTGTCCTTCTGTCGTGGGCAATGGCTGGGACACTGTCGGATGCAGCTGAGTGCCCAGGGTCAATGTGCAGAGACTGGCATCGGCACTATGCCAGAAGATACGAGGAGATGGGCGATTGCTCTGTGCCAGAAGCAAACACACAGCTGAGGACGGAGCCTCTAAGCCATGAGCAAGTGAGCGAGGTGGGCCACAGCTGTGGGATGCAGCTGGGAAAACACAGGCCTTGCTGCCTTCCCTGCTGCCTGTCCTGGCGGGTGCCCTGGTGCCTGCCGCTTGGAGCTGGGGGACTTGTTATTCTTGTGAAGCATGAAGGGCACATGTCACCTTTGAAGAAACACCACTGTGTTCTGACTTTCAACTAGCTGCCCACCCCCCCCCCCCCCCGCCACCTTGCTGTGATCTAGAGGTCTGTTCGTACCAAAGCCATGATCCGCAGGCCTCCAGGGGTGAAGGAAAAGCGTCCTCCCTCAAGCCACATCTTGTGGCTGGGAAGGATTGTCACTGCTTAGCTCCGATGATGTGAGGAAGCAGCGGGGCGTGGGCCACCGCGTGGATTCTCCTGAGGCGCCAGGAAGCAGGCGGCTCCAAGGCAGTCTTCTATGTGTGGAGCTGTTTTCCTTCGTGTTGACGGTCACAGTCAGACTCGGTCCAAAGAGAAAATGGGAGAGGAGGAAGATGGGGGAAGACTGCTGGACACAGGGCACTGCCCACATGGCATGGGCGATGGGAAGGAGGCAGGTCGATAGAGGAGACTGCACCAGGCGCAGTCAGCATAGACACGGGTTCAAGTTCCAGCTCTGCTTCAGACCAGCTGCTTAAGTTGGGCAAGTGGACCCTCTGAGGGTCCTCTACAAAATGGGGCTAGAATTTTCAACTGGGGTTGTAGCTACGCCTGAAATGGCATGTGGAACGCATTCCACAGGCCCATATTAAATGCTCCGTCAATCTCTAATACTAGTGCAGGCTTTAACGATGGTGAGGATGGTGATGGTGATGATTATAGTGATGATGATGATGATGATGGTGATTTCTGATCCTCCAGGCTGCTATGCTGGGCTTGTCTAGGGTGTTGGAGTTGGGATGGGAGAGGCGTACAGAAGTGGGTAACACCTGGCTGAGGGCATTAGGCATAGGAATGTCATCATCAGGGCTAACTCTGTCTAATGACTAAGTGGATCATATGTTGTCAGGGAAGCAACATGGTATGTTAGAGTTAGCACAAGACCCAAAGTTTGCCAAACTTTTTCTGAATACCATCTCTAGCCAGGCTGGGGCCATGTGAAGAGATACAGGTCTGGTCTCACAGAGACGGTGGGCTAAAGCAGAGACACCAAAGAACTAGACCTTGCTTATTTTATTAAAAATCTTATCTCTTTTTTCTTTAAGATTTATTCATTTTTATTGGAAAGTCAGATCAGATTTATGGAGAGAAAGAGAGACAGAAAGATTTTTTTTTGTTTACTCCCCAAGTGGCTGCAAAGGCTGAGCTGATCTGAAGCCAGGAGCCAGCAGTTTTTCCCAGGACTCCCACACGGATGCAGGGTTCCAAAGCTTTGGACCATCTTTTGCTGCTTTCCCAAGTCACAAGCAGGGAGCTGGATGGGAAGTGGAGCTGCTGGGACATGAATCAGCACCCATAAGGGATGCCAGAGCTTGGAAGTGGAGGATTCACTAATGGAGCCAATGCCCCGGCCTCTATTTATTTGTATTTATGTATTTACTTATTTTAGATTTGAGTAGAGGGAAATAAACCATGACAAGCTTCCATCCACCGAATGACTCTGCAGATGCCCACAATAGCCTGTCCAGGTGGAAAGCAGGGACTAGGGACTCAATCCAGGTCTGCACTTTGGATGACAGGGCCATCCCGTGCTGTCACAGAGGTCTGTATTGTCAGGAAGCTGGAACTGGGACTCAAACCCAAGAAGTCCTGTACAGAGTTGGCATCCCAACCTAGCATTTCAACAGCTGACTACATATGACTACATGCTGGCCTGTAGGATCCCTGGCAGTGCGATCTTTTTTTTTTTTTTTTTAAACTGCAAAATCAGATATACAGAGAGGAGGAGAGACGGATAGCAAGATCTCCTGTCCAATGATTCACTCCACAAGTGACTGCAATGGCTGGTACTGCACCAATCTGAAGCCAGGAGCCAGGAGCTCTTCTGAGTCTTCCATGCAAGTGCAGGGTCCCCAGGTGTTGGGCCATGCTCGACTGCTTTTCCAGGCCACAAGCAGGGAGCTGAATGGGAAGTGGAGCTGCCGGGATTAGAACCAGCAACCATATGGGATCCCGGTGCATTCAGGGCGAGGACTTTAGCCGCTAGGCTACCGCACCAGGCCCAGCAGTATGATCTTAAACAAACCACGTCCCCTCCCCAGGCCTCAGCTTCTTTACAGATGGGTGGTTAAGGTGCATTGTGACAAGCACAGCCGGCAGACAAATGCACTAGTTCTCCCTTCTGATGGCCAGGAGGTGTCTCAGTCTGTTTTTCGCTACCATGACTGAACATGCACGTGTAGGGCTGATTGTGGAAAGAGAGTCAGTCATGGCAGAGCAGCACCAACAAAACCTCCAGGGTAGTATCCCTGTCCCTCCCAGATACAGGAGCAGGGCTTTATCGAAAATATTCCCAATTTCCAGAATCGGCCAACCGCAAAGTTCACTATGACCTGTAAATAACTTTCTCATTCACCAAAGCCTCACCCCTACTCGTCAGTGTGGCGCCTATGTCAACCCAAAACAACCCTCGAAGGGCACAGCTCTACTGACTCAACGCCCCTCCTTGGACCGGTGGACCTTGCCTGGAGGGCAGCTAATAAAGACTCCTGCTTATTGGCCATCTCTCTCTCTCTTTTATGAGCCGATCCTATTCAGCACTCTGACTATATAACAAGAACAGGTAACTTACAAAGAATAGAGATTGATTTAACTCACAGTTTTGGAAGTCCATGGTCAGGGCCCTTCTTGCTGGTGGGGACTCCACAAAGTGCTAAGGCAGTGCAGGGCAGCATGGAACAAGAAGCACGCAGATGAAGGTCAAAGCCAAGCTGGCCTCCAGGAGAGATCTACTCTCAGGACAATCCAGCAATCCATGAATCCTGCATGGGTTAAGCCACTCATGAGGGCAGAGTCCTCCTGGTCACCAGCTCTTAAATGTCTCACCTTGGGAGCTGGCACTGTAGTGCAGAGAGCTATCTATCTATAGGAGCAGTGGTTCAAATGGGATGTTTCACTTCTGATCCATCCCCATGCTATTGTACCTGGAAAGGCAGTGGAAGATGACCCAAATGCTTGGGCACCTGCATCCACAAGGGAGACCTGGATGGAGTTTCAGACTCTTGGTTTTGGCCCGGCCCAGGGTTGGCTGATGTAGCCATTTGGGTAGGAAAGCATAAATGGAAGCTTTCTCTCCCCTTTTCTTTCTTTTTCTGTGTGTGTGTAACTCAGCCTTTCAAATAAAGAGATCTCTTTCTTTTTCTCATCTTGTCCCACATTTTAATACCTCACAACAGATATTTTCTTTTGCTGCTTTCCCCAGGCATTAGCAAGAGCTGGATTGGAAGTGGAGCAGCTGGGATGTGAACCGGCAGCAGCTTTACCGTCCCCCTATAACACCAGTGCCTGACAATATATATTAAATTTCAATTTGAACTTTGGTGGGGATATCCAAATCCCCATAGTAGTTTTAAAGGTTTTTTAATTCTTTTCAACAAATTTTTATTTTTGGTGATGTTTACATAGTTGATCAGGGTGGGAAGGTTTGAGGGTTATGGGAAAGTGGACAAGACCATTGTTTCCACATTTTCTTTTCCTTCTTCCTGTGTCCAGGGGAAGGGGGAAGATAAGGGGAGAAGCCACACTCAGCCTCCCAGCTGCCCAGTACCCAGGGATGGGAACGGCCACCTGATATTAACCCAGCTCCAAGGGTGCTGCGGAAGTGGTTTCAGCAGTTCTGAAATGCTGTCAGTCCTGCCAACCCAAGGATGAGGGAATCCTTCCGATGTCCATTGACCTCATTGACCTTAGAGTCTCCATTTGCCCAGATATTTGCGGTCATCGCTTGGTTTGGGTAGTTGTCTAATTTGTACTGTTCTCCTTCCTCTACTATGGTACCAGACGTCCTCTGCAGGCCCCAATGGGCTGCCATATCTTCCATGTGCATCTGGGCCTGCCATCCACTGCTCCGTCTTTTCCACTGAGGAGGCTCAATTCTGACACATGTACTCTATGGTCAGACCACCAATCCTGAATGTGAGCTCTCATGTCCCCGTACTCCCCCAGCTGTGCCATCCCCAGACCCACTGCATTCCCACACACAAAGCCCCTACAACTGTGCTGCTTGGAGGCCAGTGGGCTTTGCCTGGCACCATTGGCATCCTGGGACCCCAACCTCGTCACTGCTGGACCCCTCATTCCTGGGGCTCACAGACCAGGTATCTACTGCACAGGAGAGCCAAAGGAGTCAGACCAGGCACCTAGGCCCTGCCAACACCCTACCCCCAACCCTGGGTCTCATGCACCTGGCATCCACCGTGTAGGCAGGTCATAGGACCCAGGCCATGTGGCCTCGGCCCCGCTAGAGCCTTTTAAATTCTTTTGTCATTGCATATGATAAAGCCCTGTGCATCTTCCTAAAGATTATTATTTTCTTTGGGGAAGTGGTTATTTACTCACTATGGGTGATCTCTGTTATTTAGCTAAAGAATTTGTACTTAATTCTCTGCTACTCAGAAGTGTCTACTAGGCAGGATGGTGGACAGAGCCACTGAGCTCACAGCCTGAGGCCTGAACAAATATGTCACCAAAGCTCTCTAGACCCTGACCTCCTGCTTGTATCTTCACCACCCAGCAGCACCCCCAGGACATCCTGCCTCCATGTTTTTGCACGTGCTATTTCCATTGCATTGAACAGAGCTTAACCCAATATTATTTTAACTTCCTCACTGCCTTTACTCAAAGGCTCTCTTACCAGAGAGATCCCCTATTCTGAGCCTGTAGCACCTCTCCCCACCCCCACCCCCTTACTCTGCTTCATTTGTCTTTCTAGCTCTTGTTTTCCGTTGCCTTTAGCACAGCTGTCTGGGTATTTGTTTATTGTCTGTCTTCCCAAATAGAATGCGATCTTAGTGACTGCCAGAATGTTGCTGTCGGTCCTGGGCTTGGAACTGTGCCTGGCACATAGTAGGTCCTCAATACCAAATTGGGTCATGAGTGAATAAAGAAGTCAGTGGCAAAGACTCACAGCACTTACCATGTTCGCTACAGTAAAAAGCTGTTTCAATGGGAGAGAGAAAGCAATCTTTGGGAACTTAATACAGTGCCTTATATGGAGGCAGTGGGGGGATGAATCTTGGCTGGTTTTGAGCTGGTATGGGAGAAGGGGCAGGGGAGGAATTCTTCCCTCTCCCCAAGCTGCAGCAAGAAACTCATGGTCTCCACGGGATCCAGTGCAATTAAGACCCTGGCTTCCAGTCAACTCAGTTCCCTTCTGGGCTGGAGCAGCTCCCAAGTGACCAAGTGAAACCTGCGACTTCTCCAAGACTAGACAGTCACCAGGCAGCTAAGGTTTCTTCTCCCAAGGGGACAGAACTGCAACAAAGCAGCTCAGTGGTGTTCACACAGGGTGTGTGTGTGTGTGAGAGAGAGAGAGAGAGAGAGAAAGAGAGAGAGAGGTCCTTGTTAGCAGAAGCCCTGCTAAGGAGCCAGGGCTCTGGTCTTAGCTTTCCCACCTAGCTGTGTGCCAAGGAGGGGAACCCAAATGGGGCTGGCAGGCCAAGGAGTAGTGCCTGAGGTTGCCTGGAAAAGCCACTGTTGGGAGTTAAGCGACCTCTTTGCACACAGCCGGGTCTTTCAGCTGTTTTTTTTTTTTTTTTCCTTCCCTTAAACCAATGTTTGGCGGGTAAGATGGACACCAAGGACAAAGCAGTGCATAATTAGCCACTCACACGTCCATTCCCAGCGACTCAGTCCCCCTCTGTGGCCATAGACACTATTAGTGGCATACAGAGGCACAGGCAGATCTATGCTTGTGCTAATGTGTACACAGATATCCACACCGGATCGGTACCACAAGGCTATTGACATCAGGATTTTGAGCCTTCCTGTTCAAGAACAGATTAAACCCTCTCCACTTATTGGCATATTTTCAAGGATTTTGTGAATGAATTATTTATTTTTTAAGATTTATTTAATTTTTTTTATTGGAAAGGCAGATTTATAGAGAGACAGAGAGAAAGAGATATCTTTTTATCTGTTGGTTTACTCCCCAAATGGCTGCAATGACTGGAGCTGAGCTGATCCAAAGTCAGGAGCCAGGAGCCAGAGACCAGGAGCCAGGAATGTCTTCCAAGTGTTCCACGAGCGTACAGTGTCCCAAGACTTTGGTCCATCCTCTGCTGTTTTCCCAGGCCATATAGGAGGAGCTGGATGGGAAGTGGAGCAACAGGGACACGAACCTGTGTCCACATGGGGTGCTGGTGCTTGCAAGGTGGCAGATTAATCAGTTGAGCCATTGTGCTGGCACCAAAATATTTTTATTCGTTTTTGAGGCTGAGACTTGGAGATACAGAGAGTGGTATCTGCCATCTTACTCCTTAAATGCCTGTAATAGCCTGAATTGGGCAGGGTTGAGGCTGTGAGGCAGGAACTCAATTCAGGTGCTCCACTGGGGTGGTAGGAAGCCAGTGCTTGAGCTATCACCACTGCCTCCCAGGGTCTGCGTTAGCAGGAGATTGGAATCAGGAGCGGGAGCTGAGTGTAGGACTCAGGTAACGTAGACATAAGGTCGAGGGCATCTCAACTACCAAGCCAATTAACCACCCCATTGGTTGCTTTTTGTTCATTTGTTTTGAAGATGTAAGTATTTGAAAGACAGAACTATATATAGAGAGATATTCTGTCCCTGGTTTATTCCTTGAAATGTCCTCAACAACTGGGGCTGGGCCAGGCTGGAGCCAGGAGCCTGGAACTCCATCCAAAGCTCCCATTTGAGTGGCAGAGGTCCAAATTCTTGGGCTTTCTTCCACTGTCTTTCTGGGTGCAACAGCAGAGAGATGGATTTGAAGTGGAGCAGCCGGGGCTTGAACAGGCACTCATATGGGATGCTGACATTGCAAGTGGTTGCCTAACTTGCTGCACCACAACACCAGCCCTATTAGTTGATGTTTATAAATGAAATCCTTTTATACCACAATTTCTAAATGGTGGAGCTTTGCATGTAAAATACTGATTTAAAAATAATAACTTTCTATGTAGCCACTTTCATGACTTTTCTCCTAGTGGGTAATAATAACTCGTTTGTTTTGGAATGAATGAGGAGACAACAGTTTCAGTAATTGCTGTGTCTGTGGATGCCTTGTTAACTAGTTCTCTTGGGTGTGGCTGATGCTCTCCTGCAGGTCTGTGACTCCCCCTTCTCTCCTGCCTCGTGTCAGCCTCTGGGGGACACAGAACTCTTCACTAGATCGAGAGATGGAAACTCAGCCAGGTCAAGAAAGGCACAGTGATTCTCCAAGCTTGGAAGAGGCTCAGCTGAGGTTTGAATGGAGGCCTGTTAGGGACATTTTCTGATGTGGTGATCGTGGTACAAAGGAGAGATGGATTTACGTGGTGCAGAAGAAGCAGGAGATGAAATTTTCCTGTCAAAACTTTATGTGTCATCTTGCACATCAGCGTTATGAGCAGTTGGCTGGCAAGTTGTGAGTGGTTGGCTGGCAAGGACATGGGCACCGGGGATCAAGAGATATTTCTTTTAATTTATTTAAAAGGGAGGGTAATGGGTTGCAGGAAGAAAGAGAAAGAGAAAAAGAGAGTGAACCATTTTTGGTTCAGTCCTCCAACATCCACAGTGACACAGGATGGGCCAGGCTGAAGCCAGGAACTCTATCCAGGTCCCCCTTGTTGGAGGCCACGACCCAGGTACTTGAACCATCATCCGTTGCCTCCCAGAACATCTATTAGCAGGAAGTAGAATGGAAACGGGAATATCCGGCATTCAAATCAGGCATTCCTGTATGAAATATAAGCAATGTCTTCACTGCTCTGCCTAATATCCACCCTGAGGTCTGGCATTCATTGTAGGCTCTGTCACTTACTGCTTGTGTGACCCTAAGCGACTGCCTAACTTGTCCAAGCCTAAGTCTTTTTCTTTTCTCTCTTTTTTTTTTCTTACAGGTTTATTTATTTTTATTGCAAAGTCAGATATACAGAGAGGAGGAGAGACAGAAAAGATCTTCCATCCGATGATTCACTCCACAAGTGACCGCAACGGCTCAAGCTGCGCCGATCTGAAGCTGGGAGCCAGGAGCCAGGAGCACTTCTGAGTCTCTCACGTGGGTGCAGGGTCCCAAGGCTTTGGGCCATCCTTGACTGCCATCTGCCTTCCCAGGCCACAAGCAGGGAGCTGGATGGGAAGTGGAATCACTGGGACATGAACTAGCACCCATATGGGATGCTGGAATTTGTAGGCAGAGGATTAGCAATGAGCCACTGTGCTGGCCCCTATTTATTCTTTCACACAGCCTGACTGAACTGAGTGGAGTTGCTGTTCTGTGTCATGCATGGAGTTAGGCATGGGGGAACATAAATGATAACTAGTATTTATTGGGCACTTACCATGTGCTAGGTATTACACTATGTGCTTTATACTTTTTACCTTGGTCGAGTTCCACAACAACACTCTGAAATTGGTATTATATTATGACTCTCAAAGATTTATTTATTTCATTACTGTAAAGTGAGATTTACAGAGAGAAGGAGAGACAGAGAGAAAAATCATCCATCCATTGGTTCACTCCCCAAGTGGTTACAAAGTCCCAAGCTGAACCGATCTAAAGCCAGGAGAGGGAAGCTTCTTCTGGGTCTCCCAGGCAGGTGCAGGGTCCCAAGGTGTTGGACTGTCCTCTAGTGTTCCCAGACCACAGGCAGCGAGCTGGAAGGGAAGTGGAGCAGCCAGGATTAGAACCAGTGCCCATAAAGGATCCTGGTGCATTCAAGGTGAGGACTTTAGCCACCAGGCTATCGCACTGGTCCCTTCTTTCTTTTTTAAAAGATTTCATTTCTTTTCTTTTCTTTTTTTAAAGATTTATTTATTTTTATTGCAAAGTGAGATGTACAGAGAGGAGAAGCAAAGAGGAAGATCTTCCATCTGATGATTCACTCCCCAAGTAACTGCAACGGCCCGTGCTTGTGCTGATCTGAAGCCAGGAGCCAGGAAGTTGCTTCAGGTCTCCCACGCAAGTGCAGGGTCCCAAAGCCTTGGGCCATCCTCGACTGCCTGCCCAGGCCACAAGCAGGGAGCTGGACGGGAAGTGGAGCTGCTGGGACTGGGACTGACACCCATATGGGATCCTGGTGCGTTCAAGGCAAGGACTTTAGCCACTAGGCCACCACAGAGCTGGTGCCAAAAGATTTATTTCATCTGGGACCCAGTGCAATGGCTGGATTGCCAGGGAGGCCCGCAGGGGAACCTGTGATGCCACCCTTGCCTCCTCAAGGGATGACATGGGACCCTAGGCAATAAAAGGTGGGCAGAAACATGCCTCCCACTACATGCTGCAAGGAAGCTTCTGGGAGCTGGGGCTCATCTTATTGGAGGCTTGGAGGATGGTTAGGAGCCCATCTTTCCCCACACCCTCTTAAGGATTTGGCATAGCGGACAGTTGTGGTTAGAATCCCAGCGCCATTATCTGCCTGGTTAAACAACAGTGGCAGGTGGTCCTCCAACCCTCAATCCACTTATTTGTTAACTAGGGACCATGACTTCTATGCCTCCAAAATGGAAGCGAAACATGACTGGATGTGAGATAAGCCAGCTAGCTGGGTGAGAACCCCTTGGCTGGTGGGGTGCACAGTCGGATGGGTGTCAAACCAACAGTGCCAGAGCATTTAGCCCAGGCCAGACGCCATTACAGGCATTTTGTTAGAATAACTCAATGATCTTGTAATGTCGGTTCAGTTGTTAAATACATTTTACCCACAAGAAACTGGAGCACAGTGACTTATAGTGGGCTGGTAAGTGACAGGTAGCCTGGCCCTACACTTCGTGCCTAACTCTGCTACCAAACTGCAGGAAGCAAAGCAGGACCATGCACGGGCAGCCTTTCTGAGCCAGGGCTGCCGGTCAGAGGCTTCCTGGAAGGGGCCCTCTTGTCTTCTAAAAATCTTGGCCCTTTGTGAAATGGTTGTCTTAAGCAAACACAAAGCACTTGGCTTCCCGGCTTGGGAGAGCAGGATCACCCTTAAGGGTACATCGAAATTGGCACACACACTCGGAAAATGCAATTATCCCATAGGTTCCTATTGTGTACCAAGACCTGCCCCAGGAAAATACAGCTACAAACCAAGCCTACCAAGAAGCCCCGCCCCCTGAGGAGTTCATGCTCAAGTGGCTGATGACAGACAATAAACAGAGAGGTGAAACATGTATCAGAAGCTTTTAAATGTCAAGGAGAGAAATGAAGCAGAAGGTGGGGCGGGATACAGTAGCTTGCCATGTGGTGTATTTGGGGAAGATTTCTCCGCGTGGAAGACCCAAAGGAGGCAAGAGTGAGTGCTGCCAGAATTCTGGGAGAAGAATGTTCCAGAGATGGCTAATAGCAAGTGCAAAGGCCCTGAAGCAACAACCTGTTGGCATTGTCAAGGAATTGCAAGGACGCAGGTATAGCAGGTGGAGAGCTGCACGAGAGTGGAGACGGGATTAGAGGGTGTGTGCCAAGGCGACCAGAACTCCGCCCACCTTTTAGATTTCCCTGCATGTTCCAAAAGTATCAGTGTAGAATACAAAACAGACACACGCTGCAACTGGATGGAGCCCGGAATGCACGATGCATATGCGGTCTCCCAGCACAAGTCCCCCTTCTCCCTTCTATTGTGTTCTACCCATCCTTGCAAGCCACAAGGGGATGGATGCTGGGAAATCCAGATTGTGACCCTAACCCTGGTCTCTAAGCAGGGGCTCTGCCCTGGGGTTTGCTGCTGGGCAGGGGCAGTCCTGGAGCCCGCACTATCCCAGGACTCTGGGGAGTGTGTTCCCTTCCTGAGCCTACTTCCTGTAGGCTCAGATCAGTGAAGACTGCAGAAGCTTGGGCTGCTCCCCCTTCAGGGCCTGGGTCACCTCCATATTGGGTGCTGTGTGGCTAGCAAGGTGCCTGCAACACACACACACACACACACACACACACACCACAAGGAGCTTTGGCTGACTCCTTAGAAAGCAGGACCCTCCTGCCCCCGTGTCAGGTCTTGGACCAGACTGGAGATATTTTTGCTTTTGTTTGGTTTTTAAAATATTTATTTGAAAGGCAGTAACAGAGAGAAGGAGAGACAGAAGGCTTCTGTCTGCTGGTTCATTGCCCAAAATGGTCGCATTGGCTGGAAGCTGGGCAGGTCCAAAGCCAGGAGCTCCCTCTGGGTCTCTCACCTGGATGCAGGGGCCTGAGGACTTGAGCCATCCTCTGCTGCTTTCCCAGGCACACTGACAAGGAGCTGGATGGGAAGTGGAATGTTAACAGGTACCCATTTGAGATGCGAGAACCTCAGGCTGGAGCTTTTGAGGTTTCCTGAGATCATGTAAGGCTGGGACCTGTGCTGGCCCCCAATTTGGGTTCCCTTACCGGTAGGGTGTAAGGGGGTGGGGAGAAAAAGGGGCTGGAAATGAAGAGGAGCCCAGACAGTCGCAGGTTTGAATCCCAGCTCCACTATCTGCCTGGGTAAGCAACGGTGGCCCCTCTGTTTCTGACCCTCCGGCTCTTATTTCCCCATATTTGTTAAGTAGGGATCATTTTCAAGAATCTGCAAAAAAAAGTAACATCCGGGTCAGTTCCCAGTCCACCCAGCCCCCTCCAGTTTGTTTTTGGTTCACATCCGCTCCAAGGGGCAGTGAACAATCATCTCTTCTCAGCAAGCAAGCTGGTCCGGGAAGGAATTGAGTTGGGAGCCACCCCAGCCCATAGGAGTGGATGGGGCCCTTATCTGTCCAGGCACAGATAACAGTCCTCACTTGACTGGCCGCAGGACACTGGGCAAGACCTGCTGCAGCCTTCAGCCCCACCCTCCTGTCTCGTGGATAATGACGCCGGGGCTTAGGGGTCGTTAAGGACATGTTAGTGTCAGGATCCGGACTTGTAACAGGCTGACTGGGAGGCGCGAGCGCGTGACCCTAAGCACGGAGCCCACCGTCCGGTTCACAGAGGCTCTGGCAGCAGCTGGCTTTGCGCTAGCAGGTTCGTTGCCTTTTCACGCACACACGCAACTCTGTTCAAGCTTCCCCACGCACGCTGGGCGCCAAGGGCGCGGAGGCAAACTCCTGCGACGCGGGGAGGAGTCGCCGATCGAGCGATCAAGCGTCAGGCTGGAGGCCAGGCCCGTGGAGTTGGGCTGGGTGCCGACCGCGCGCCCAGCCCGGGGTGCTCAGGCGCCCGCCCATTTCCCCCGGATCCGAGGGTCGCGGACTGTGAGCTCCTGGGGCCTGTCAGGCCGTGACCGCTCCTCTTCCTGAAGACTCTCTAAGGTCGTGCGAAGCACCCTTAGGTTTGCCAGGTGAATGCAGGAGGCGAGATCGGCCCCCTGGCAGCGCCACAACAGCGCCAACTGGGGCTTGGGAATCTTAGGCGCCGGGAACGAGAGGGGTCTTGAGGTCCTCTGGAGAAGATCCCTCCCGCCCGACTCCGCCCCTTCACAGCCAGGAACCCAGCAAAGACTTAGAAATGTTTGGGGAGATGTTAGTTCTAGCGCCTTAAAAAAAAAAAAGTAGGTAGAAGGAAAAAGCTATCTCCAAGGCGATGAAAACTTTCCGAAAAGTTTTACTGGAAGTCAGCTCCACCTAACAGGGGGAGCTGAGGGAGGTGGCCACCCCGGGGAAGGTCGATGAGTCCCCGGACTCTGGCTCGGGGAGAGGGCGCCTCCTCGCCGCCCCCAGGCCGGCAGAGGCATGAGGTCACCTGGCTCCGGCCCAGCAGCAGCTGCGGAGGACGCGGCGGCGCTGCGGAGGGAGGCGGTGTCAGGCTCGGCCCTGGAGCGGGGAAACGTCCCTCCGCCTCCCCGGGAGGCGTGGCCCGTCCACTGAGGCCACGCCCCTCACGCCCTGGGCACGCCCCGTGTGCGCCTTCCAAGCTCCTGAGTGGCTTTTCCGCCGGCGCCAGCGCGGCCTCTCGGGCTTTTCCCGCCCGGGGCCACGCCCCCCGAGCTCCGGCCGCGCCCTTTCCTCGGGAGAGTCCCGAGACGCCGCCGAGCCCTGGCCCCGCCCCCAGCGCGAGGCCCCGCCCCAGGCGCCCCGCCCCGCGGCTTGAAGCGGCTGGGGCTGCGGCCGCCTGCGAGTCGCTCGTGGGGCGTGGGGCGGTGCTGAGGGAGTCGAGGCCGCGGCCAGCTCGACGCCGGGAGTGTGTCCAGCGAGCGCAGCGCGCCGGGAGTCCGCAGCCAGAGCAGCCCCGGAGCCGAAGCCGCAGCAGCAGCCGAGCCGGCCATGGCGTTGTCGATGCCGCTGAACGGGCTCAAGGAGGAGGACAAAGAGCCCCTCATCGAGCTCTTCGTCAAGGTGAGCGCCCGGCCCGCCCGGCCGAGGCCCGGGCTCCCGGCACTGGGCGCTGGCGGGTGGGGGGCGGTGGCCCGCGGGGCCCCGGAAAGCGCCTCCGCGCGGCGCCCGCACCCGGGTGGAGGGCGAGGCGAGGGCAGCCCTGCGGCTCCCGGGCCGTCCCCTCCCCACCCCGGGCCCATTGTTTCGGGGCCACCCGCTCCTTCCCGCCTCCCGGGGCCGGGGTCGCCGAGAGCCGGGACACTGGGCGGCGGTCGCCGGTCCGCCGGCCACGCGGGCGCCTGCGGACGCCGGAACAGCGCCCCGCGCCCCGGGGGTCGGGGAGAGCCCGCGGGGTGGGGGCGAACCGCTCCGCCTCGCGCCGGGGTTCCCGTCCCCCACCCCCGGCCGGTCACAGGGCGAGAAACGCCAACTTTTCTGACCGCTTTTCGGAAGCACTTCGGCTCCCCGCCGGTATGAAACTGAAACTTTAAAATTTGGATGCAATCTTCAAAAGAAAAGAAAAATAAATAAATTAAAAAAAAAGGAGCACGAGGGGCGGACGCTGTAGCCCCCCCCCCCCGGAGGACTGGGGTGCCTCGCGTTGGTTTCTTGGCCCCGGCGTTTGCCCCCCATCCCACCCTACCCCACCCCCCATCTGCGTTTTCTCGCTCCGTCTGCTGCAACTTTGGGCTGCGCCCCTTGGGCAAGGTCGTGCGAGCCCTATTGTTGCCGAGGGAAAACTGTTGCGGGCGAGAAGTCCTGACTCGCTTTGCGGAGCTGACTCCTGCCGCCCGTGGCTTCGGTGTTTAATTCCTGGGACTTCCCTGGCTGCTCGCCGAGCCTTCCCGCGTCCCTTTCCGTCTTTCTTTAATAGTTTTTAGAGTGGTAAAGGAGAGCGCGAGGGCAGAAGTTACAAACATCTGGATGCGGCTGCTCCACCGAAAATGGCCTTCAAGGCTGGGACAGTCTTTGAGCTGCTTCTAAAACGCTGCTCATTTGGAGCCAGGCAGCGTACTGGAAAGCTAACAGGGATCTAGAGTTACTTGGCTCTTTTCTTCTTCTTTTTTTTTCCTTTCCCCTGAGCGTTTCTGTTAGAGAGATGTGGGAGGGTGTGTTTAAGAGGGAGAGAGAAGAAATGGCCCACAGCTGATGGAAGGGCCTTTATTTTAGGGTTTTGTTGCAATCATGGGTTTGAGAAACTTGTTAGTCCAGGAGAGTCAGACGGCTTAATAGAAGCCCGTTGTGTCAAGAGCCTCAGCTACTTGGGGGTGGCAGACACAGCGCTTCAAAGTGCAAGGAAAGGAAAGGAAAGAGGGGGAGTAAAAACGCCACCTGGCAAGGGCGGAGGATGGGTACCAGACTAGACCGAGGTAGGAATAGGAGGAATTGTGGTCGACGCAGGCTGCACGCAGCAATAATTAGAGAGCGGTGCTATGGAGAAGCAGTGTTACCATTCGGAATGAGGGGTGTTGTCAGTCACAGCTTCCAGTCGGCAGCACCCTGGAGCTTCCATCGGCTCAAGAAGGCTGAAGGACACTGGAAAGGCACGAGATTGGTGTGGCCCAGCACAAGGACCCCACTGGAATTTGTGAAGTGTATCATGGCCCTGCTTGCTCTAACTTGAGCTTTAGTCAGAAGGAGAGGCTCGTGCTGCACTGTTCCCCAAACTCAGGGCACCTGCACCCTCCTCCCTGGCTTTCCAGCTGAACTGCTTAGCGCAGTGCTGGGTGGCTGAGAACCAGGGTTCATTGGCTTGGTGGAGTTGTCTACCAGATACTTGTTTTTTGTTTTCTGTCTTCAAGCTTTACTTTCTTCATTTGTAAAGTGAGAGGTGAAATGTTTTTTGCTGCTGGGTGATTCAGCTCAGGCTACACTTTGCGCTGCTGGAGACCAGATGTGTTGCTTGAAAGGGGGCGAGAAGGAAAGGGTAACGGTGATAAACAGTAGTCTTGCTTTGTTTGCAAAGCCTGTATATGGAAAATGCAAATGGGGGAAATACCCTTGTAAATATAGTTGCCTTGAACACCTTGTGGGGCAGAGGCCGTGTTTGTCCAGCATGGTGTGTTTAAACAGTGCTTATTGTTCTGCCAAGAGCTGTCTGAGTTTGTAGGAGAAAACTGCTGTTTCCACATGAAGCACATAGATGAAAGTCGCTGGAGGTGCGTGCTAGGAGACGCAGTGGCAGGGCCGGGGGGGGGGGTGAGGGGACGCTGTGGCAGGGCCAGAGGGGTGAGGGGACGCAGTGGCAGGGCTGGGGGGGATGAGGGGATGCAGTGGCAGGGCCGGGGGGTGAGGGGACGCAGTGGCAGGGCCGGGGGGGTGAGGGGATGCAGTGGCAGGGCCGGGGGGGTGAGGGGACGCAGTGGCAGGGCCAGGGGGTGAGGGGACGCAGTGGCAGGGCCGGGGGGTGAACCTTGCTGCCCAGACTGAGATTTCAACTTGGAGAGCAATGGCTCAGGACATTGTCACGTAGTGTGATAAGATTCCTTGTGGCTATATATACATATACATATACACACACACAAACATTTATTTACAGAGAGACCAGGAGACACAAAGACAGACCTTCCATCCATTGGTTCACTGCTCAAGTGGTCACAAATGCCAGAGCTGGGTGGTCTGAAGCCCAGGAGCCAGGAGCTTTTTCTGGGTCTCCCATGTGGGTACGGGAGCCCATGGATTGGACCATCTTTTGCTGCCTTCCCAGGCACATTAACAGGGAACTGAATCAGAAGTGGAACAGCCAGGATTTGAACCAGTGCTCATATGGGATACTGGAGCTACAGGCAGAGGGTTAACCCACTATGCCACAGCTCTGATCCTATTGGGGGAAAAAATCTTAATGATTTATTTATTTTTATTGGAAAGTCAGATATACAGAGAGGGGAGGAGAAACAGGAAGATCCTCTGTCCACTGATTCACTCCCCAAGTGGCCACAATGGCCAGAACTGAGCCAATTCAAAGCCAGTAGCACGGAGCCTCTTCTGGGTCTCCCACATGAGTGCAGGGTCCCAAGGCTTTGGACCATCTTCTATTCCTTTCCCAGGCCAGAAGCAGGGACCTGGAAGGGAAGCGGGGCCGCCAGGAAATGAATGGGCACTCCTATGGGATCCTGGCACATGCAAGTGAGGACTTTAGCCACTAGGCTACTGTTCTGGGTTCGAAAAAAATTTTAAAAGAAGTTTATTTCTGATCTGTTTGAAAGGCAGACAGAGAGATCTTCCTTCTGCTGGTTCACTACCCAAGTGCTGGTAGGAGCCAGGGCTGGGCCCGACTGAAGCCAGGAGCTCGGCACTCCATGAAGGAGGTGGAGGCGCATCAGAGGAGGCGATGTCTGAGGTGGAGGAGTCGAGACTGGAGTGCATGCTTCTGTAGGAATGTAACATCCCCAGCAGTTTGTCCCTCAGTGAACTTTTGGAACCATCCACTGTTGGGGTGACTTATATATGCTAACGTTTAACTAGGAACTGTGTAGTTTCTTGGAATTGGTGTGACCGCTGCCAAGGCTTCTAACTTGGTTTGTTCCAAGGCACGTCTCTGAAAGCTCTCTGTGCTGCGTCTGCACAGCTGGGATATTAATGGACCAACCTGTGGCAATGAATTAAAAATACGTGGAGTGGTATTTAGTGCACAGCAAGTAGATACTTGCACTGTGTCATTTTGTCTGTATTTACAGGCAGATCTGCCATCTGGGATGGACAGTAAAGTCCCTGAGGGCAGGGTAGGTCTGTGTTGTTCAGAGTACCTGCAGTGGAAGAGGCTGCCATGTGTTGGGCACAGCTTGCGCCCTCCTCCTGCTGAGCATGCTCTTGTCTGGGTATGTACCTGCCAAGCCTTGGAACTGGAATCCTCTTGCTCATAATCTGTGGGTCCAAGTCCCACACCATGGCACTTTGTCTCATTCTCGGTAGCTTCCAGTCTCCAAAACATCATGCAATTTTTAGCTACTTCTTTCTTTTTTTCCATTATTTAGTTCTAACCTTTTTATGTGTCTACCATATTTTCCTCCAGTGTTTCTTTTAGGCGGTGTCCAGAATTGGGTGAGCCAAGGTGTCTCTTTGGATAAAAGTAGATGGATCCTGGTGCAGAAGCCTGGCAGCTCAAGTCCTCACCTTGCACACGCTGGGATCCCACATAATGCTGGCTCTCATCCCGGCAGCCCTGCTTCTGATCCAGCTTTCTGCTTGTGGACTGGAAAAGCAATTGAGGAAGGCCTTGGTACCCTGCACCAGTGTGGGAGACTTTAAAGAGGCTCCTGGCTCCTGTCTCCGGATCAGCTCAGCTCTGGTCATTGTGGCCACTTGGGGAGTGAATCAGCGGATGGAAGTTCTTCCTCTCTGTCTCTCCTCCTCTCTGTATGTCTTAGTAATAATAATAATAACAAAGAATTTTTTTTTTAAAGATTTATTTATTTCATTACAAAGTCAGATATACAGAGAGGAGAGACAGAGAGGAAGATCCTCCGTCTGATGTTTCACTCCCCAAGTGAGCCGCAACTGCCGGTACGCGCCGATCCAAAGCCGGGAACCAGGAACCTCCTCCAGGTCTCCCACGCGGGTGCAGTGTCCCAAAACTTTGGGCTGTCCTCAACTGCTTTCCCAGGCCACAAGCAGGGAGCTGGATGGGAAGTGGAGCTGCCGGGATTAGAACTGGCGTCCGTATGGGATCCTGGGCGTTCAAGGCGAGGACTTTAGCCGCTAGGCCATGCCGCCAGGCCCTAAAAAAGAATCTTTAGGAAAAAAAAGGAGTTGCTAAGTCTTAAAGAGACAAGGAGAGCAGCGGAGAAGAGACAGACTTTTTTGATTTTTCATTGTCTGACACAAGCCCAGCTCTTGTTGGCCCCCGCTGGTGGCTTTGGTTGAAGTGAGGTGTTTCTGAGCTCTGAGAGGCTGGGGATGCAGGGGGTAAGAACACTGTTGATATGGAGATTTGGCAGGAGGCTCTGATGTGCATGGCTCTGGCGCCAGACTGCTTGGCTTGAATCTGGCTTCTCCTAATATGCCAGACCAAATCCTTCAGCTCTCAGTTCTTCCGGGTCCTGACTTTTAATATTAGGTTAGTGCACAGTACAGGGCTTGCCAGGCCGATTCTCTGATTGTGTATTAATTTGAGTTGTCTCCGGCGCTGTGATAAGTAGTGCTTGCCAAGCGATGGTGCAGACAAGAGACCCGTTTCCTCCTTTGTTCTCTGGTAGTCCAGGATGGTGTTGGAGACATTGATTTGCTTCTTACTTGGGGAGCCAGGCTCGTTGCAGCTTGCTCTCACCACATTATCCTCTGAGTTGTCCACGCTGCTGGCTAGTCAGTTTGGGTGCAGCCAGGGAAGGAGGAGGATGGGAGAAGCCCACGTTAGCCCAGTGCTTCCACTTGTTGCTGCCTCTCCGTCCTGTGCTGAGAACTTCCTCACAGCCGTTCATTCAAGTCCAGTGGAGATGTCTGGTTGTAAAAGACTGGCGAAATCATTTGATCCAGTCCCGTCAAGATAACCACAGGTAGGATTTGAAAGTTATTAACGCTAATTCAATAACTTAAAAATACAGGCTAATTTAAAAAAGATTTATTTAAAAGGTAGAATTAGGGAAAGATGCACAGAAAGCTCTTCTTCCACTTGGCCCCCAATGGCCTAGCTGGGGAGCCAGGTGGAAGCCAGGTGCCTTGGAACTTCATCTGGGTATTCCATGAAGGTGCAGGGGCCCAAGCTGGAACTGCAGCTGGCACTCATATGGGATGCCAGCATTGCAGGTGTTGGTGTAATGCACTGCACCACAACACTGTCTTCAAGCAGACTCATTCTAATGACTCATGAATGACATTACAAATATCCAAATGGCCTTGGGCAGAGTAAAGGATCCCCACCCTAGTAAATGCTAGTAAGTATCGTCTAGCCACTACTAGGGGAAGAGTGAGAGGGTGCTTGTCACACGGTGAACACTGTTTTTGCCATTGTAATAGTTTTTTCTGCCTTAGTGTTGCTATTGAGAGGCAGTGAGAGGACGGAGTTGTGACGCAGCAAGGCAGCATCCCTTGTATAAGGAGTTTAAAAATGAAGTCAGACTAACAGTCTACTTCCTGGCTATTCCCAGTCCACTTATCCCCTACTTTCCCAAGGTCATCATTGTTTTCTTTCCAATACAATTTATTTTTAAAATTTTTTTCCTATACAATTTATAAACCTCAAGACGGAAAATGTTCAGTCATTAGTTTTTCCTTACTACCTGACTCAGTAGTAGGAAGTTAGTTCACTCAATGTATGTTTTAATTCACAGTTAATCAGACCTGGAAATTACCTCAGTAATCAACTAGTCTAACCCTTTTTCCTTTCTACCTTGCTTAGTCTTGTTTTAATGACATATTTTATTTGGAAGTGTAACAGAGAGAGATCTTCCATGCACTGGCTTATTCCCCAAATGCAGCCAGGTTTGGGACAAGTCAAAGCCAGGAGCAGAACTCCAGCCGGTTCTCCCGCAATGATAACGGGCCGCCGTCTGTCCCGGGCGCACCGCAAAGAGCTGGGTACGAAGCAGAGCAGCTGGATTCAGAGTGGCAGCCTGAGAAGGGATACAAGCACTGAAAAGAAAGGGAAACCCCAGGCCACAAGCAGGGAGCTGGATGGGAAGTGGAGCAGCCGGGTTACGAACTGGCACCCATATAGGATCCCTACGCATGCAAGGTGAGGACTTTAGCCACTAGGCTACTTTGCCGGGCCCACTTTTCTCTTTAGGTGTATATTGACAGCTTTGAAAGAGGAAGGAAGGGAATGCTTTGCGTCTGTGGTCTTAAAGGGACATGGCTTCTGAAGCTGAGGGTGAGGCTTTTTCTAGGCTGGTTCTCCTCACCCTTGCTTGTTGGCGTGCGTTCTGTGGGCAGCTTCCCAGGTGATGTGAGTGGATGGCACAATGCGCAGACTCTCGGGGCACGCTGGTTTGAAGTGGGAGTTCTTGATGTTTTGATTCAAGGACAGGCTTCAAGCCTTTTCTCTTTTCAAACAGGACACATGGAATGACATTTCTATAGGAAATAATGCTAATAAGAACTTTGTTCTAATTATAGAACAAAAGCAAGTGTGGCTCAAGACAGTGTTACCTTGAATTTAATTGGTTTGACATTCATTTGAGGTTTCCAGAAGGGACAGTATGGGGGATAGAAATTAAAGTTTAGGGCCTGGCACGGTAGCCTAGTGGCTAAAGTCTTCTCCTTGAACACACCAGGATCCCATAAGGGCGCCAGTACTAATCCTGGCCACATGCTTCCCATCCAGTTTCCTGCTTGTGGCCTGGGAAAGCAATCAAGGACAACCCAATGCCTTGGGACCCTGCACCCGTGTAGGAGACCCGGAAGAAGCTCTTGGCTCCTGGCTTCGGATCTGCTCAGCTCCGGCTGTTGTGGCCGCTTGGGGAGTGAATCAGTGGTTGGAAGATCTTCCTTTATGTCTCTCCTTTCTATATCTGACTTTCCAATTAAAAAAAAAAATCTTTTTTAAGAAAAAGTTAAGCTGTGAATTAATGGGAAATTTGTTCTTGCTCTTTTGCCTATGCTCTTCCTGAGTATTTAGCCATGCTACTTTTGGCAAAGGCCACATTGTGATTTTGGTTAAATATAAAATTCTGGACCCAGTGCAATAGCGTAGTGGTTAAGGTCCTCACTTTGCACAAGCCAGGATCCCATATGGTTGCCGGTTCTAATCCCGGCGGCCCTGCTTCCCATCCAGCTCCGTGCTTGTGGCCTGGGAAGGCAGTCGAGGACGGCCCAAAGCCTTGGGACCCTGCACCTGCGCGGGAGATCTGGAAGAAGTTCCTGGCTCCTGGTTTTGGATTGGCAAGGCACTGGCCGTTGTGGCCCCTTGGGGAGTGAATTAGCAGACAGAAGATCTTCCTCTTTGTCTCTCCTCCTCTCTGTATATCTGACATTGCAATAAAAATAAATAAATCTTAAAATGATACAACTGTAGGAAAAATTTAAAAAGAATATAAAAGGGGCCCGGCGGTGTGGCCTAGCGGCTTAAGTCCTCGCCTTGAATGCCCCGGGATCCCATATGGGCGCCGGTTCTAATCCCAGCAGCTCCACTTCCCATCCAGCTCCCTGCTTGTGGCCTGGGAAAGCAGTCGAGGACGCCCCAGAGCTTTGGGACCTTGCACCTGCATGAGAGATCCGGAAAGAAGCTCGTGGCTCCCGGCTTCGGATCGGCGCAGCACCGGCCATTGCGGTCACTTGGGGAGTGAATCATCGCACAGAAGATCTTCCTCTCTGTCTCTCCTCCTCTCTGTATATCTGACTTTGCAATAAAATAAATAAATCTTTAAAAAAAATTCAAATACTTTCGGTCCATCGTAGGCACAATTTTTGAGTCTTATTTAAGTTCCTTTCATAAAATTATAATTAAGTTCCTTTCATAAACTATAATATAGTTTCTTTCTTTTATATTCCTTTTTTTTTAAAGATTTATTTATTTTATTGCAAAGTCAGATATACAGAGAGGAGGAGAGACAGAGAGGAAGATCTTCCGTCCGATGATTCACTCCCCAAGTGAGCCGCAACGGGCCGGTGCGCGCCGATCCGAAGCCGGGAACCAGGAACCTCTTCCGGGTCTCCCACGCAGGTGCAGCGTCCCAAAGCTTTGGGGCGTCCTCGACTGCTTTCCCAGGCCACAAGCAGGGAGCTGGATGGGAAGTGGAGCTGCCAGGATTAGAACTGGCGTCCATATGGGATCCTGGCGCGTGCAAGGTGAGGATTTTGACCACTACAATATCATGCCGGACCCCTCTGTGTACTTTTAAAATTTTCTCCCAAAGATGTTTTGCTTTATTGAGGCTTATGTACATTGTTGTACTTGTAAGCTAGGAGTGTAACAGATTTTTCTTTTTTTGTTATGAAATTAGTAAATCCAGCTTCTCACATGAAATATTCAAATTATTAAAAAAGATTTATTTATTTTTATTGGAAAGGCAGCTTTACAGAGAGGAGAGACAGGGAGAAAGAGCCCCCCCCATCCGATGGTTCACTCCCCAAGTGGCTGCAAAGGCCGGAGCTGAGCTGATCTGAAGCCAGGAGCCAGGAGTTTCTTCCAGGTCTCCCACGCCAGGTGCGGGGTCCCAAGGCATTGGGTCATCCTTGACTGCTTTCTCAGGCCAGAAGCAGGGAGCTGGAAGGGAAGCGGGGCCTCCGTATTATGAACCAGCGCCCATATGGGATCCAGGTGTGTGCAGGGCAAGGATTTAGCTAAGTACTGAGCCACTGGGCTGGGCCCAAAATATTCATTCTCTTAAAAAAGAATTTAGTTTTAATTGTAACAGAGTTGAAATGTACAGCACAGCTATTTCCGGTATGTTTGGGAGAAGAGAATCCCATCCGACACTGATGAGCTGAGAGCTGCGGTGACTGAGAGCCTGGAAGGATTTGAGGTTTCTCTTCATGTTTTCTCTGCTAACAACACTCTGTTTTGAAAGTAGAGACTAAGTGGTAGAATTTACCAGAGTGAACATTATTAAAAAGTCAAGATGAATGTATCAGATTACTCCGCTACTCAGGAAAGCTGAGGAGTGGTAGCTGTGAGAGCCAGCTGCACTGACCAGCCAGGAGGAAGCAGGGAGTTTGAAGTCACATTTTGGCTTAGAAAGTGACTGAAAAAATGTCTGCAAGGATGTACATGTAGTGTGTGTGTGTGTGTGTGTGTGTGTTGTTGTTGTTGTTGTTGTTGTTGTTAGATTTATTTTTATTGAAAAGGCAGATTTTAGAGGAGGAGATAGAGAAAGATTTTCTGTTGACTGGTTCACTCCCCAAGTGGCCACAACAGCCAGAGCTGAGCTGATTTGAAGCCAGCAGCCTGGAGCTTCTTCCAGGTCTCCTACTTGGGTGCAGGGTCCCAAGGTTTTGGGCCATCTTCTACTGCTTTTCTAAGCCACAGGTGGGGAGCTGGGAAGGAAGTGGAGCAGCCACGAACTGGTGCCCAAATGGGATCCTGGGCATACAAGGCAAGGACTTTAGGCAGTAGGCTACTGTGCCAGGCCCGGTTTTGTTTTAACATTTGAGGGTCCGGCGCGATAGCATAGTGGTTAAAGTCCTTGCCTTGCACGCCCGGGATCCCGTATGGGCGCCGGTACTCTGCATTTGCTTGGGAGACCTGAGTTCCTGGCTCCTGGCTTTAGGTTGGCTCAGCTCCAGTGTTGCGGTCACTTGGGGAGTGAACCATTGGATGGAAGATCTTCCTTTCTCATTCTCCCTGTATATCCGCCTTTCAATAAAAATAAATAAATTAAATTTAAAAAGATTTATTTGAAAGAAGGAGAGACAGATCTTCCATCTACTGACTCATTCCCTAAATGGCTACATTAGCCAGGGCTGAGCCAGTCCAAAACTGTGAGTCAGGAGTTTCATCTGGGTCTCTCATGTGGGTGCAGGGGCCCAACGAGTCAAACTGTCTTTTATGACTTTCTCGGACACATTAACAGGAACTGGATCAAAAGTGGGGCAGCTCAGACTTGAACTGGTATCCATGAAGAATGCTGGCATTATAGGCAGTGGCTTCCCCTACCAGCTCCATCTTTTTATTTATTTATTTTTTTGAGAGTGCAATTTATATTACTTGATGTTCTGGATTATAGCATATTTTAGTTAACAGCAATTAAAAGTTTATATTAATTTAGGACTTTTCAGGTCTTCATTAAATCATATAAAAAGTGTGCTTAGGGGCCTGGCAGCGTGACCTAATGGCAAAGTCCTTGCCTTGAACGTGCTGGGATCCCATTCGGGTGCCGATTCTAATCCCGGCAGCTCCACTTCCCATCCAGCTCCCTGCTTGTGGCCTGGGAAAGCAGTCGAGGACGCCCCAATGCATTGGGACCCTGCACCCGCGTGGGAGACCCGGAAGAGGTTCCAGGTTCCCGGCTTCGGATCGGCACAGCACCGGCCATTGCGGCTCACTTGGGGAGTGAATCATCGGAAGGAAGATCTTCCTCTCTGTCTCTCCTCCTCTCTGTATATCTGACTTTGTAATAAAAATAAATAAATCTTTTAAAAAAAGTGTGCTTAGTTGTTCATTAAACATACATTTTTTTAGTTGTCAGGATCATCAATTGAAATAAACTTTTAATTTTTATTGGAAAGGCAGAGAGGAAAGACAGAAAGATCGTTTTTCCGTTGGTTCACTCCCTAAGTGGCCGCATTGGCCAATGCTGAGCCATCTGAAGCCAGGAGCTTCTTCCGGGTCTCGCTTGCTAGTGTAGGGTGCAAGTACTGGGCCATCCTTGACTGCTTTCCCAGGTCACAAACAGGGAGCTTGGAGGGAAAGTGGAGCAGTCGGGACACGAACCAGCATCTGTATGGGATCCTGCCAAGTACAAAGCCAGGATTTAGCCACTGAGCCATTACGCTGGGCTTGAAATAGACTTAAGAAAAATAGCATAAGGGGCCCGGCGGCGTGGCCTAGTGGCTAAAGTCCTCGCCTTGAAAGCCCCGGGATCCCATATGTGCGCCAGTTCTAATCCCGGCAGCTCCACTTCCCATCCAGCTCCCTGCTTGTGGCCTGGGGAAGCAGTTGAGGACGGCCCAAAACCTTGGGACCCTGCACCCGCGTGGGAGACCCGGAAGAGGTTCCTGGTCCCGGCATCGGATCGGCGCGTACCGGCCCGTACCGGCCCGTTGCGGCTCACTTGGGGAGTGAAACATCGGATGGAAGATCTTCCTCTCTGTCTCTCCTCCTCTCTGTATATCCGGCTTTCCAATAATAATAAAATCTTTAAAAAAAAAAAAAAGAAAAATAGCATAAACATATGTATGTATTTGGGTTTGGTCTGTTTTAGTTTTTAAGTATTGATCCTAAGTTTGAGAAGTGTCATTACCTTTCTGCTCCTTAGTATGTTTGTTCATTTGTATGTATCATACTCTTCAAGAAATGTGTTGTTTTCAATTATAAAAGCTGTATACATGTGTTACTTCAGACAACTTGGAAGGCACAGAAGGAATCACAGTAACAATTTCCAATAGGCCCTTTGTATAAATGATTTTTGTGTTAGATGGTCTCCTCTTCGTAATTTCTCATGAAATCCTTGACTAGAACTTGCATATAGTGTTTTAGTGTTCTTCATAACAGGAGGATCAGTGAAAAATGAAATTCATTTTGCTATGTAGCATGTATTGAGTTAGTTTCAACAACATTTACTTTTTAAAAGTTTTATTTTTTTTAACGTTTTTTATTATATTTTTGACAATCTTTACATAGTTAATTAGCGCAAAAAGGTTCAAGGGCCATAGGAAAGTGGGTAAGACTATTATTTCCATTTTGTTTCCTTCATGTTTAAAGGGGGGTATTAAGGGAGAAGGCCCACCCAATTTCCCACCCTCCCCAGGTCCCTGATGTGGGGCATGCTCCGAGGTTCTTGCTCAAGTGGTTTTGATAGCTCAACAGTTATGAGTCGCTGCCAGTCTCGCCACTCCAAGCACGATGAGGTCGTTGAAGAATCCACTGATTGACATAGTCCATCATAGAGTCTCTGCCCAGTTTTTCACTGCCAACATATAGCTGAGGTGGTTGATTGACTTGTTCTGTCTTCTGTCTCTTCATGGTTAGGGTTCTGAGTCTGGAAGCTCAATTGGGGGGGGAATCCCCAAAGAAACTTTGAATGAGGTGTTCTCCGACCAGATTCTTGTTAAAAGTTTTATTAAAGAAACTTCCGTTGACATATTTGTCTTCCCAAGAGCACTGGAAGAACATGTGTACACTGTTCTTGTTGGGAGAAAGCAAGGTTTGATGTTGTGAAATCTGCTGACATGCAGAACTGCTAAAGGAATGGATTGGTGTTGATGTAATGTTCTGAAGTTAGGCTGTCCCTCGTGTTCTAGAGAAATCTGTTGTAAACATCCCAGGAATGTTTCAGAGTTAATTTCTTTCTGCCGTGTCCAGCGGGTGAGGTGTGTCCAATTCAGAGTTGGAGGATGTAAGATGGAAACCCTGAGCAGGAACACACACTTAGCAGAAGCACAAGTCACTGAGTGCCGGGGAAGGGAACAGGCCTTGGTCTTCAGGAGCTCATGGTGCTCCACCTGGAGGGGGTGTGAACCATAGTAGGGGCTGGTAGCCAGGCTCTTGACGCCATCTTTTCTTGGTGACTTTTTGTTTCTAGTACTTTTTAAAAATCTAACTGGGCTTGAGAGCAGTAGTGCTAAGAGAAGAGCTGGGGGAGTGAGGTGTGTTTTTAACCTTTTTAAATTTATTTTTATTGGACAGGCAGATTTACAGAGAGAGGGCAAGACAGAAAGATCTTGAATTTGCTGGTTCACTTCCCAATGGCTGTAAAGGTCAGAGCTGAGCTGATCTGAATCCAGGAGTTTCTTCTGGGTTTTCCATGTAGGTGCAGGGTCCCAAGGCCTTGGATTGTTCTCTGCTGCTGTCCCAAGGGATCTGGATGGGAAGTGAAGCAGCCCAGATACAAACCGGTGCCCATATGGGATCCCAGCGTGTGCAAGGTGAGGATTTTAACTGCTAGGATACCATGCCAGGCCTATCTAACACTTTTTTGAAAAATATTTGGGGCCTAGTGCGCTGAAGTCCTCGCCTTGAACATGCTGGGATCCCATGTGAGTGCTAATTCATGTCCTAGCTGCTTTGCTTCCCATTCAGCTCCCTGCTTGAGGCCTGGGAAAACAGAGGGTGGCCCAAAGCCTTGGAACTCTGCACCCACGTGATAGACCTGGAAAAAACTTCTGGCTCCTGGCTTCGGATCGGCACAGCGCAGCTCCGGCAGTTGTAGCCACTTGGGGAGTGAATCAGCAGACTGAAGATCTTTTTGTCTCTTCTCCTCTCCGTATGTCTGACTTTCCAATGAAAATAAAATAAATCTTAAAAAAAAAAGATAAATGTTGATTTAAAAGTGAAGGAGACAGTGTTCGAGGATCCAGAACTGTGCCCTGGTCCCCCATGTGGGTGGCAAGAACTTAAGAGTTGAGCCACATCTGTTGCTTACATGGTGCACTGCCACAAGGCTGATTGAAAGTGGAGCAGCAGGGACTTGTATAAGGACTCTGACCTGGGATATGGCCCAAGTGCCAGTTTAACGTGCAATGTTGCATGTCCACCTTCAGCATGTAATTTGACCGTTAAATTCTCCTCCCTCCCACCCATGCTTCTGATATCTTCTGGTACTTCATGGAGTTTTTATCATTGTCTTCTGCTGTAGTTGTTGGCAGATATCCCTTGCAGTGTGCTGGATGGAAGGCTTTGGGGCTATGGCATTAGACTTGCCGATATCGGTTCTTTTGTCTTTTATCAAGTTCGGTATTCAGTAGTGCCCTAAATTAGTTTATTTCTTTCTCTTACTTATTTTTTAAATTCTCTGATTCACTCTCCAGATGGTTACAATGCCAGGTCTGGGCCAGGTGTCTGGAGCTCTGTCTCCGTCTCCCAGGAGTCTGACAGGGCCGAGCACCTGGGCCGTCTTCCATTGCTCTCCTAGGTGCTTTATTAGAGATTGCACGTGGAGCAGCTGGGACTGCAAACGGTATGGATGCTAGTGTCACAGGCTGTGTCTTAACTTGCTGAGCCACCTTTTTTGTTTTGTGCCTCCTCCCTGGGCATGAAGTGATGGTGATGTGGCTGTGAGTGCAGAGTAGTGGCCGTTTAAACAGTCATCCATCCACAGCCTTCACTAACAGCCCGCTCTAGGCTCTGAAGAAACCAAGAACACGTGCAGTCCAGCTCGAGTAAACTGGCGCTGAGCTACCGTGTGAAGGGAACACTGCCCGGCATTGTTGGTGGGGAGCTGTTTTTTAGGAGAGTCCTCATGTGAAAGCCTTCTCGCTTTTCAGGAGATCTGGAATGTATACTTTATACATGTGCATCTTGACACGAACTCATTTTTAAAAATTTTTATTTTTGATGATGTTTACATGGTTGATCAGGGTGGGAAGGTTTGAGGGTTATGGGAAAGTGGACAAGACCATTGTTTCCACATTTTCTTTTCCTTCTTCCTGTGTCCAGGGGAAGGGGGAAGATAAGGGGAGAAGCCACACTCAGCCTCCCAGCTGCCCAGTACCCAGGGATGGGAACGGCCACCTGATATTAACCCAGCTCCAAGGGTGCTGCGGAAGTGGTTTCAGCAGTTCTGAAATGCTGTCAGTCCTGCCGACCCAAGGATGAGGGAATCCTTCCAATGTCCATTGGCTGACCTTGTTGACCTTAGAGTCTCCATTTGCCCAGATATTTGCGGTCATCGCTTGGTTTGGGTAGTTGTCTAATTTGTACTGTTCTCCTTCCTCTGCTATGGTACCCATTGACGGACTCATTTTGTACAAGCATGAGAGGGAGTGTGTTTTGTACTTGAACGAAGGCAAGCATTCGCGGAGTGCTTTCCGTGTCCCTGTGCTGTGGTCCCTGCGGGGTCATTGTCACTCACTTGATTGTTGCTCTGTAAGATGCTTGCTGACAGGATATGCACAGCCTTGTTTTCCTCCTCCTCCTGCTCACACAGACTTGATTCCAGAAGAGTCTGGAAGGAAAATAGGAAATACAAGGTTACATGACTAGGACGAAGCCAAGGCCTATTAAGTTCACAGAAATACTCCTGCAAGAAGGCGGAGAAATACCAGAGAGTGTGATACAAATCACTGGGCTCAGTTCACATTTGCTTCTTTGATTTAGTGTTTTAAAGTGACTCTTGTTGGGACTGAAGTGAGCTGATTTGTCTTTTTCTTTGCAACATGAACATGAAGTGAAGGGGGAATATGATTATATTTTGGCCTTGAGCACTTGGCTTGGCAGCCATTGGAATGAAGAGTTTTTGGTGACAGTTACTGCCCTAATGAATCAGTGGGGATCCCTGTATTACAGTGTTGTTTCAGTATTTTTTGAAAGTTTTATTGATTTTCATTAGAAAGGCAGATTTATAGAGATCAGGAGGGACATAAAGATCTTCCGTCTGCTGGTTCACTCCCCAAGTGGCTTCAGTGGCCAGAGCTGAGCTGATCCGGAGCCAGGAGCCAGGAGCCAGGAGCTTCTTCTGGGTCTCCCATGCAGGTGCAGGATGCTGAGTACTTGGGCCAGCCTCTACTGCTTTGTCTGGCATAAGCAGCGAGCTGAATGGGAAGTATAGCAGCCAGGATATGAATCGTGCTTATGGGATCCAGTGCACTCAAGTTGAGGATTTAACCACTGAGCCATCACACCAGGCCCTCCATACCTTTTTTTTTATAATTTATTTATTTTTATTTGAAAAGTAGATTTACTGAGAGAGAAGGACAGATAGATCTTTCATCTACTAGTTTACTCCCCATATGGCTGCAGTGGTTGGACACAAGTATGAAGCCAGGAGTCCAGCAAGTGGCCACAACCACTAGTACTTGGCAGGGCCAAAGCCAAGAGCTTGGGTCAGGTCTCCCACCTGGGTGGGCCATCCTTTGCTGTTTTTCCAGGTGCATTAGCTGGGAGCTGGACCGGAAGTGGAGAAGCTGGACAGGAACTGCCGTCTGTATGGGATGCTGGCAGTACAGGCCGTAGCTTAATTGTTGGGTCACATACCAGTCTGTATCTGTTACTGTTTGTAAAAATTCTTTCTATCCTGTGTCCTATTTGGGATCTGAGATTTATAGTTAGAGCTAGAGGAAGATTATTGACTGAAGTTACTGTTTGTATTCTCTGTATAGGCATGGAAATAGCCAACTTGAGAGCTGGGGATCACTAGAATTAGTATTTCAGGTTGGCCATTTGGCTGCCAGAGAGGACAAGAGTGTGACCTGTTAACAGCTATTTAGGGGTGAACCGGCAGATGAAAGGTCTCTTTCTCTCCCTCTCTCTCTTTTTTCTCCGTCAGTCTTCTTTTCAAATAAACACACATCATGAAAAAAAGAGAGGCACTTGGGGGTGGGTATTAGCTGGTTTGAGCCACTGCAGTCGCTGGAGTCCATTGCTGGCTGGCCTCTCACTCCAGCTTCTTGCCGTTGCAGACCTTGGGAAGCAGTGAAGTGCTGGCTCAGCTAATTGTCTTGCTGCCATCCACCTGGGAGATCTGGATTGAATTCCTCGCCTCCTGGCTTCAGCCCTGGCTCAGCCTCAGCCCATTGTGGGCATTTAGAAAATGAGTAGATGGAAGTGGATGGAGGCTCTTTTCTTTTTTAAAGACTTGTGTAAGCCTTATTTGTTGTTACTCAGTGTTTGGCAAAGCAGAGTTAAGACTGTTAGCCTGTGGTTGGTTTGCAAATTCAGTGTCTGGTTTAGCCTTCAGGTTGTTACTGAGAGAAACATCAGCCTGCAGTCCTTACAAAATAGGAAGAGAATTCTTCATACTTTTATCAGAAGAGCAGGTTTAGTTTAAACATCCAAAGCTAAACTTGAACTTACTCCTGAATTAAATGAGGCATGACCTGGTTGACTTACTAGGTAACTGAAGGACGTTCAGAGTGGACTCCGCTGTCGGTCCATCTGCCTCAGCAGCTGTCCGCCCTTGTAGCTGAAGCCAACTTACTACACTAGCAGGGGTGTTTTTCTCCCCACTGCTCCCCTTCCTCTGCCTTTCTCCCCTCTCCTTCTCCTCTTTTTCTCCCCGCCCCTTTTTTAGATTTATTTATTTATTTGAAAGAGTTGCCAAGAAGAAGAAGATTTTCCATTTGCTGGTTCACTCTCTAAATGGCTGTAACAGTCAGTGCTGGGCCAGATTGAAACCGGGAGTGGGTGGGCACTTTTTTTCCTTCAAGATTTATTTATTTATTTGTTGGTTGTAAAAGCAGATATGCAGAGAGGAGAGTCAAAGAAACATCTTCCATCCATCCGCTGGTTTACTCTCCAAAGTAGCCACAACATCTGAAACTGAGCTGATCTGAAGCCAGGTGCCAGGAGGTTCCTCTGGGTTTGCCATGCAAGTGCAGGGTGCCAAGGCCTTGGGCCGTCCTCGACTGCTTTCCCAGGCCACAAGCAGGGAGCTGGATGGGAAGCAGGGCCGCCGAGATTAGAACCGGCGCCCATGTGGGATCCCGGTGCGTGCAAGGCAAGGACTTTAACCACTATGCTATCATGCCAGGCCCTATTTCCCTCTTAAAGCCAGAGTGGTAATCATAAAACAGATAAATTGGGTGCTTAGAATGGGCCAGGCCCAGGGTGTCTTTGTATGTGTTTGCTGTGTAACCTTAATGGAAATTCTGAAATAGGGATTTTACATATGAGTTATAGAGAAGTCAGTGTTTTGCAGAGAGTGGCAGGAGCAGGAAGCCACAGGACTGGGATTCATACCAAGGTCCTGGTGATCCCAGAGCCTGCATTTTAGCCACTAAGAGCTTTTCAAAAAGTTTATGGATGTTCTTGTTCTCTTTATTTGGAACTTGAACTTTTTCCTAGCAGTTTTGTTTACATCATGGATTATTTTCAGTCATCCTAAAAAAGTGAAAAATAATAAATTTTCTGTTTGTTTTTTCTGTTTATTTTCTGTCTTAAGGATACTTGGTAAAAACATACCAGTACTCAGGGAGCCTGAGAGATGAGCTTGGGTGCTTTCAGTTCTCTTGGTGGAGAAGAAAAGGAAGCTGTAAAATTTCCATGACCTCACCTCTTATATTTTTGGGGGACTGGTTAATTAGTGTTTTATAAAGTACTTTACAGGGTTTATTTATAATCCTAAGGAGCCTAACTTGAATATCACATATTTTCATTTTTACAATTGTTTTCCAGTTTAGAAATGTCAGAGTGGTCCAAATATAACAGAAAGTTACATACTAATTTGTTGATA
Source organism: Ochotona princeps (assembly GCF_030435755.1). Taxonomy (NCBI): domain Eukaryota; kingdom Metazoa; phylum Chordata; class Mammalia; order Lagomorpha; family Ochotonidae; genus Ochotona; species Ochotona princeps. The sequence continues at coordinate 17,395,673 of NC_080833.1, forward strand.
GTTTGAGTTCTTTTTTTTTTTTTTAAATTTTAACCTATCCCTTCAGAGAAGCCTGCACTTAGTATTGTTGATAGAAAAAAAAAGCAAGGAAGTTTCTTTTTGTGGAGAGAGGAAATGGCTTATTAGTTGGAGACTTTATCCATATTAGGTATAAACTAAATATAGCCCTGTAATCCAGGAGTGAAGTCACATCCCTAAAGTTCCTTAAGCAGAGCTAATGAGATCTGCTAGTGCCTGGGACTCTCCCCTCCCTCCCGTCATCCCCTTTTGGCTCCTTCAAAAAGGTTTCTAGATTGGTTAATCCTATGGCCCGTGGCCACGTCCTGTTTAACAAAATAAATCAATCCAGTTACCCAGTTGCAAAGACCCTTAGTTTAAAACAAGCCCACATACTTCGCTGTATGTATTAAACAGGGCTGTTTATGCCTCCGTTTGAGGGGAAGTTGTAAGTATAGCCATGCCTTTAGTTTCTTGACCCTGTCGTTTTCTTACCAATGTAAAAAAATTTTTTTTTCTTTTGGTGATGCAGGGGTTGGGTTAGGTTTGTTTTATCTTTTAGTCTTTGCCATGTATTTTTATTCTGAGGCTGGATTCATTTAACAAAAATCTGTTTTAGTTCCCTCCACCCCTTTAGTTTTTGACCTTGAAGTCAGGCCATTCTGTGGCCAAGTGGTAATAAGATTTGTTCTGATTGGCTGGTTTTAGAAAGTGTAATAGAATGGAATGATGGCATAAATCTGTTTCTGGCCAGAGGACAGGTTGTTCTCGAACACGGACTTTGTAGAGTCCCCTCCCCGCCAAGCATTGTAACTCACAATGAGCCGTCGCAGGCCTACCAGAGTGCCCAGGCACTTCCCCACATGCTGTGGTCCTGAAGAGAAGCATTCTGGACGTTTAGGGCAGTCCTTGTTTATCAGAGATTGTTTGGAATACAGCTAACTCTGGAAAAAGTATAGCTTAGTGTGTTTCAGGAATGGGGAATCAGTTCTGAAACTCCTGTTCTCCAAGGCTCCGTTCTGATGCCTCTGGTGCCTTCTGTGACCCGCAGCAGAGCAAGGCCTTCCTATTGCTCTAAGGTAGAGCATTTTCAAGTTCTCCCCCTCTCCTGGGCTGGAGCTGATTCCAGGTTTGGGAATCAGGGACCTTTTTCTTCATCTTTTTTTTTTTTTTTTTTTTTAAAGATTTATTGCACAGGCCTGGCCTTCACATATTCTAGTGGATGCTGTTGTCTAGTTGGGGCACCCCTCCCCCCAAGAACCCATGCCAGCCTCTGCTGCGGCCTAGTCCGGCCCAGCCTGTGTCCCATCTGGCTCTTGTGCACATCCATGGATGCTGTAGCTTAGCTCAGCCCACGCGGCTCTCACACCCTCTCATGAATGCCCACAGGTGCTGCTGCCTTGTCCAGCCTGGCCCGCCCTCAGCCCTGGTTCTTGTGCTCACCAGTGTTAGCACAGTTCCCTGCCAGGCATATTGCCAGGTGGTGCTGCAGCCTAGTCCAACCTGGCCTGCCCCCAGACTGACCCATACCAGTTCCAGTTCTGATGCCCACCAGGGGAGGCAGCAGCCTAGCAAGGGAGTCCCTGAAGTTCCCCTGCCAGGCCTGATCCCAGCCCCTGGGGTTGTTTGTGCCAGCAGATACTATATCCCTGTATGAGATGGCCCCCCCCTAGTCTGCATTTGCCAACAGATGCTACTACCTGGCACAGCCTGATCTGTACCTAGTCCCAACTGTCACTGGTGGGTGCAGCAGCATAGCATAGCCTGGTCCACCTCCCACCCTCCTGTGAATTGGTGGGTATTATAGTCAAACCTGGCCCTACCTGTTGTCTGGCCTGGCTCTCACTCATGCCAGTGTGTGTTGTGGACTGACCGTGCCGGGTCCCTACCCCAAGACCAGGCTCACACATATGCCAACAAGTACTGCATCCCAACCTGGTTTAACCTGCTCCCAGCCCCAGTTTTACACTCACAATTGGGGACTGTGCCTAGCAGAGGAGTTCTGCAAGTTCTACCAGGCTGTCTCCCAGCAATGGATCTTGCATGTCCTGGTGGGTGCTGCTACCAGACTGACATGGTCAGCCCCCAGCCCTGACACTCACTGGCAGGTACTGTGGCTGTGGCCTAGCCCGACTGGCCCACACCCGTTCTGGCTCTCACCAATGGGTGCTACAGCTGAGCCTAGTCTAGTCCACCCCCAGACCCAACCTGGTGGTGCTGTTTCCTAGCCTGGCCTGTGCCATGCCCATCCTGCCTTCTCAATTGCAAGTGGGTGCTGCAGCCTAGCTCAGTCTGGCTTTCCCATAGACCCAGCCCACACACATGCCAGTGGGTGCTGCAGCCTTGCCCAACCTGGTCTGCCCGTAGCCCAGACTCTCACGTTTCACCAGTGGAAGCTGCAGCCAAGGAGGGGCGTCCCCAAAGGTCCCTTCCTAGGCCTGTTCCCAGCCTTGGGAACAGTTGCATCAATTCAACCTGGCCTGGCCCACACACAGTCTCGGCTCTCGCTAGTGAGTGTTGCAGACTAGCCCAGGCAGGCATGGCTCACACCCTGTCCTGGCTCTCCTGTGTGCCAGTGGGCGCTACGGTCTGGCTCAACCAGTAATATCCCCAGAATCAGCCCACCAGACATGCCTGGCCCTCCCCCAGCCTCGGTTCTTGTGCTACCAGCCCTGGATCTCATGTGTGCTGAGGGTGCAGTGGCCGTGCTTGGCATGGTCCACTCTCAGTCCCGGCCCTTGCATGTAATAAATAAGATTTATTTGAAAAGTAGATTGGCTGTGAGAGGGAAAGGTGGAGGAGAGGGAGCGAGAGAGACACATAGATAGATAAGAGGTAGTAGTCTAGGTTGAAGCCAGGAGCCTGGGTCTCCCACATGGATGGCAGGGGCCCAAGTGTTTGCGAGCTGGATTGGGAGCAGAGAATCTGGATAGGCAATTCAGGTGTTGCAAGCAGCAGCTTACTTTGCTGGACTAAAACATTGTCTCTAAAATTCAGGTTTTTAACAAAAGGAGTTGGATGTTTGACTTTATTGCTGAATTCTCGGTAGAAAGTCTTGTTAAAATGTCCCTTGATGTGGGATCTTGTTGGTACACCGAAGTTGCTTAAGCCAGGAGGAGAGGCCAAAGCACAGCTCACTCAGGATTCTTTGTGGCCCTGGTTACGTGGCAGCTGTGTGTGGCCTGCTGGGCTTCGATGGCACAAGAGTTCCACTCATCCCCACAACGTGTTTGTCTTTAGCTGATAAGGAAGGGTCCTGACAGTTTTGAGTTTATCCTTGGTAAGAAGATAATGATAATAAAAAGGATTAGACAGAAAGTTTGAAGTACATATTTTTTGATATATCCAATATGACAATGGCTTTTAAAAAGTAATTTTGTATAATCCTGGCTTAATATAATCATGTTGATGTTCTCTATTTCTGACATTAACTCATTTAAATAACAAGTGTTCAAATTCTTTTTTTTTTTAATTTTTTTTTTTTATTGGAAAGTCAGCTTTACAGAGAGAAGGTAAGACTGAAAGATCTTCCATCCACTGGTTCAGTTTTTTTTTTTTTAAAGATTTATTTATTTTATTGGAAAGGTAAGATGTACAGAGAGGAGGTGAGACAGAGAGGAAGATCTTCCGTCAGCTGATTCACTCCCCAAGTGGCTGCAACGGCCGGTACTGCATCAGTGTGAAACCAGGAGCCAGGAACCAGGAACTTCTTTCCCGGTCTCCCACGTGGGTGCAGGGTCCCAAGGCTTTGGGCCATCCTTGATTGGATGGGAAGTGGAGCTGCCGGGATTAGAACCGGTGCCCATATGGGATCCTGGCGCATTCAAGGCGAGGACCTTAACCATTATGCTATCGCGCTGGGCCCACACTGAATCAGTCTTACAGACAGCCACAATGACTGGAACTGAGCCAATCTAAAGCCAGGAGCTAGGAATTTCTTCTAGGTCTCCCATGCTGGTTTAGGGTACCAAGGTTTTGGGCCATCCTCTATTGCTTTCCCAGGCCACAAGCAGGGAGCTGGAAAGGAAGTGGAGCAGTCTGGCACATGAACCAGCAGCCTTTTGGGATCCCAGCCCTGGAAGTGGAGGAGTAACCAGTTGAGCCAATGAGCTGGCCTGCAAGCATTCAGATTCTAAATAGATTCAGGATATAGATTTTGTGGTTGATTTTAAGTATTGATTATATATATATATATATATATATATATATATATATATATTTTTTTTTTTTTTTTTTTAAGATTTATTTTATTTTTATTACAAAGTCAGATATACAGAGAGGAGGAGAGACAGAGAGCAAGATCTTCCGTCCGAGGATTCACTCCCCAAGCCCGCAATGGCCGGTGCTGTGTTGACCTGGAGCCAGGAGCCAGGAGCCAAGAACCTCCTCCAGGTTTCCCACACGGGTGCAGGGTCCCAAGGGCTATCCTCCACTGCTCTTCCAGGTCATGTAAGCCGGGAGCCAGATCACAAGTGAAACAGCTGGGACGCGAACAGCTGTCTATTTGAGATGTCAGCGCTGCAGGATGAGGATTAGCTTGCTTTGCCACTTCACCAGCCCTTCTGTAGTTCCTGGACGCTATTGTGTTTTTCAAGTTGAATAGCTGCTTAATCTGACTTGGTTCCTGTCTTTTTTGTGTTGTTAAGCAACCTAAGAAAAAAGTCTGAAGTTGCATCCTGTTCTTCCGTGTATTTATTCAGTTTCTTTTTCATTGATATTTCTTCTCTTCCTTTGTTACGAGTACATTTATCTCCTTAAGTATAGTTATGGTAACTGCTGTGAAATTCTTGTGCATACTCTGTAGGCATGTCTCTTGGATTACTTATTCCTTGAGGGTGGGTTATGTTTTCTAGTTTGTACCCTGAGACCTTTTGGGATTCTATTCTGGGCAGTATTAGAGGATGTTTGGATTTTGCTAGATTCTTCTGAAGAGTATTGATTTTCTTTATCGGCAGTGGGCAGTAGCATAGCTGCTTTCTGACGGTGAAACTCCTCCCCTTGTGGTAGGCGGCAGGCCTTCCCTTCCCTTTTGATCTTGGAGGTGGCTCTGTGTGTGTATGTGTCAGGGATCAGCCAGGCCTGGATGAGCTTAATTTTAGGACCTTCCCACTCACATGTCCCTGGTGATGGGTATAGTGGGCTTTCCTTTGGGTCCTTAAGCCATCAGGGCTATGGATTTAAAGAGGTGTAGAGGTCCCGCATGGACCAAGGCTGTAAGATCAACATCTGGAAATTTGTCCCCGATGCCCTGCTCCTCCTGAGTGTCGGTTCCCAGTGCCCAGCGTCTGCCGGCCTTTTCTGAAAGTGGAGCTGCTGCCCAGGAAAGAGGGTTGATTCTGGAGGAACTGCTTGGCCAGCCAGAAGCCTCAACTTGGGTTTTTTTTTTCTTTCTTTCTTCTTTTTTTCCCCCCTAAATTTATTTTTGAATAAAGTAACTCCTTAACTTTCTAATAGTTTTAGATTTTTAGAAATATCACAAAAGCAGGAGAGATTTTCTAAGTGATTTTAAAAGAAAATGTTTCTCACTGTAGCAGCCTGCTGGACTTCTTGCAAGGTTAGGTTTAGCTGCCAATTAAGGTGCGCCTTCTGCTTGTGCGATGCAGCAGTCTTCGTAGGAGCTGCTGAGTTATATAAGCCTATTTTTGCCTTTTTGCTGAATGGCCTCAGCTATTAAGTATTTTGAACCTAGATTTCCTTTGGGTGTGTGTGTGGGTATGCATGTGTGTTTTGTTTTTTCCTGTACTAACTAGCTTCATTGACACAGCCTGTTCCCTTTCCTTCCTTTCCTTTCCCTTCCCTTCCTTTAAGAGCTATTTATTTGAAAGGCAGAGCAACAGAAAAAGGGAGAGACAGATCTTCGATCCAGTGTTCACCCCCACATGTCTGCACTGGAGCCGCATCTGCTTCCCAGGTACATAAACAGGGAGTGGATTCGCAAGTGGAGCAGCCAGGATTTGAACCAGTGCTTATAGGGTTTGCCAGCATCAACAATTGGAAGCTTAACCTACTCTGCCACAGTGCTGCCCCTTCCTTAAAAATATTTTTTTTGTTGTTGTATTGATTTGAAAGAGTGAGTTATATCTTTTTCCCACTGGTTCACCCCCCAAATGGCTGTAGCCAACTGGGATTGGGTTAGGCTGAAACCCGGAGCCAGGAACTTCTTCCATATTTCTCATGTGGGACAGGGGCCCAAGCACTTGGGTCATCTTCTGCTGTTTTGCTAGATACATTAGAAGGGAGCTGAATTAAGAGTGGAGCAGCCAGGATACTAGCAAGTGTCCCTGTGGTACTGTTGGTGCTGCAGGCGGTGGCTTAACTTGCTATGCCAAAAGTCTGGCCCTGTAGTTCTTCATCTTGATGCAGAAACTGGATCGCAGTGGTGAACAGCACGGACTGTAACATTCAGAACCACTGTTGGGCCTCTCCTTGTTTGTGTGACCTGAATGATGTAGCTTCCTGGTGCATCAGTCTTACCTAGCCTACAAGGAAAACACCAAACTTCACAGTATTATTGTGGGGTATAATATATGCAAAAAACTTACATATGATTCATAATGAGTGTGAGATAAGCTGCTAAATAACTGCTAGCTACTAACTTGTTTCCAGTCGGTTTTGGTGAGGTTTTGATTTATCCCAGCTAATACTTATTGGGAAAGCAACACATGTTTTTGCAGAAGAGCCAATAGCATCCTTGCTTACAAATTCTGCAATAAAGATACAGTCTTCAGTTAAAGGAAACAAACAAAACAAAACAAAAACGGTTTTGATGACAAGAATGGAGGGAATTAGGACAAGAAGATAGGGAGGGAAAAATGATGAAGGCAATGACTCAGTTGGCTAAATCCTCCCCTTCCAAGTACCGGGATTCATATAGGCACCAGTTCATGTCCTGGCTGCTCTACTTCCCATCCAGTTGCCTGTGGCCTGGGAAGGCAGTGGACCCTGTCCTTGGACCCAAGTCGTTGGGACCCTGCACCTGTATGGGAGACCTGGAGGAAGTTCCTGGCTCCTGGCTTTGGATTGGCTCAGCTTCGGCCTTTGTGGTTTCTTGGGGAGTGGATCAGTGGATAAAAAAGATAGTTAAGATACTTAAGGCCCCAAAGATGAAGTATATCAGGTATTTGGTAAGCCTATATAATAAATTATTTCCTCTGTGAGTGTGAAATTTAAACACTTTATTTTCACAGTTGGGCCCCTGCCAATACCAGCTGGTGTTGTACTAATAACAGTGGAATCCCTGTGGCTCCGGGTACTCTGCAGGTCCAAGAGATCCTTTGTGGCCATTTTTATCTAAAGTGGCTGCTGCTTGTCCACTCTCTTTATACTTTGTTTCCCTTTAGGCACTCACTGCTTTTTGTAACCTCTAACTTGGTGTGCTTATTATCTGCCTTCCACAGACCTCTTAAGTTTCACGAGGTCAAGTCTTATCTGTATCAGTTAAAACTGTTCCCCGTGCCTGTTCATTGCTTGGCAGATAGTAGGTCCTCAGGAAACACGCACTGGGTGCTGACTAACATGACCTGAGGCTGGGGCACAGACACGTGTGAGATGTCAGGTGAGTGAGGGGAGAGAGCCTGTAGTTGCAACTTCCGTGGCAAACGCTCTTCAGACACGAACATCATGAGTGTAAAGGTTTCCTGTGGATCGGAACCCTGCAGTGACTACTATTTTTTTTTTTAAGATTTATTTATTTTTATTACAAAGTCAGATATACAGAGAGGAGGAGACACAGAGAGGAAGATCCTCCGTCCGATGATTCACTCCCCAAGTGAGCCACAATGGGCTGGTGCGCGCCGATCCGATGCTGGGAACCAGGAATCTCTTCCGGGTCTCCCACGCGGGTGCAGTGTCCCAATGCATTGGGCCGTCCTCGACTGCTTTCCCAGGCCACAAGCAGGGAGCTGGATGGGAAGTGGAGCTGCCGGGATCAGAACCAGCGCCCATATGGGATCCCGGGGCATTCAAGGCGAGGACTTTAGCCGCTAGGCCACGCCGCCGGGCCCAATGACTACTATTTTTATTTTTATTTTTTTCTGATGTTAGAAATAAATGGTGATATTGATTTGGATACTTATGGTTATGAATAATTGAAATCCTTTTTTTCCTCCCTCTTTTTTTTCCTCCTGTGTCCATAGTGGCGGAAGGGGAGGGAGCTGCTCCTTGCTGTCAAACTATATCAGCACCCAGGGAAGGGGGACAGTCTTTTGGTGACGCCTTAGTCACCCCAGTGTGGGAGGGTATCAATTGAGTGGTTTTGACAACTCTGAAATATTTGTTTTTGGCTTTGTTATACCAGGGTTGGGAAGCTCTTTCCAAGGACTGTTGGCTGACCAAGTCCATCTTTGTGTATCTACAGACCGGACACTTGCTGCAAAGCCTGGGCAGGAGAGTTGTCCAACCTGTTCTGCTTTCTATCCTCTGATGAGGCATTTGATATCCTCTGCTGGCCTAGATACGTGGCTGTCATGTCCCTCATGTACATCTGGGCATGCTGACCACTGCACAGGCATCAGCAACTGAGAGCACCCAGTCTGTACATGCATTCCATTGTTGGACCACATATCCTGTGTTTTCCCTGCGGTGAGGGTCTGAGTCCAGTGGTCTGGTTGGGGAGTTGCCTATGAAACCTTGCCTGGGGTGACCTCAGACTTGTCTCTTGTGTGTCACCTGCACCAAGCCAGTTCATATACCAGTGGATGAAGCTGCCTGGTTAGTTCTGCCCCCAGACCCAACTCTCTTGCAAATTGATGGATGCTGCAGCCTGGTCCAGCCCAGTCTGTCACAGTCCCAGTCCTTAGGGGTGCTGAGGCCTATTCAGGTGGTCCCAAGTAATCTCCACAAGGCCCATCCCCAGTACTAGTTTTGCATGTGCTGACATGTGCTGCAGCCTTGCCTGGCCCATCCTGTATCCCTTCTGGCTCTTGTGTACATTCATGGGTGCTACATCTTACTTAGCTCAGCCCACCCTGACTCTAGACTTGAACCACACATATGCTGTTGGGTGCTGGTGCCCTGCTTGTCAAGGTCCACCTCCAGCCTTGGCTCTTGTGCTCACCAGAGGGAGCTGTAGCTCAATAGGGGATTGCCCACTGTACCCCTACCAAGGCTGTTCCCAGCCCTGGATCTGGTGCTTGCCAGGAAGAGCTGTGGTTCAGCGTAACAAGAGTTGCTACCAGTCCTGGCACTTGCCAGCAGTTGCTGCAGCCAAGTCTGGCCTGTTTGTACCCATTCTGGTTTTTACATGTAATACTCAACAGTGGAAACAGCAGCCTACCAGGGGAGTTCTCCATGTTCCCCTATGCCAGGCCTGATTTCAGCCCCCAGTCTTGCTCATGCCAGTGGGTGCTATAGCTCAGTCTGGCATGGCCCACCCCTACTCTTGGAATTTGCCAGTGGGTGCTGCAGCCTAGCCCAGCCTGACCTATCTCCAGACCTGCCAATCCTGTGACCCGGCAGGTACCGTAGCCTAGCCCAGCCTGTCCCACATTCATTCTGGCCCTCGTGAGTGCTGGGGCCTAGCTTCTGAGAGTTCTTAAGACATTCAGAACCTTCCTGACAGCTCTAGATATACTGAACCCTGATCCAGGCTTTTACACGGTTTGCTGATCTGTATTGACAAGCTGGAAGAAAGGCAGAGAGGACTGGTTATTGGTTTGGGCTGAAATGATCCAGAAAGGCTTCCTGGAGGTAAGATTTGAGCTAGATTGTGCACATTGATGGGGCACATTAATGGGCATTATAATGGTCTTTTCATAGGATTTTAGTTAACATTTAGTTTCAAGATTTTAGCAGCCTTATTGTGTAGGATGAACAGGAAAGAATGTGGAAGTGGGGCAGGGCTGTGGGTTTTCTAGCCTTAACTGGGCGGTCATCCCAGGAAAGGACATGGAGAACTTGGCAAGACCTCACTTCTGAAGACTCTTGTGCATGCTTCAGGCGTGTGTGTGTGTATGTGTGTGTGTATGTGTGTGTGTGTGTATGTGTGTGTTTAATTGAACAATTAGCTGCATTAGGTAATCAGTCATAGCTCAGTCATTTGCCAAGGTTATGGAAACAGCCTTTGACACTACTGAGAGGTGAATCATTTGTCCATTCAGACTGTGGGCTTAACTGAATGATTGTAGATGGAAGAGGATATTTTAAAATGATAGATATTTCCCTCTGCCATGGTATTCAGCTAAAGCAGTTGTATATTTTAGTTGTATTCTACAATTATGTATTAAGACTTAATGACTTTTACTAATAACTAAATTTTAGATTAAATAGGCAAGTGTGATAGCTTTATCCACACATTTTTTTTCCCTTAATATTTATTTTATTGGAAAAGCAGAGTTACGGAGAAAAGGAGAGACAGAGAGAAGCATCTTCCATCTGCTGGTTCACTTTCAAGTGGCCTCAATGGCTGGAGCTGAGCATATCTAAAGCCAGGAGCCAGGAGCTTCCCTGGGTCACCCATGTGGGTGCAGCATCCCAAGGCTTTGGGCCATCCTCTGCTGCTTTCCCAGGCCGTGAGTAGGGACTGGATAGGAATTGGAGCAGTTAAGACAGGAACTTGGCCGGGCACGATGGCCTAGCAGCTAAAGTCCTCGCCTTCAGTGCGTCTGGATCCCATAGGGGTGCCGGTTCTAATCCCGGCAGCTCCACTTCCCATCCAGCTCCCTGCCTGTGGCCCAGGAAAGCAGTCAAGGACGGACCAAAGCCTTGGGACCCTGTACCCATGTGGGAGACCTGGAGGAAGTTCCTGGCTCCTTGCTTTGGATCAGTGCAGCACCAGCTGTTGTCGTCACATTGGGAGTGAATCATTGGACAGAAGATCTTCCTCTCTGTCTCTCCTGCTCTCTGTATTTCTGACTTGGCAATAAAAATAAATAAAAAGACAGGAACTGGTGCCCGTATGGGATACAGGCACTTGCAGGTGGAAAATTGAGTCAATGTACCATCCTCTTGTATTGTATTTTGTAGATTATAGGTAATAGAAAGGCAGGAACCATGGCTTGTGCATGATGATTGGTGATTGGATAAAACAATTTTCAAACTTTTTATTTGAAAGGTAGAGTTAGGAAGATAGAGAGACACTGAGTGATCCACTCCAAATGATGCAACAGGCAAGATTTGTCAAGGCTGAATCCAGGAGCCTGCTGCTCCATCTGGGTCTCCCACGTGAGTGACAGGGTCCTTTTTTTTTTTTTTAAAAGAGATACTTATTTTTATTACAAAGTCAGATATACAGAGAGGAGGAGAGACAGAGAGGAAGATCTTCCGTCCGATGATTCACTCCCCAAGTGAGTCACAACGGCCAGTGCGCGCCGATCCGAAGCAGGGAACCTGGAACCTCCTCCGGGTCTCCCACGTGGGTGCAGGGTCCCAAGGCTTTGGGCCGTCCTCGACTGCTTTCCCAGGCCACAGGCAGGGAGCAGGATGGGAAGTGGAGCTACCAGGACTAGAACCGGTGCCCATATGGGACCCCGGGGCTTTCAAGGCGAGGACTTTAGCCGCTAGGCCACGCCGCCGGGCCTGAGTGACAGGGTCCTAAGCTCTTGGATCCTCTGCTGCTTTCTCAGGTGTGTTGGAGTGAGCTGGGTCAGGACTGAGCAGCCAGGACTAGATCAGAAGCTAGCTGGGATGCCAGTACCGCAGATTACCTATTATGTCACAGCACCAGCCCCAATTTTTTTTTTAAATATTTATTCATTTTATTACAGCCAGATATACAGAGAGGAGGAGAGACAGAGAGGAAGATCTTCCGTCCGATGATTCACTCCCCAAGTGAGCCACAATGGGCCGATGCGCGCCGATCCGAAGCCGGGAACCTGGAACCTCTTCCGGGTCTCCCACACGGGTGCAGTGTCCCAATGCATTGGGCCGTCCTCGACTGCTTTCCCAGGCCACAAGCAGGGAGCTGGATGGGAAGTGGAGCTGCCGGGATCAGAACCAGCGCCCATATGGGATCCCGGGGCATTCAAGGCGAGGACTTTAGCCGCTAGGCCATGCCGCCGGGCCCCAGCCCCAATTTTTTAATTTTAAAGGTTGCTTCTTACCTGCCCTTTGAGTAACTTATTTTAATGGTGCAATAAAAGTGAGTTGTAACATAGTTAGAATGGTTAGGGCTGAAGTGGAAACTAGATTAATAACTTTTAAAAGTCAGTTTATTTGGAAACTACTTTAAACTTTGGTATGCTTTCCCTAATAGTAAGGATAAAATTGTATTTTTTTAATAGTTATTTAAAATCAAGTAAATATATCTCTTTCCCCCCACCCCCCACCCGACATTGTCCTTGCAGAATAGAAAGCTAAGCTCAAAGGGGCTACATGACTTCCTCAGGGTTAGCTAGCTTCGAAGGGGAAGAGCCAGACCATTTTGCAGGACAGGCATTGTTCCTGGCCCCTGATACCTCAACAGAACCCTCCTTTCCCTCGGTAGGCCGTTTGGTCTAGCAGGCCATCATTTAGCACATAATGATGGGATATGTTCTGAAAACAGTGCCATTAGAGTTCACCAGTGTGCTTACTTCACAGTATGTACTTCAGCTCAGGAGACAGAGGTTGGTTGCTCCGTGTGACCCGTGATGCAGTAAGCATGAAATGTATGAAGTGACCGTCGGTACAGCGTGGCTTACTGTTTGATAATTTTTTTTTCAAAAAGTAGAAGGAATCCACTTAACAAGTATATATGGTAAATACATAAACTAGTAGCAGTCACTTATTTTAAGGTGATGTGTATACTGTACATAGTTGCATGTGCTGTACTTGATATGCTTGCCAGTGCAGTGGATGTGTTCATGTTAGTATAACCACAAAAATGTGAAGAATGTGGCATGCTGTGATGTTAAATTGCTAAAGTTTTGCCAGATGAGAGGAATTTTTGGCTCCATTGTAATCTCGTGGGACCACTATCATGTATGTGGTCTGTCAAAAAGTTGACCAAAACATGAAGTGGTGCATGATTATGTGAAATAGTAGCACAAATTTGTAAGTGTGTTTCTGAGTGATGTGTATCCATCCCATAATACTTGATCTGTAAAGGATGCTGAGTCAGCAGAATTGTCCATGATGTTACACTTGGTTTTCAGACAAGCTGTTCAATGTGTTTTGCACTAAACGATACTTCCCGGGCCCGGTGGCATGGTCTAGCAGCTAAAGTCCTCGCCTTGAATGCCCCGGGATCCCATATGGTTATCGGTTCCAATCCTGGAAGCTCCACTTCCCATCCAGCTCCCTGACTGTGGCCTACGACAGCCCAAAGCCTTGGGACCCTGCACCTGCGTGGGAGACCTGGAACAGGTTTCTGGTTCCCAGCTTCAGATCAGCACAACATTGGCCGTTGTGGTCACTTGGGGAGTGAATCATCGGATGGAAGATCTTCCTCTCTGTCTCTCCTCCTCTCTGTATATCTGACTTTGTAATAAAAAATAAATAAATCTTTAAAAAAAAAAGGTACTTCCCTCTGATTCCTAGTTTGTGTGGAATGAGAATATACTTGGGGCCAGCACTGAGGCGAGGCGCACAAAGCCGTTGCCTATGATACTAACTTGGAGTTCCAGCTCCTCCACTTCCTGCCAGTGTGCCTGGGAAAGCAGTGGAAGACTGCTCAACTTCTTGGTCCCCTCTCCCCATGCTTAAATTAAATGGGAGACCTGGAAGAAGCTCCTAGCTCAGAGTGGCCCAGCTCTGGTCATTGTGGTGATGTGGGGAGTCAGCCAACAAATGGGAGATCTCTGTTTCCTCTCCCTGCTTCTCTGTAACTCCTTCTTTGGAGTGGGGAGGGTGGGGAAAGGATAATCTTATATTCTAGTTTCTGGGTCTTAATGAGCTTTTAGTTTTGCTTGGTTTACATGTGGTATGTTCAGGTGAAGACAGGATAGGATGACATTCCTTCTGAGAGAGGCAGGGAGTGTTATTTACCAAATCAGACTCAACCAACAGTGACCAGGTTACTGGCCTGCAAAGAGCAGAGTCCAGCTGGCACCATGAGGAGTCCAGAGTTCAACCATGAAGCAAACTTCTTTCCAGTTTTGAGATTTGGGGGGGGGGCATGTTTTCTCTCTCTGTCAAGTGTTTATGAAAACATGACCTATGCATGTGCCCACATGCATCAGAATTAAGCTTGGTTAAAGTGTTTATTAGAAATTTGAATTCTGGACCCCAGTGCAGACATAGGAAATTGGAGATCTGGAGATGGCCCCTGGACATTTGCATTTTAAATCCACTTCCTTGAGGATTTTTCTGTATCCTGAGATTTGGCATCCTACTCCTCTGTCTCTTCTGTGACGTTGGTTTCCTTCCTCTTCAGAGCGTATCTTCATTCTGTTATGTATGTGGGGTTTTGCTTCATTTTCATGTGTTTTGGGTAGGAAGGGTTTTGAGTGTTTTCTTGAAAGATTCATATCCATATTACAAATATCAAAAAGTGGTAAAGGTTATCCAGTGAAAAACATCTCCTGTCCCATCTCAACTTGAGAGCATCATGCTGTTCTGAAGCCCTTGGTGTCTTAACTCATTCAGTTTCCCAGCAGTCCAGTGAAGTGGGTAGTGGTGTTGTCCCCACTTTCTGGGAGAGGAAAACAGGCCCAAAAGGTTGCATAACCTTCTCAAAGTTGCTGAGCCAGGAAATGGTGGGGCGGTCTGAGAGTCAGGCTGGAGGTGAATGCTCTTCACCCCTGTGCCGTGTGAGCCCGGGAGGGTAACCCAGCCCGTGGGTGTGCAGAGCGGGGAGAGCAGAGAGTTCATCTCCAGGAAGGTTAAATGTTCCACAGGATCCCTGGCAGCCTGCCCTGAAGGTGCAGCTAGCCCCACTAATCACTTACTTTGGGTCATTCCAAACCAATCTGTTCCTCCTAGCTTGCGCAGGCTTCCATGTGGAGAGTACATGTCACGAGTAGGGCCTGTTGAACAAGGACAAGTTTTTGAGCTGTCCTGCTATTTGCTCTCATTTTCATAGTTTTGGGAATGTAGTAATTTTTCAATTAAATATAATTTGATTTTATTTATTATAGTTCATGATATGGTTATGACTAGGAAGCAATGCAGTGTTCACTTGGCCAGAGAGTTTTGATATCTTAAAATAAGGAATATCTGTGCTTCAGCCCATTTCTTGGACTGTTGATACACTATTTCTTTCTTTTTTCAGTAACAGTAACAAAGTTTTTTTTTTTTTAAGATTTATTTATTTATCTGAAAATCAGAGTTATGGGTGGTAGGATAGATCTTCCATCTGTTGTTTCACTCCCCAGATGGCTGGGGCTGGGCCAATCCAAAACCAGGATCCAGGAGTTTTTTCTAGGTCTCCTATGCGGGGGACGGATCCAGGTTTTTGGGCTGTGTTTCGCTGATTTTCCGGATACATTAGCAGGAGCTGGATCAAGTGGAAGAGCTGGCTCTCATATGGGATGCTGGTGCCACAGGTGGTAGCTTACCCACCACACCAGAGCCTTGGCCCCAAATTATTAAAAGCATAGGAGCATAACATGTATGTTGGTTGAACTTTCAGTGCAGTATACTTAGATTCTTTCCCTTCTTTCATGGTTTTCTGAAAGAATGAATCTAGGGCTGCTAATGACCAAGTGCTTGACCTGACGCCCCCATTTCTGTGCTGGCAGGGACAAGTTGAACACCTCTAGCACAGACATCTAAACTGTTCCAGAATCTGAAACCTTGTGCTGACGTGCCACAAGTGGAAGATGCCACACCTGACCTTGGTGCATGGTCTCAGTCAAAATGCAGATTTAAAAAAAAAAAGTTTACTTATTTTTTTTGTAAAGCTAGATTTACAGAGAGAAAAGTGAGACCGAGAGATAGATCTTCCATCCATTGACTCACTTCCCAAATGGCCACAACAGCCGGAGCTGAGCCGATCTGAAGCCAGGAGCCAGGAGCCTGGAGCCTCTTTTGGGTCTTCCACTGGGGTTCAGGGTCCCAAGGCTTTGGGCCATCCTTTGCTCACTTCCCAGGCCACAAGCAGGGAGCTGGAAGGGAAGTGAAGCAGGTGGGATACAAACTGGCAACCATATGGGATCCTAGTGCTTGCAATGAGAGGATTAGCCGATTGAGTCATTGCCCTGGGCCCAAAGTCAGATGTCTTTTTTTTTTTTTTTAAGTTTATTTATTTTTATTGGAAAGGCAAATATATAGAGAGAGGAGGAGAGAGAAAGAGGAAGATCTTCCGTCTGATGGTTCACTCCCCAAGGAGCCGCAGTGGCTGGAGCTGAGCCGATCTGAAGCCAGTAGCCTCTTCCAGGTCTCCCACGCTGGTGCAGGGTCCCAAGGCTTTGGGCTGTCCTAAACTGCTTTCCCAGGCCACAGTCAGGGAGCTGGATGGGAAGTGGAGCTGAACCCGGCGCCCATATGAGATCCTGATGCATTCAAGACGAGGACTTTAGCTGCTACGCTGTCGCACCAGGCCCAAAATCGGATGTCTTAAAAAACAAAACAAAACAAAAAGCAGTATATAGAATCAGCACTGGCATTATGGTGCAGTGCATTCAACCATGACTTGCAATGCCAGCATTCCTTATGAGCTGCTCTACTTCTGATCCAGCTCCCTATTAATGTGCCTGGGAAGGCAGTGGAAGATGGTGCCTAAGTCCCTCAGCCCCATGAGAGATGGGGAAGGAGTTCCAGGCTCCCAGGTTCAGTTCCTTGTCCACAGCCATTGGGGAGTGAACCAGCTTTTGAAAGATCTGTCTCTGTAATTTCCTTTCAAAGACGTTTTTGGGTGGGTTTGCTTTGAAGTACAAAGTTGCCTTCAGAGTTTGTCCATAAAGGTGTATGTGAAACATGCATAGATTTTGTGTAAGACTTGTGTGCCGTTCTCAGTGTAATTCATGTTTATGTGAATGTCCCAAAAATAAAAACAAAAACCTGACATGCAAAGTACTTCTGGTGTTAAATATTTTAAGTAAGTAGGACTCAATCTGTATTTTTAATGTCAAATAACATTTATTAATCCCTTGCCATGTGCTGGAAACTGTGTATCCTCACTGGTTTGATCCCCACAATAGCAGTGCAGTCAGATTGCACAGATGTGAAACAACTTAATAAAGATCACATAGTTAATTATGTAATGAAGATGTGATCAAAACCCAGATCTGTCTGATTCCAGAACTTGTTTTTTCCCACAGACTCTAAAGACCTTGTGGAATGATAGCAGCTTATCAAATAAACCTTTAGACTCTAAGCCTTGGTTCTATCATGTGTTTAGCAAAAAGTCCTGAAAAAATAGTTAATGGAAGCCAAGGAACTTTGCCCATTTATCATGTTGTTTTTTGACTTTTAAGTTAATCTAAATCAAAGCAGGCCATTTCATATATTCAGACAAGTAATTTAGATCAACAGAATACATACTAAAGGTAACCAGGGCATTCAGATGGGTGCGTTCATTTGGCAGCATGTCTTTTTCGTGCCCTGGGAAATGTGTCAGGAAAAATAATGTTATGATCAAGAGTCCATGCTCGCCTTCAGGCCCACCTTCTTTTTGTTTCTGTTTTTCTACAGTTGTCATCATCCCTTACTCCCATCCCACAAGCAAAAGAGGAACAAAATTAAAACTCTGCTTCATAGGGTGTTTTAAAATCTGACCAGTCTAAGGGTTGATTAAACTAGGTTTTCTAACTAAGCAGTTTCTTAATCTTGATTGGTAAAACATTAAGATATTTATGGCATCTGCTGTTGACCCCTATTCTGCAATGTAGGAGTTAATCCAAGAGTTTATGATTAAATACAAGCATTAGGCAATTCGGGATTTACGCAGAGGACTGGAGGGAAGGGAGTGAAGCCAGCCCTGAGGAAAGAGTGTGTGAGGAGAACAGGTTCAACAGAAATACCCCTTTTCTAAGAAAAACACCCAAATAATGAATTTTGAGATTCATTTTGTGTCATTATTCCTGTCAGTGGGATTATTCAAGCTTTGTTTTTGAATATTTGAGTTTTCAAATTTTAAGGAAATACTATGAGTGCATGTTTTTATAATACAAAATCACGGTTTTCAAAACTGATATGATCCAAAGTAAAACATCTTTCAGTAAGTGTGTAATTATAATCTGTATATTTTAGATAACTTTATTGTATATAATATATGTTCTATGTAATTCACCCACTTAAAATGTACAATTCATTGATTTTCGGCGTATTCACAAGTTGAGTAACCATCACCACAATCCTAATATTACACTGTTTTATCACCCTGAAGGACACTTTGTACCCCTTGGTAGTGTTTTTCTGCATTCACTCCCTAAACCCTAGGCTACCATTAGTCTATTCTCAGTGGTTAAGGATTTCATATAAGTGGAATCATCATATTGTGTTTTTGCTCATGAGGCTGGCTTCTTTTACTTAGTGTATTTCAAAGTTGTCCAAGCTGTAAAACATGTGTCAGTACTTCACTGCTTTGTGTTGTTGAATAATGTGTCATGGAGGAATACTGCATTGTACGTGTTTTTAAGTTTACTTTACATGGGTAGTGAGTCTCCTGGACTTGGAGCTGAAGAAGCCAGTGACCTGGAAGTAGAAATGAGTGTAGAGAGAGAGAGAAAAAACAACAACAGCAAACAAAACTCCAACAAAATCCTCTTCTCTCTCGCCATGGAACCAGAAAGGGGGAAGCTGCTATACTGTTATATTTCCAACAGCAGGAGGAAAACTATGACCCCATTCACCTGATACCAGCAAAGGCTGGATGGGGGGTTTAGCTTGCCATTCTCTGGTCAGTGATGTAACAAGCCCCTAACCCTAATTTGGATTATATCAGAGATGGAGTGTCGGTGTTCCTCGGTCTCACTGGCGTCATTGGCCACTGTCTGTTGCTTTCCGGAGTGTGCATTCACAGGAAGCTAGAGTAAGAGCAGAACCTGCGCTCCAACCCAGGTAGTTTGCTGGGGGATGCTGGCGCCCAGGTGGCGGCTCCCCACCATGCTGCATGCACTTCTGGTGTGATTCTGATCTGTAGCCAGTGCTGGTCCATCTCCAGCCTAGCTTTAGTATAATATTGCTAGGTGCCCATATATAACATCTTTATTAATCTTCTATATCAGTTTTGTTATCTTAATGCTACTACAGCAAACAGCTGGGAAAGCTATAGTTAATTTTGTACATTAAATAAATAGGACAAAGTTCTTGAGGCAGGCTAATTTTTTGTACTCCAAACATCACATTTTTTTCCCCCAGTAAGTCTTATTTGGATTATCTTCTTGTCTTTAAACCACTACTGACTGCCAAGTGTGTTCAGGACAGGAGGGAAAGGAAGCCAAACACCAGTAATTGTGAAAGTTGGTATTTAAATCCACAATTTGAAAGTGGAAATATTTATCATTAAGTTGTGTGGAAAAATAGTATGCTAAATTTTTCCTATCTGTAACATACTGCCTTGTATATACTTCAAAAAATTCATAGAAAATGGAATGTAAAGATATGGACAAAATATTTGAAATCCATGTGAGATTTTTCTTCATACTATGCCATTTTTTTTTTATTTGAAAGGCAAGAGTTACAGAGAGGACAGACTGCTGGTTCACTCGCCCAGTGGCTGTGACAGCTGGAGCTGGGCCTGTCCCAAACCAGGAGGCTAGAGCTTATTCCAGGTCACCTAATGGGCACAGGAGCCCAAGGACCTGAGCCATTTTCTGCTACTTTTCCAGGCTATAAGCAGGAAGCTGCACTGAAAGTGGAACAGCCAGGACCTGAACCAGTGCGTATGTGGGATGCTAACAACTGCAGGTGGAGGTCTGACCTACTAGGCTATTGTACCAGCTCCCATATATGTGTTTTGTGTGAATGCTTTGAAGACTTATTTGCATGAATTTCAACTTTTTTTTTTTTTTTTGTGCCCCAAAATAAACCCACTTTTTTTCCCCTTTTAAGATTCCCAGAATTAGAGCCGGTGTGCTTCCATTTGGTGCTACATTTCATAGATGGCTGCCATACTGGAGTTGGGCCATCCTAAAGCCAGGAACCAGGACCTTCACCTGGGTCTGCCATGTGGGTGACAGGGTCCCAAGCACTTAGTCATCTTCTGCTGAATTTCCAAGGTCATTAGAGGGGGGCTCATTGGAAATGAAGAAGCCAGTAAATAACCAGGAACTACTTGATGCTGTTGTCGCAGCTGGTGGTTTAACCCGCTATGCCACAGTGCTAGCCCCCAAGGATACCTACCTTTTAATTCTGTTTTTATTTTTTTTTTAATTTAAATTTATTTCTTTTTTTTTTATTGTATTTTTGTTGACAATATTTACATAGTTAATTACGGTAAAAAAAAAAAGGTTCAGGGGGTATAGGGAAGTGGGTAATACTATTATGTCCATATTGTTTCCATCATGTATCTGAGGTAAAAGGGGGGTATTGACGGAGAAGCCCCACCCAGTTTCCCACCCACCCCAAGTCCCGGATGTGGGGTATGCTCTGAGATCCTTGTTCAAATGGTTTTAATAGTTCTCCAGTTATGAATTGCTGCCAGTTTCACTCGGTGAGGTCGTCCACTGATTGACACAGTCCATTATAGAGTCCTCATTTGCCCAGTATTTCGCTGCCAACATATAGCTGAGATGGTTGATTGACTTGCTCTGTCCTCTGTCTTTTCTTGGCTAGGGTTCTGAGTCCAGCAGTTCGATTGGGGAGATCTCCAAAGAAACTTTGAGATATTCCCAGACCAGATTCTTGTATGTTCTAGCAAGCCCAGGGCCCGGCACAGTCCATCACCACGATCAGCTGGTGGTTTCAATTGCTGGGTTGGTTCTGTTTTCAGTCCTGATTTCCACTGGAACCAATGGGTGTTGCAGTCCAGCCTGGTTCTGCCCAGCACACACTTGGCCCCCGCATCAACCAGTGAGAGCTGCAGCCTAGTCGGGGCGACCTACAATAACCCCCACCAGGCCCGCCCCCTACCCTGGTTTGCCAGTATGTATAGCAGACTAGTCCAGTCTGTCCCACATCCTATTTGGCTCTTGTACTTGTCAGTGGGTATTAAAGCTTAGTTCCATCTAACCAACTCAACTCTCCAGCCCTCACGGATGTTGTTGAGTGCCTCTCTGTCTAGCCACCCCAGCCCCCGTCTTGGTTTCCATGCCCTTCCGCGGGAGTAGTGACCCAAGAGGGGGGAACCCACTATTTCCCTCCCAGGTCTCTCTCAGTCCCGGTTTATGCACTCTTCGGGTGGCTCTGTGATTTGACTTGACAGAATTAGTCCCCAGTGCCAGCTTCTGCCAGTTGATGCTGTGGCTAGGCCCAAACATCCCTCACCCACTCTAATTTATGCTTGCACCAGCAGGAATAATCCTCCCAGCCTGGCTTTTCCCTGATCTAGTCCATGTGCAGTGCACAGGTGTTGCCGCCTTGCTTAGTCTGGTCTGTCCCCTACCCAGCCCAAGCTCTCCAGTGGGAGTAGCTGTCTGGCGAGGGGACCAGCCCCTTAATCCCCCCGCCGGCTCTGCCCCTCCCTTCCTGGATCTCGCGTGTGCTGGTTGGGTGCTGCACTCATATCCAGTACAGGCAACCTCACCCTAGCGATCCATAGTGTGCACTGGTTTTTGTCGCGACCAGTCCCAGCTCGACCCACACTCTGTTCTGGTGTTCGGATTTACCAGTGTATGACATGAACCGACTCAGCCCGGTCTGCCCCTGACCTATGCCAGATGTATGCCAGTGGGAAACTTTCCATGGCCTATTCTGGGCTGTTTCCTATCATGCTTCTTGCGCTTACCTGCAGGGACTGTGTTCTGCCAGAAGAGTTGCCCAGGCTCCTCCATCAGAACCTCTCCCAATGCCAGATTTTACGCATACCAGGGGGTCCTTGAGCCAGCCCTATTCAGTTCACCTCATGTCCTAGCAGAAACAGTGGCTTTTCCTGGCTTGCCTTCACCCCATTCTGGTTCTTGTTGTTGGATGTTTCAGCCCAGCCATGGCTCGTCCATACCCACGTACAGCTCACACATGGCTCAGTATGGGGTTGAGACCCAGCCTAGTCAGTCCCACATCCACCCTGGTTCTCCAGGACACCAGATGATGTTGGGGTCTGGCCTGGCCTGGTGCATCCAATCCCAGTCCACACTAGTGCCTCGGGAGATTGCAACTGTTTCCTAGATAGAACACAACCCGATTCCAGCACACGTGCCTCTTGGGAACCTCAACCCAGTTAAGGTGTTCCCTACCTCCCCAACTGGGCCTGTTCCTAGCCGTAGATCATGTGCCTGCCAGTGGTTGCTCTGACTCAGCTTGTCTCAGTCCCTCACTTGTCCTGGCCTCTGCCTTAGACTGTGTGGCTTAGTGTCCTTGACTCAAGTAGCTACCAGTAGGTGCCAGAGCATGACTCCGCATGACCTGTGCTCCATGCTGGTTTCTAGTTTTGCTTGTAGGCTAAGGTTTGCTCAGTCCTGCCCAGTACATTCTGTTCCGTTACCAATTTCTTCAAAGGAAGAGTTACCGCTATTGGGAATGTTAAGGATTGACTGAGATCCCGGAAGCACAGTGGGATCAACCTGGAGCTACCTAAAAAGCGATTCAGACAACCAATACCCCAGAGCTTCTAGCTGGGCGGCCAGCAGGCAGAGCCTGGCACCACATGGTGCAGTGGCCGCCCTGGGTGAGGCCGAGGACTCGGGTTCACTGCCTTGCGGCAGTGTCTTTGGTGTGAGCCCCCAGCATTGGGTCCGACCCGGCAGGGGCACCCCCCACAGCCACCACACTGTGAGGAGCGTCACTTGCCCCCGTCTCCAAGGCCTGCACCCCTCCCAAACTCATCCAGCCACAAGGTATTAGCAGCTGGGCGGAGCTAGGAATTTTAACCCAGTTCCCAAGTTCCCTCATGGCGCACTTACCCTGAGGAAAGAGCTCTCTTGGGTCCTGGGAGAGGCCGAGGACTCGTTCACTGCCTTGCGGCAGTGTCTTTGGCGTGAGCCCCCAGCATTGGGTCCAACCAGGCAGGGGCACCCCCAACAGCCTCCACACCGTGAGGAGCGTCACTTGCCCCCATCTCCAAGGCCCGCACCAAATTTATTTCTTTAAGTTTTTTTTTTTTTTTTTACTGGAAAGTCAGATTTACAGAGAGAAGGAGAGGCCAAGAGAAGGATCTTCTGGGTCTCCCATGTGGGTGCAGGATCCCAAGGCTTTGGGCCATCCTCTACTGCTTCCCCAGGTCACAGGTGGGGAGCTGAATTGGAAGTGGAGCTAAATGGGAAATGAACCAACACTCAGATGGGATTCTGGAGCATGTAAGGTGAGGACTAGGCTACCACACCATGCCCTTAATTCTGTTTTTCCATGGGCTTATTGAAGTGCTCCCGTGTTAGCGGTGTTGCTTGCTGTGAGTGGAGGGTGTATAGCATGTGTGAGCACAGGAGCCAGCCCACACAGTTCCTGAGGAGACGTGTCACCCTTGCTTTTCCTCCCCAGTGTGACTTCTGTGAAATCAGGATCTCTGGATATGAGACCCAGGAATCTGCATTTAAAAGTTTTCCTTATGGGCCTGGTGCAATAGCGTAGTGGTTAAAGTCTTCGCCTTGAACGTGCCAGCATCCCATATGGACGCCAGTTCTAATCCCAGTGGCCCTGCTTCCCATCCAGCTCTGCCTATGACCTTGTAATACAGTCAAGGACGGCCCAAAGCTTTGGGACCCTACACCAGCGTGGGAGACCCGGAGGAAGCTCCTGACTCCTGGCTTCAGATCGGCTCAGCTCCAGCCGCTGCGGCTGCTTGGCAGTGAACTATCAGATGGAAGATCTTCCTCTCTGTCTCTCCTCTCTCTGTGTATCTGCCTTTCCAATAAAAAAAATACTTTTTAATAGTTTCTGCTGATATTTTGTTTAATCTTTCATTTATTATTATTTTATGATACAGTTCTATAGGCCCCTGGGATTTCTCTTACCCTCTCCTCAGTTCTCCCCCAGCCTCCATCGCGTTCCCCTATATCATTATTGTAGTATAGTTCTCCATACACAGTCATGTGTCCTTCATTGCGGGCATGGAGAATGGCAGAGAGTCCAGCATCCTATTGTCATACAGTAAACAGTTTCATCGGGAGTCCATCTCTAGTCTGGAAGTAGAGATGCATACTGCATTGTATCCTCACATCTGAATATGTTAGTCTCCATTACACAGCTACTATACATTCCCTTAAATGAAAAGACACAAAACAAAATCAACAACAACAAGAAAAAAGAAATTAACAGCACCATGAAGTTAAATAACATGCTATTGAATGACTAATGTGCTGCTGAAGAAATTTAAAGGAAAATAAAGGACCTTCTTGAAGGAAATGACGCTACTGCATGATCTATGAGTCATTGAAGAATTTAATGAGAAGAAAGTGTTTTGAAGAGAGGAAACAACAGCAACAACAAAGTCAAAATCCATAGGATAAAGTTCCAATGATTTTTTTTGTTGGTGAAGTGTGTCTCATGTAGGCATCTAATATATGGGTTTTGTTTTTTAATCCAGTCTACTAATCTATGACGTTTGATTAAATTTAAGCCATTTACATTCAGGGTTAATATGAATGAGTGGTCATTTGGTCCTGTCATGTTAGCAATGGGTTGTTCATTGATTTAGTCTCCTGTTGTCATTTTTCCGGGATGTTCTTCACATTTGCCTTTGGTTTTGGTGGGTGCTAGTCCTCTTCTCTGTCAAGAGAACATGTATAAGTATCCTTTGTGGGATACTTTTGAAAAAAGTTTTCCTTAAGTTATTCTTTTTTTTTTTTTTTAAAAAGATTTATTTATTTTACTACAAAGTCAGATACACAGAGAGGAGGAGACACAGAGAGGAAGATCTTCCGTCCGATGATTCACTCCCCAAGTGAGCCGCAATGGCCGGTGCGTGCCGATCCGAAGCCGGGAACCTGGAACCTCTTCCAGGTCTCCCACACGGGTGCAGGGTCCTAGTGCATTGGGCCGTCCTCGACTGCTTTCCCAGGCCACAAGCAGGGAGCTGGATGGGAAGTGGAGCTGCCGGGATTAGAACTGGCGCCCATATGGGATCCCGGGGCGTTCAAGGCAAGGATTTTAGCCGCTGGGCCACGCCGGCGGGCCCTCCTTAAGTTATTCTTAATCACTATAAAATTTAAGAACTAGACATTCCTTTTTAAAAAAAAATTATCTATTGGAAAGGTAAATTTACAGAGACGGAGAGACGGAGAAAAAAATCTTTGGTCTGCTGGTTCACTCCCCATTATGGCTGTACCAGCTGGAGATGTGCTGATCTGAAGCCAGCAGCCAGGGACTTTTTCTGGATATCCCACACAGGTGCAGAATTCCAGGGAATTGAGCCATCCTCTACTGCTTTCCCAGGATGTTAGCAGAAAGCAGGATGGGAAGTGGGGTAGCCAGGACACAAACTGGTGCCCATGCGGGATCCTAGTGCTTGAAAGGTGGGAGGATTAGGCAGTTGAGCCATTGTGCCAGGCCCTAGACCATCTTAAGTAACTATATTTACATGCATGTTGTGGTATTGGAAATAGTTTTCAGACTACAGATTCTGTGTATGTTTTGTTTCTGATTACAAAAAGCAATCTTTTTTCTGTTTTCTGTTTTACTAAGACCAGCTGTAACTATCTGTGGTTAGTGTAGATCTGCCTAGAGGAGTCTTCCCTATATCCCAATTTTTTTTTTCTCTCTCTGTTTTTAATTTGCGTATTTTTAGTGGAAAGGCAGAGGAATTAGAGAAGGGAGAAGGAGAGACAGAGAGAGCAAGATCTTCCATCCACTGGTTCATTCCCTAGCTGGCAACAACAGCTGGAGCTGAACTGACCCGAAGCCACTGCTTCGTACAGGGGCCCAAGGAACTGGGCCATCATTCACTGGTTTCCCAGTCACCAGCAGGTAACTGGGCCAGACGTGGAGGAGCTGTGACTCAAATCGGCACCCATATGGAATGTTGGCTCTGCAAGTGGAAACTTAGCATGCTACACCTCTGCTCCAGCTTTTGTTTTTCTTTTTTACTTCTCCCATATCTCTGTCAGCCTAGGGATTGACTTTTTACAGATGTAATGTTTTACTGAAATGCTTCTGAATTTTTTGAGAGTTACTCTAGGTTAACACTAATTTTACCATCATCTTAATATGACTTATTAGTTCTGGCACTTCTGTAGATTTTGTGGTGGAAGAGGCTGTGCCTGTCTCTAGCAAGTGTTCAAATGTTTCCTTCTTTGCTTTTTAAAATGTGCAGTGTACCTGATGTTTCCATTTTGACTTTGGGAAAATTCAGCCTCATCATTGAGTTCAGGGAATTCGACTGCTCTATTCATTACATTGCACTAGAAATAGCTTATTATAAAGACAACTTTTGTTACTTGTTCCCTGAAGGAATATGTAGAACAGGATGTGGAGTGTTTATAATGAATATTTTTGTTAAGTGGGAGAGTGGTTGGCAGTTATTTGACTCTTTGGAAAATAGGCACGCCTACTGGGCTTTTCATTTTACATTGCCTTATAAAGTATACTGTGTGGTAGAACAAGAAATGGTTTTTGTATTTCCTGAAACCCATGATAGGCTTTT
Source organism: Ochotona princeps (assembly GCF_030435755.1). Lineage (NCBI taxonomy): Eukaryota > Metazoa > Chordata > Mammalia > Lagomorpha > Ochotonidae > Ochotona > Ochotona princeps. Next base: position 17,422,143 of record NC_080833.1, read on the forward strand.
TGTTTGTCCTGAAGAAAGCATATATGTACCTCCAGGGAATGGAAACACTGTCCAGCATAGCAGCTGTTAGCCACATGTAGTTGTTTAAATTTTAATTAAAGATAAGTACAATAAATTCAATTCAGACTAGCTGTACATTGACCAGGATTTATTTATTTGAAAGGCAGAGGTACAGAGGGAGAGATCCTTGATCTGTTGACTTACTCCCTAGATGGTGTAACAGCAAGGGCTGCACCAGGCTGTAAAAGGAGCATCTGAGTTTCCCATGTGAGTGACAGGGTTCCAGCCACTTGGGCTTATTCATTCTTTTTTTTTTTTTCACAATTTTTTAGGCATTTTAAAATTTGATTTGTTTTTTTTCTGCCTTGCAGGCATATTAGCCAGGAGCTTCATTAGAAGTGTGGTCGCTGGGATTTGAACTGGTGCCCATTTGGGATGCCAGTATCACAGGCAACAGCTTAACTTGCCCCGCCATTAGCCGTATTTTAAGTACTCACTGGCCAGCCGTTGCTCATGACCATCACATGGGACAGAGTGTTCAGATCTTTCCCCTCAGCACAAGTTCTCGTGGGCAGCACTTCCTAGACTGGTCATTGCTAAGTGGAGAAAGAGGCCAAATGAAAGCACAGTCATCGGGAGCTGTGTCTCCACCCTTCCTTCCGCCCTCACAACTCTTCCTGCCTTCTGGAAACTTGGAGGAAAGTCTATAGATGGCTCTGTTGTTTTGAATATCAGTCCTTTTGACCCTAATTTTTTTCATTTTTTCAATCCGTTGCAGGCTGGCAGCGATGGTGAAAGCATAGGAAACTGCCCGTTTTCTCAGAGGCTCTTCATGATTCTTTGGCTCAAAGGAGTTGTGTTTAGTGTCACAACCGTGGACCTTAAAAGGTGAGTATTCGTATTAGAGGTGACTCACGGGGTCAGAACACTGCATGGGACCACCCAGACTTTCACGTTTCTTAAGCAGCACCCTCACTGAAGTTTTAGTTTGGATACAGTGAAGTCTTGAACTTGCCTGTGTCAATATGAAATGTGAAAACTACCTAAAGTAGACATCGTCTTGTTCTCAGATATCTAAAAGTGTGACTCATATGATCTGGATAAGAATTAAATTTTTTTTTTTAGGAGGCTGAATGCTATTGTGATCTGTTTCATTTGATCAACTTTTCAGGGACCGCAAGGAGTTTTCTGTAATAGGATTTTAATTGTACGTGTTCAGTGTGACTGTACAAATAAAAATCATTATCCAGCTATCCTGTCGTGGTTCAGGCAATTGAACAGTTGCTTCTGGTCTTTTCTGTAGCCACATGTGCAGAAGGCTGGAACTTTTCATTCACTAACTTCTCCTGCCCTTAGCAAAGAGGTCTGAAATGAAGAGCATTTGGGCTCCTCCCCACCCTCACAGATTTAAATCAAAGGTTAAGAGTAGTTGTACTAACAGCAAATTTAGGATTTGGCAGTGGGAATGTATTCCTTTAGAAGTGAAAGTGACACCATGGTTTGCTCTTCCCTTTCTAAGCCTATCAAATTATGAACAGAGTACGGCGGAGCATATAGGCTATGCCACTGGAGGGGTGGTGCAACTGAGGTAATGTTATTCCTCATTGAACATATTGAGAGTTATCTGAGCTGTGATACCTCCCACAGTTTTAGGTTAGCACACTCTAGAACTTCTGTCAGTTCCTTTAAGTTTGTTCTGAACTTACTGCCAGTGCATTTATTTAAAACTGGGCCAGACTTAAAATTTGTCAAACATTAGCTGTAAAGCCTTCTAAAATGCCTTCCTGGGCCTGACGCTGTGGCCTAGCGGCTAAAGTCCTTGCCTTGAACGCACCGGGATCCCATTAGGGCGCCGGTTCTAATCCTGGCAGCCCCACTTCCCATCCAGCTCCCTGCTGTGGCCTGGGCAGGCAGTCAAGGATGGCCCAAAGCCTTGGGACCCTGCACCCACGTGGGAGACCTGGAGGAGGATCTGGGCTCCTGGCTTTGGATCAGCTCAGTACTGGCCGTTGCGGTCACTTGGGGAGTGAATCATCGGACAGAAGATCTTCCTCTGTCTCTCCTCCTCTCTGTATATATCTGATTTTGCAATAAAAGTAAGTAAATCTTTAAAAATAAAAATAAAATGCCTTTCCTCATATATATATGTAAGACGTAGAAATAAGCCTTGAGGGATAAGAGTTAAAACTACAAATTCCTGGGAATAGTTGCCTAGTTCTGATGGGCAGAGCTGTTTAAGAATGATCTAAGTTGTGTAGTTGTTCATATTACTGTTTTTTTTCCTACATGCCTTCGCAAAGGGAGTTTCCCAACTAACTGCTAAAAATAGACCATGCCACCAGGCACACACCCTTACTGTGCCCTAAAATACATGAATTTCTCCTATTCCATTTTTGGTATGGAGCAAATGAGTTCTCTTGCTTAGAGAAAGCCTTCTTTCAATAGCCCAGTGTAGTGCTTGATTGTGGTCCTTACCCGTTACCATGAATCTGGTTTAGAAAAGGAAGAGAGACCATCGTGGCTGCTTGTAACTTTTTATTTACAGACATTTAAAGGTATTATTCCTGTAAGTTGGTTATTTGAGCATCTGTGGTACATTTAAGGGTTCTATAATTCGTGTATAAAAGATGACGCATGGACATTGGTGTTCATTGCCACCTAACTAGATAGAATCGAAGACAATGCCTGTTAACTTCCCAAGGCTTGGTGTTAATTCAGAGTTAGAAGGCACTTAAAATTGAAGGCTGTGTTTTTTGGTTTTCTCTAGAAATTCTTAGATCTCCACTTCATCTGAGAAATTGGACATGATAATTAGTTCTTTCCACCCCTTGCATCTGGTCTCAGAAAAATGCTTTTAGATTTGGTCTTTATCCTTCAAGATTTGTTTTTTTAAAGAGAAGACGTACAGAGAGGAAGAGGGAGGAAGAGAGAGATTTCTGTTTTTAGTTCAGCCCCCAAATGGCTTCAGTGGGCAGGGCTGAGCCAAGTTGAAGCCAGGAGCCTAGACCCAGGACTCCCACATGGGTGCTGGGACTCAGGCACTTATGCCATTCTCCACTGCTTTCCCAGGCCATTAGCAGGGTTTTAGCTGGATGGGAAGTGCAGTGGTCGAGGACTCAAAATCTGTGTGCATTCGGGATACTGAGGTCCCAAGTGGCGGCTTAACTTGGTACTTCTGCCTTCCAGATCTTTTGTATGGGAGTACACATAGTCTTGAACAGAATTTCAAAGAAGAGCTACCCAAAGAGAGTAGATGTTTAAACAAAAAAGTGAAATACAAAGTTTTCATAGAAGAATAAAGAGTCCTTTGCTGAAATGTTCCTTTATAATATATTCTTGATTTTAAAACATGAAGTGTGGCTCTGTAGGAATCTACAGGGGGAGGGGTGCTTGTGGTGCTGCTCACTTCCCTGCTTCTCTTAATGACCGCTGATTACTCAGTGGAAAGCACCGATCTCAGGGCTGTCTCAGAGCACGCCAGTGGAGAGCCACGGAGCTCCCCTGAGAGCCGTTGAGAAGCCCACTCTGCCTGCTGGCAAAAGGATCGTCACGTGACATCCGACCCACGGGAGGCTGGGGCACGGGACCACATGTTCTCTTTGCATCTCAGTTGGTGTTAATGACTGCGCTGGTGGCATTCATATGCCCTTTGTGAGGCCTGGAACATTCTGCCGTCACTTGCCTGCCAGCGCAGCCTTAATGCTGCAGTGGGAGTGATTTCCAAGCCCCAGTCTTTTGTTCATGCTTCACTAGTGTTAAAACACATTTAGATGAAAAAGAAGAAAACCATTTGAACACAGCTTGGTAAGTGGAAATATTAAAATGAGGGTCTAATGTTACTGCCTGCCGTCAACTGAGGAGCATCTGTGGCTTGGTGGTGGTAGGAGGGCGCCCTGGTTCCGTGTGGAGAGAGGGGCATGGCTGTCACCCTGTTTGGGTCTTGGGCAGGCTGCCTCATCTTTGGGTCATTTACTTCATATTTCAGGAAAATAGAAGGAAGAAATGAATTCACTTTTTTTTTTTTTTTTTTTTTAATTTATTTATTTATTTTATTACAAAGTCAGATATACTGAGAGGAGGAGAGATAGAGAGGAAGTGGAGCTGCTGGGATTAGAACCAGCGGCCATATGGGATCAAGGCAAGGACCTTAGCCACTAGGCCACGCTGCCGAGCCCCCATGAATTCACTTTTGTTCAGTGGTGTTTCTGTTCTAGATGCTGTGCAGGCTGCATCTGACTGTTTTCCAAGTTGGGATTAAGTACAACTCCTTGTTTTCACCCTAGAGCCTTTGAGTGGCGGGTTCCTGGCAGCGAAAAGGGCTTTGTGTGAAGACCTCGCTGATTTCCCAAAGTTCCTTAAGTAGAGACTAGCTCTCTAGTAAACCTTGAGTTCATGGGTAAACCTGACAAGCGAGGCCGGGGAGAAGAGAAAGGGCAGAGCAAGACGGAGCAGAGATACAGACATATTGAGATCTCACAGCAGGTACACCTGCCTGTCAAGGCCAGCTGATTTGGTTCTGAGAAACGGGTAAAAATGATAACCAAGACTTTTTTTTAAATTAATGTTTTAACTAGTGCTATTCCTTCTTCATGGTATTTTCTGAGAGAATAGAGACAGTTGCTTCTAAGAAGTCTGGGAATTTGTGTATCAGTTTTCCCATTCCTACTTGAATACTGCAAATATTTAAGTCTTTGCATTTTCACTGATGAGTTCCTTTTGCTTCAAATGCAAATATGCCACTTGCAGTTTATTATATGAACCAGATCCACATGCAATGAGAACAAGCATAAAGTTTTAAATTGCAATAGTTTGGCAATGGAGTAACACTTTAGAATGTTAGAGTGAAACTATGAAATGTTTATCTTAAAAGGCAGTAAGAATACTAGAACAGGGGCTAGTGCTGTAGCATATAGGCTTAACCTGTGTCTGCAATGCTGATGTTCAATAATGGGTGCTAGTGTCCCATCTGCTTCACTTCCAGTCCAGCTCCCTGGTATTGGCCTAGGAAGACAGTGGAGGATGGCCCAAGTCCTTGAGCTCCTGCACCCAAATGGAAGACCCTTGTTAGACTTATCCTGCAATCAAGACGATTGAGCTTCCGAACCACATGTGTCAGTTTGAGTTGAGTGTGTGAGACAGACATAGACCAGACAGAAAGACAGGGAGACCTTCGCTACCATGTGTTGGCGTTCTTTTTAAAGATTACTCAGGAGAAATCAAGATGGCGCAATAGGGTAAGGACACGTTTTTACAGACGGAAAAACATTTAATCAGGATGAAGCAGAGAGGACATATTTCAGGTTGTAGGAAAGGACAGAACAACATCAGAGGGGTACCTGGAGACTGACCGACACAGGAAAGTAGCAGACACAATGGTGTGGTGTTGCAGAGACTGATACTCCAGCACGGCGATCTGAACTCCACCAGCAACCAGGTGGGAAGGGACTTTCACTGGGAGCTTGGGTGGTGAACCCAGACAAAGAACTGTCCGTTCTACTGGTAGGTTTGCTTTGACCAAGCGCAGAGACAGAGCAGCAGATCTCAGACGGGCAGTACGAGAAAGGAGTGGATTTCACAGCCCAGTCAGCCCCCTAGAGCTGAACTGGGCGCCATTTTGCGTAAAGAGGAAAGGGCAAGGGAAGGGACTGAGCATGCGCTGAGCTGGGAGCTCATTTCTGTCTCAGTAAACTGCAAGGATGTGGCATTCTACGGGTTCCACCCCGGGGCAGGTCTGGGATAGCCCTCGGATTTGACGGCCAGCAAATCAAGAACTTTAGTGGTTGTATATCAGGCGCCATTTTGGGCACTGTGGCAATAGCTTTGGGACTGCAGGGACAACAGTGAACTGCGCATGTGCTGATCTCGCGATAACTTGCTGAGGTCCGTGATTGCACTGGTCCCGCAGGAAAATTATACCGACTGTGGCATCGTACCAGCCAAAATAGGTCCGTGTGGCACACAAACCTAACATCCAACAGGTTCCGACAAGATCAGCACAACCAACAACCTAATTATATAGGACACCTGGTGTCTCTCTAATGCTGGGACCTGCTCCAACCGGAAGTGGGAGAAAGGTTGCAGTGACAACAGTGCAGCCTCAGCACGGTATCACAGGAGGTGGAGAGTGGTGAGACAAGAGCTGGGGCTGTGGAGACCACGGTGGAAATCTGACGTAAGAACCCAGACCTGGAACTCGCTGGAGGTTGTGGCACAAGTGGCTGCAAGGAAAAAGGTGTGTACCAACCACAATAAGTAAAATCGCATTGTAGCCCTGTGGGTGACACAGCTTAGAAACCTGCCCCAAGGAATTCAAGACTCTGCTAACCAGAAGTACAATGAACAAGAGCAAAAGAAGAGACAAAGGCACAATGAATATTACCGAAAACTCCCCTGCAAAGGAGCAAAACCCATTGCCAACCTCAGAGTTAACTGAGGAAGACATCGAGAAAATGGGGCACACAGAATCCATAAGACTCATTTTAAAGATTCTGATCAACAATGAGAAGCTCATGCAAGAGTTCAAAGAATTTAAGGAAGCAATAAAGCAAATCAAGGCTGGTATATCAGAAATCAAGAACACAGTAGAGCAAATTAAGAGTACAGTGGAGAGTCTCCAAAACAGAATGAAGCAAGCAGAAGAAAGAATCTCAGAATTGGAAGGTATTTCCTGTCACCAGGGGGAAGCAAACAAAAAGCTGGAAGCAGAGCTGGATCAGGCCAAAAAAAGTATTCAAGAATTGAAAGACACTATTAGGAGGCCAAATCTAAGAGTTATGGGAGTCCCAGAAGGTGCAGAAAGAGAAGGTGAGTTTGCAAATGTATTTAATGAAATAATAAAGGAAAATTTCCCTAATCTAGAGGAAGAATTGGGAAACAAGTTCCAGGAGGGGCACAGAACTCCCAACAGGCTTGATCAAAAGTGATCTTCACCACAACATATGATAATCAAGCTCTCTTCAATCGAACATAAGGATAAGATCCTTAAATGCGCACGTGAAAAAAATCAGTTGACAAATAAAGGAAAGCCAGTTAATCTCACAGGAGATCTCTCACAGGAAACTCTACAGGCCAGAAGAGAATGGAGTGACATATTCCAGATTCTAAAAGAGAAAAATTGTTGGCCCAGGATAACATATCCAGCAAAGCTTTCTTTCGTCTTTGAAAATGAAATAAAATTCTTCCACAGTAAAGAAAAGCTAAAGGAATTTGCCTCTTCCAAACCTGCCCTACAAATGATACTTATACATGTTCTCTTGACAGAGAAGAGGAATAGCACCTACCAAAACCAAAGGCAAATGTGAAGAACATCCCAGTAAAATGACAACAGAAGACTAAACCAATGAACAACCCATTCCTAAAATGACAGGACCAAAGTACCACCCATACCTATTAAACTCTGAATGTAAATGGCTTAAGCTCAATCAAAAGTCATAGATTAGTAGAATGGATTAAAAAACAAAACCCATCTGCTTATTGTCTGGAGGAGACACACTTCAACAAAGATCAGCGGAAACTGTATTGCATGGGTTTTGTTGTTTTCTGTTGTTTTCATCTCTTCAAAACACTTCCTTCTGATTAAATCATTCAATGACTCGTAGATTATGCAGTGGCATTTTCTTCAAGAAGGTTCTTGATTTTCATTTCTTCAGCTACACATTAGTCATTTAATAGCATGTTATTCAACTTCTTGGTGCTGTTAATTTCTTTTTGCTCCCGGATGTTGATTATGTTTTGTGGCTTTTCATTTAAGGGGATGTATAGTAGCTGTGTAATGGAGACTGTCATATCTAGTAACATGTCATTTAACTTCAGGCATTGTAAATTTCTATTTTTCTTTTCATTGTTGATTTTGAATCATGACTTTTCATTTAAGGGGATGTACAGTAGTTGTGTAGTGGAGACTCACATCTAGTAACATGTCATTTAACTTCATGGCATTGTAAATTTCTACTTTTCTTTCTATTGTTGATTTTGAATAATGACTTTTCATTTAAGGAGATGTACAGTAGCTGTGAAATGGAGACTAACATCCAGATGTGAGGATGTAGTGTGGTATGCATTTCTGCTTCCAGACAAAGATGGACTTACAATGAAACTGTTTACTATATCTTGACAATAGTATTCTGGACTCTCTGCCAGTGTCTATGCCCGCAATGATGGACATAAGATTGAGTATGAAGAACTATATGTTAGTAATGATATAGAGGAACTGGGGGGGAGGGAACTGGGGAGGGCATAAGGGAATATGAAACTATATTATAAAATAATAACAACAATAATAAAATGTATTTAAAAAATAAATAAAGATTACTCAAAGACAAATCCGTTGAGGCTGCTAAGAGCTGAGTAAGAACAATTATTAGTGAATATTTTTCTAAATCACTGTAAACTGTACTTTTAGCCTCAATTATTAAAATATGTTAATAATTATAGAAATTTTGTATTTGAAATGTTTGCATGAGTGCAATTCTGTTTTTAAAATATTATTTCACAGGCTGACATTAATGTAGACAGAAATTAGCAGCATATCATGTTTAGTCAAAATCTATAGAATCCTGTAACTTGTTGAGCTCAAATAGATGAGAACTAGAGGTTTGTGTGTGTGTGTGTGTCAGTGTGTTTGTGGCTAATTCATTCAGTTAGTGATTTTTATTATCAGTCAAGACAGAATATAGCAAATCTAGTAAAGACTAACAGGAATGAAGTGCTCTCAAAGAGAAAGGGCTCTGTGGATTTACTTTTGTGAAACTGAACAGTAGACTCTTGATACATCTTAATTAATTTCATGCTTTTGATAATAAGCATCTTCAAAAAGGAGTTTAAATTAAAAGCTCTGCAAACATTGTATTTTTCTCTTTTTTGCACATTAGCAAGTTGGCTAGTTACAGGTAGGTCATCTGTAAGAACCAGCTCCAGTGTCTTGGAGCTTGATTGGACACTGCGAAGCAGTGGGAATGGAACTGTTGTATATTCCTCTAAATCAAATTTCCATAGATAACCAGTTTTGAACCATCAGCTCTATTAAATAAAGTTAATTAAATAAAGCTAATAAAACTATGGATCTTATCTTTAGCATAATGTTTTGTAATATGCAATACTGAAAGCAGTAATAACTTCCATTTTCATGCCTCTGTTAGTTGGATTTCACATACGTGCATTAGAAATGATCTTTGTAGGCAAAGCTGGTCTTAGATCTGTCTCAATAGGCAGGAACTCCTGACCCCTAAAGGGGGCCATTGACAGATAACTGGGGAATGGCAGGACCATTCAGTTTGGAACTTAATCCTATCCTTTTTATCATCTTTGGTTCTTTCTTCTCTATCTTGCTGCCATCGTTGAGAACTGAAAAGCGGTCATAATTTATTATAGAAATAATCTGTTATTTTGGCCCCCTTCATGGGTTATTTGAAAATGCTGAATTCTCCTTTTTCATTTATACAACTCTATCCTATTCATAAAAACTATAATGAAGACCGATTTATGTTATTTCCATGTGCTTAAGCGTTTAACTGACTTACAGAGATGTTGATGGATGTGTTTATGACTTTGCAATGAGAAAATTACCTTCCGGTGACTGATTTGCATCTGACCAGATCCAAGTGCCTGCTCTCTCGTCACCAGCCTTGCTCCGTGGGAGATGGCTATGAGTTATGTATTCTCTTTCTTCTGGTATTTTGTAGACATTTGATGACTTACTCTTGTTCTTTTCTGCAGGTTCTTTTGTTGTTTACCATTTTAACTTTAAAATATTAAGATCTAAAAACATAAGGTCCTTTCAAAAGTTTGTTGAAAAGTAGAGTTAAAAATAGTTGATTTTGGCATAGGATACTTTGAAATCCCCTTATGTTTTTCACTACGTCTTTTCCACAAAGCTTTTGAAAGCCTCACACATGAGTCCTTAGCTGTTGAGATGTGTAGACTCTTGATTTGTTCAAGGTCTTCCTGAATTGAGGGGGAAATAAACTTGAGTGGAGACAAATGTGAACAGAAGAGTGGATGACTTGGAGACTAATGATGGTGACAATCCTGACACCCTGGACGCTTCCGGAACCACAGAGGAAATGGTCTGGAGGGCAAGTAAAGCAATGGCCACAAGAAACCGGCTCAGAGAGGAAGAGAAAAGGGTTGTTCTGATGAGGAGCTGAGTGTCTAGACAGTAACTCCTGTGTCAGGCTTGCCTCGCTGTAAACCGGCATGGAGCTGGGAGGCCGTGCTCAGGTTTCACTGTTCCTGCCCTCCTGTGTGCGACTTTGGCTGACTAGAAACTGCTCGTTGAAAAACACAGGGTTGAAAATTAAGAGAGTCTTCTTCCGCGGGGACAGGTGTTGGCAAGGCTATTTGTGCCTTCCAGAGATTTGCTTCTTTCTCGATTCCTACTGTTGTACATAGTGAAAAAAAATGGCTATTTCTTACTCCTTTTTTATATACTTTGGAATTTAGAACCACTCAGAATTTCAAGTACTATTACTTGCCTGGAGTTACAGATGATCTCATTTTGGCCTCTGTTTTGCCTAACAGGAAGCCTGCAGACCTGCAAAACTTGGCTCCCGGGACCCACCCACCATTTATAACTTTCAACAGTGAAGTCAAAACGGATGTGAATAAGATTGAGGAGTTTCTTGAAGAAGTGTTATGTCCTCCCAAGTGAGTATCAGAGAAAATATGCATAACATTAATGACCAGACATTTGTACTTGATTTTTACAGTGTTAATTTGTAGAAATGTCTTCTGAGTTACAACGAGTGCTACAAACATGTCAGAATTGGCCTTTGACTAAGTTAAAAAAAAAACATAGGTATAGAAAGGTGGAAATGCACCTGAGCTGTATGGGGGGAAAGCAAGTTTGGGGTGTGTAAGATAATTTGGGAAAGACTTGTTATTTGTGGGTTACAGGTCTCCAAATCAGAGAGACATGTAGAGGGGACAGTGGTAAGTTCCAGCCGAGCCCTGCCTGCAGGCTGAAGTGAGGATTTGTTGTGGGCTGTGATGAGCTTTGCTTTCTATTTCCAAGGGAACTTTCTGAAGCAATGATCCAAGGAAATTGGATGTTTTCACATTGTGTTTCCGGGGCTGAATTTTTATTTACTTATTTGTGTTCCTGATCAATTCCCATGTGTGTTATAATGATGTTACCTGAATTGTAAATACACCTTATGGTATAATCTTAGCATAGGCTCAAGGCACATTGTTGGGTTTCTTTTAAGCTTCTCCACTTTCATGATCCCGAAACCTGGTGAGTTTCCTCTCCTCTGACTCAAGCTTTTCTTGCCGACTTGACTTTCACCTATTCAGATAAATTTCCCAGGAATGGGATAATTGGATCATAAAAAAATTGGTGTTGATCAATTCACTCAAGGACAAAAACGCTACGAATACAGTCGCTGCCCTCAGCAAGCAGGTTGAGTGTTGGCTCCAGCCAAGGTGGGCATAGGGAGGGAAAAATGAGCCTGAGAAGGCTTTAGAGAAGAGCCAGCAGCATTGCTTCTCAGCCTTTTGGCTAAGATGGAGTGTGGAGAAGAGTTAGCACTTGGGCTGACCCTTAATCAGGAAAAAAAAATCCCGAGGTGGCATCTGGCAGGTGCACAAAGGAGTGACAGGCATTCTGGGGCAGAAGGTCCCAGTTTGCATAGTTGTAGTCTGTGTTTGGATGTTTTGGAGAAACTGCCGCAAGAGTACACGGGGCTAGGGGAGGGTGGACAGAAAGCTGTTACACCCGTGAGTAGCAGTGCCTCGCTGCAACTAGCCATCACCTGTTGTAAATGCAGTTGCCCTCTGGTTAGCGTCTTGTGCAAAGCCTACCATTTCATGTTCTTTGTTTTTAAATATTTTTTTTTAAGTCAGGTTTACAGAAAGAAGGGAGAGACAGAGAAAGAGATCTTTTTTTCTGCTGCTTCGCTCCCCAAGTGCCTGCAATGGCCGGAGCTGAGCTGATCTGAAGCCAGGAACCAGGAGCTTCTTCCAGATTTCCCACGCAGGTGCAGGGTCCCAAGGCTTTGGGCTGTCTGGTACACTGACAGGGAGCTGGGTGGGAAGTGGAGCAGCCAGGATATAAACTGAACTGGCGCCCATATGGAATTCCATCACATCCAAGGCAAGGATTTAGCCACTAGGCTACCACGCCAGGCTCTGTAACTTCACTTTCTTAACTCTTGTTATGCCATTTTCTATGATACAGTTTTGTAGGATAGGGGTTCCCTTGTTTCCCCTCCCTTCACTTTTCCACGTATTACCATTGCTGAATTCTGCCGAATGTTTCCAGAAGATCTTCCCTAATCCTCCGCCATCTATCTATTCAAAACAATAGAAAAGGAGGCAGCCCTTCCAAACTCTTTCTATGATGCCATCATCACCTTGATACTAAAGCCAGAGAGAGACACAACAGAGAATTATAGACCAGTATCCCTGAAGAACATAGATGCAGAAATCCTCAACAAAATAGTAGGCAAGAAAATCCAGCAACACAGCAAATAGATCATTCACAAGGACCAAATGTGATTCATCCTTCATATGCAGGATGGCTCAATATATGCAGATCAATGTGATATACCACATCAGCAAATTGAAGAATAAAAACCATTTGATTATCTCACTAAATGCAGAGAAAGCATTCAATAAAATCCAACACCACTTCATGCTAAAAACCCTAAGCAAGATAGGTTTAGAAGGAACATTCCACGACACAATCAAAGCAGTATACATGAGCAACCCAATGCTAGCATCATATTGAACAGGGAAAGGCTGGAAGCTTTTCCACCAAGATCTGGAACCAGACAGGATGTCCATCCACTTTCCTCACAGCTTTTCAGGATAGCACTGGAAGTCTTAGCCAGAGCTATCAGGCAAGAAAAAGATGAAAGGAATTCAAACTGGAAATGTGGTTAAGTCAAATTTTATGCTGATTCTCAAGGCCTGTCCTCTACTTTCCTTCCTTCTTGTCCTTCCAGCTTCTTCAGCCTGTTTTCCAGGAGCCCTTGCCAGCCTTCCATATCCGGAAAGTCTCTCCAGAACAACCTCAGCAAAATGGTGTCTGAATTTTTCCTCCAGGCCATGTCTAGAATTAGAATACCAGTAACTGGATTTTTTTGTAAAATAGAAATTGATGCTCTACATTGTGTATTCAGTTAATTGGAAAAAAGTTTTTTTTTAAAGATTTATTTTTTATTGGAAAGTCAGATATACAGAGAGGAGGAGAGACAGAGAGGAAGATCTTCCTTCCAATGATTCACTCCTTAAGTGACCACAACGGCCGATGCTATGCCAATCCTAAACCAAGAGCCAGGAACCTCCTCCAGGTCTCCCACATGGGTGCAGAGTCCCAATGCATTGGGCCGTCCTCGACTGCTTTCCCAGGCCACAAGCAGGGAGATGGATGGGAAGTGGAGCTACCAGGATTAGAACCGGCGCCCATATGAGATCCCGGTGCGTTCAAGGCGAGGATTTTAGCCGCCAGCCGCCGGGCCCTGGAAATAACTTTTGAAAGAGCCCACTAGATCCCTTTTATTTTGTAAAATCTGTCGCTCTAAGGAAATTACCCTGTTTGCCAGCTTGTCCTCAGGTACTAAATAAAAGCAGTCTTGCCCTCGTATAAGTGTCGCTTGTTGCATCAGTGTTAGATTATAGGGAAGTGCTGGAATGACTTACTCATTTCCTTTGAAGAAAACTGCTTTGTTTTAAAGCATGGTCTGAAGTGTGTACTGTATGAATCATTTAAAATACATTTAAATCTTTAAAATTGTGTCCTGATAACATTTAGTTACATAGCACTAATGGACATTTTTCTCATATTCTTTTCTAGCCTTCTTCAACAATAGTAATAAAATCAAGACTTTTTTATTATTTGCTGAGAAGGGGTAGACATCTTGAGAAATAGTGAGCTAACAAGAAAATATTGTGGTTTTTGTATCCAGTTCTGTAAAACATCACAACTTTGAATTTGCCTTGAAAATAAATGTTTTCAATTTGATTTTAATTTGGAAACATCAATCCCATTTTATTTGGGCATATTCACAGAGATAATTAGAAATATTGTTCTAATCTCAACACTTGGAAAATTCTGTCCCAGTGTGCAGAGGGTGCTAAATTCTTCCTAGGGTTACGTTCCTTGTTTTGTGTTGTAGCTTGTATATATGCATTGTGGGTTTTGTTTTGTTTTGTTTTGTTTTTTCTTATTTACTCAGAAGGCAAAGCAACAAAGAAAGGGGAGAGACAGAGATCCTCTGATATCTGATTCTTTTCCCAAATGGCCATGATGACCAGGAATGGGCCAGGCTGGAACCAGGAGCTTCATCTGGGTCGTCCATGTGGGTGGCAGGGGCTGGAGCAATTGGGCCATTACCCACTGCCAGAGACAGAGTAGCCAGGATTGGAACCAATGCTTTGATATAGGATGCCATCTTCCCAAACAGTGGCTTAACCCATGGCACCACAGTACCAGCCACCGTAGTTTATATTTTGAAAAATCTCTAGATTTTTGAAATTTTATTCTGTATACAAGGGATTATTTTGATGCTGTAAATGCCACTAATTCATAGCACTCAGATGCTAATTCTGTGTCTTGCGCTATGTGGATTCGTCAGTTAATCCTCAAGACTTCATGACGCAGCTGAAGATGGAAAATCCTAATGATTGTCCAAAGTTTCACAGTGAAGACTGGCAGAACTGGGATGCCCTGGAAACCGGATAGGTGTGACCACATTAGCTTATGTTTCTTCTATTCTCTCCATCTCATTTGTTGGGTGGCTTTTCTAAAAGTTGGGCTTGCTCTTTAATGAGTGAAAAGTTTAGTGAGTGCAAATTCAGAGGATGGGTAGGAGAGAAATCAAAGATCATTTACTTGACTGATGAGCAAGTGAGAATGAAGGTGGGTGATCAAACTCTGAATCTTTTAAAAACAACCAACCAACAAAACCCAAACTAGGTGAGATCTGGTTTCTGTTGAACTTTTATCTCTGTGTGTTGGAACTCTGGATGGGAGTGCCTTTCCTTAACAGCTCTCCATGCTTTCCTGGGAGACATCCTTGTCCTCCAGTTGCTTCTCCAGCCTGAGTGGGAGGAGGGGATGTCCCAGGGTTGGCACCTGCACCGCTTCCCCTTCCTGTGTTTGACATAGTCCTAGGACCTTATGCCACTCGCTGCCTTCCCCCTTTGACAGGAAGGTCTCCTCTGATCTTGCTGCTCCTGCTCTGCGTGTAAGCCTGCTTGTTTCAGATAGGATGAGGAGGAAAGGCCAGAGGGGGAGAGCTGGCGGACAAGGAGCTGACATTGCTAAGCATGTGCTTCTGGCCTCAGTGAGAGAACAGAGTGTTTTTTCTGCGAACGCTTCCTGATGTAATCGTGACGGATATCAATGCAGGCAGTTGTCTCCCCCAGCTGTTTAAACTTTAGAGACTAATGGAAAGCTTCAATCCAAACACTTTCCTGGTGTGTGTAGCCAAGGCTTTAAAGGGAACATTCTCTGGGGAAAGTATGTTTTAATTCCTCTTGCTTGAATGAAGGGATTGTTTTGGTTTTTACCTGAAACAGCATAAATACTTGACTAACTTACTGATAATAGAGTAGAAGGAAGCTAGATAACTTTGGAGAAGAACTTTATAAAATGCTCAAATTTTTTTTTTTTAAGAAATTCAGTGAAAGAATTTGAGAATTGTTTGCTTTTAGGTTATATTTAAAATCAGAGAGAGAGAGAGATCCATCTTTTTCCCTCCTCTAGATGCTCATGACAGCTAGCGTTGGTCCGGGCCAAAACCATGTCCCACAGAGGTGTCAGGGATCCACGTGGCTGCTCCCTCCCAGGGTTCACATTCGCATGGATCTGAAGTTGGGAGCAGAGCTGACTCAAATCCAAGTACTTTGTTTTGTGATGTGGGTGTCCCAAGCTGTGCCAAATGCCCACCCCATGAGAATCATCTAATATTATGTATAACTATAGAAAGAACAAGTCTGCTAGCTTCCCTAAGAAGACATGTTCATAGCTGGTCTACTATGAATAGTCAGTGATGCAATACGGAATAAAGGACTGACTTGAATGCCAGTGCTCCATCTGCTCCCATCAGTTCTGTCATTCACACATAGACTTTTAAGAGTTACTTGCTGGGGCCAGTGTGGTGGCATAGCAGGTAAAGCTGCTTCCTGCAACACTGGCATCTCATATGAGTGCTGATTGATTCAAGTCCTGGCTGTTCCACTCCTGATATAGGTCCCTGGGAAGGAAGCAGAAGATGGCTCAATTCCTTGGGCCCCTGCACCGAAGCTCCTGCCTTCATTCTGGCTCAGCACTGGCCATTGTGGTCATTTGGGAAGTGAACCAGTGATGGAAATCTCTTTTTTGTCTCTCTAACTTAACTCCTGCCTTCAAATAAATAAATGTTAAAAAGCAAAAAATGAAAAGTCACTTTGTTTTTGCTAAGTGTTAAAATGAGTTTTTTGAATATCATTGTTTGATTAAAGTATTTGCTAAAATAATGGATGGATTAAAATCTTAATGTTTGGCCATGTAGAGAAAATGACTCCTGAGTTTGGACATATGGTTCTGGGTTTAACTATCAAACTATCAGAGAGACTCTGATCTGAAATTGAAATAACAAAACTAAACCAAAAATTCTTGAACCTGAGGATAAGATGTCTGAGTTTTTTTAGTTGGTGCTTTATGAACCAGCTGGGTGATTTTAGGGCCAAATAGAAAGCTGGTAGAGCATAGTTTCCTTTTAGGCACAATGAGATACAAGACATGAATGGTCTTTTGCTGCTGTTGCATCTACACTAAATGAATAGTAGATATTGAATAATTATCTTGGGAGATAACAAGGAATATTTAACCTGCTTCAGAGAATGTTAATAGCTTCTACTTTTGTGTGACTAGTGTATGCTGATTGTAAGTTCTCTGTTTTTTCTTAGTTCATCACAGTAGCTCTCTAGTTGGAATTATGTTTATTTTTTGCAAAGTCAGATACACAGAGAAGAGACACAGAGAAAGATCTTCTGTCCAATGATTCACTCCCAAAGTGACCGCAATGGCCGGAACTGAGCCAGTCTAAAATCAGGAGCCAGGAACTTCTTCCAGGTCTCCCACCCAGGTACAGGGTCCTAAGGCATTGGGTCGTCCTTGACTGCTTTCCCAGGCCACAAGCAGGGAGCTGGATGGGACGGGATTAGAACTGGCATCCATATGGGATCCCGGTGTATTCAAGGCGAGGACTTTAGCCATAGGCTACAGCACTGGGCCTCTAGTTGGAATTCTTACGTATTTTAAAATTACCTATGCTGGTGTATGCTCATCATGACATCCCACTACATTGCCTAACACTTAGTTCTTGATAATTACAAGTGAATGTATGCATGATTAATGAATACATAAATGATCTGTAATTCAAGCCTGCCCCTTTTTATTTTGAGAATTCTGAATTTATTCCCTTGGAAAGCTTTAGAATAGCTAAATACTGGTGGGGAAAGGAAGAAGAAATGGAGAGAGCTGGCTAGAGGAAGACCCGTGTGTGAGCAAGTCCCTGGTGATCCCTGCACCATCTTCTGTTTGGGCAGGTAGTACGGCGCCTGGATCAGAGAATCTAGAGCTGGTAGGCCTGGGACTAGCTAACTTAGCTCAGGCAGGAGGAAGAAAACAGAAAAGTCTCTTGTAGTTAGGGGGAAAAAGTGTTATGTCTGTAAATTTAGGTGAGGTGTTCTGTAGATGCTCATTGAAAAAGATTAAGCTAATAATTGTGCTTTAAAAAATGTTAAGATTAGAAATTGAGCGATATTTAGACACTAGGTAGACCTATTAAAAAGTTAGATGGGTTGGAGGGACCGTTTACCTAGTGGTTACAGTGACCAGCTCCTGTTCTTCAGTACGTGGATTTAGACCTGTCCCTTTGGGCTCTTTCTGCTGAAGATGTTGGCTCTGGTGATTGGGTTCCTGCCGCCCTTGGGAAATGTCTGGCTCTAGGCTGGGGCTTCAGCTGGGGCCGTTGTGGGCATCTGGGGAGTGAGTGGATGGATTTCTTTTCTGCTGTCTCTGCCTCTCGCATAATAAATGAAAAACCAAGAGAAGCATAGTTTGAGTATATAGGTGTTGAGTAGGTATTCTGTATCCTTACTGGTATAGTACTATGCTCAACCTTTAGATATTATTTCCTTCCTAAGTTCAAAATAACAAACAGAAAGCAGGTGAATATGAAAGCTAAACAGACACGGCTTGCAGCTGAGCTACATTTCTTTTAAAAACTGACTTTTAAAACTGAGAAGACATTACCTTCAAACACATGAAGTGGCTAGCTGATTACATTTTTTTCCCTGAAGTTTAGCTCCTTCCACATCACATGCCTTCACAGACATTCTGCAGGAGCTACACTCTGACTCCTGTACCCTGCAAGGACACTGAGAAGCTGCAGGTCCCTAGCTCAAACTGCCTGGAGCAGAGGCAGGCCCCACTGGAGGGAAGGTGAAGCCTAGAGGCCTTTTCACATGTATTTTCACAATTAAGGAGATACACTGTGTGTGTGTGTGAAACCTAATAGAGTAAAAGATGGGTATGTGTGTGTGAGATCAAAAAACTCATGCCACAGAACCAGTGTTTTGGCATGGAAGGTAAAGCCACTACCACAGAACCAGTGCTTTGGCATGGAAGGTAAAGCCACTACCACAGAACCAGTGTTTTGCCATGGAAGATAAAGCCACTACCACAGAACCAGTGCTTTGGCATGGAGGGTAAAGCCACTACCACAGAACCAGTGCTTTGGCATGGAAGATAAAGCCACTACCACAGAACCAGTGCTTTGGCATGGAGGGTAAAGCCACTGCCTTCGGCACCAGCAATGCATGTAATCACGATTTTAAGTCCCAGCTGCTCCACTTTTTTTTTAAGATTTTTTTATTGGAAAGTGAGATATACAGAGAGGAAGATCTTCTGTCTTTTGATTCATTCCCCAAGTGGCCGCAACAGCTGAAGCTGTGTTGATCTGAAGCCGGGATCCAGGAGCCTCTTTCGTGTCTCCCACACAGGTGCAGGGTCCCAAGGCTTTGGGTTGTCCTCAACTGCTTTCCCAGGCCACAAGCAGGGAGCTGGATGGGAAGCTGGGATGGCAGGATTAGAACCGGCACCCATATAGGATCCTCGCACGTTCAAGACGAGAGCTTTAACAGCAAGATTACCATGCCAGGTCCCTACTCCACTTCTGATTCAGTTTCCTGCTGATTCACCTGGAAAAGCAGCAGAGCATGGCTCAAGCACTTGAGTCTCTGCACCCATGTGGGAGACCAGGAAGAAACTCGTAGCTTTGGTCTCCCCGTGCTCCAGCCGTTGTGGCTGTTTGGGGAGTGAGCCAGAGGATGGGACATCTCTCTCCCTCTTCCTTTGTAGCCCTACCTTCAAACGAAGTAAATATTGAACAAACAGCCAACAAAAAAAGCTGTGCCACGTCCTCACAGTTGGGAAAGCTTTGTAACAGCACAATAAGCTCTTCAGTGTAACATAAATTTAAGTTTTGCTGATTTGAAAAAGGCAAGATGATGGAAAAATCTTCATCCACTCACTCACTGCCCAAGTTGTCACAACAACCGGAGCTGAGCCAGGCTGGAGCCAGGAGCACACGGTTCATCTGGGTCTCCGCTGTGGGTGGCAGGGGCCCAGGTACTTGGGCTGCCTCTGCTGCCTTCTCAGATTCGTTAGTAGGAGACTGGATCAGAAGCGGAGTGGCCAGGACTTGAGCCAGTGATCTGATAGGGGATGCTGGAGTCATGAGCAGTGGTTTAGTATGTTTTGCTGCAGTGCCGGCTCCTCATATAGTATCTGATATGTAATTTTGTTATTGTTGTTGTTCAAGTTACCCTTATAAATATACTGTGGAAGATAATATTTAAGGGGTTTTTAGAAAATTCTAGGTGTTCATTTGCAATGATTGATGTTTTTGTCCTTCAGTGACAGAGGAGGATCAAGAGACCCTGGCAGGCTCTCTTCTTGCTCCCAGCATTTCCAGCACTGCTGCCCGGGACCTGCTCAGTCCACAGTTCACAGCATAATAAAGACTTGATGGACCTTTCTATCGTTTTTGTTATTTAAGGATTTATTTATTTGAAAGGCAGAATTACAGAGACAAAAATCTTCCATCTGCTGGTTCACTCTCCAAATGGTCCCAATGACCAAAACCTTTTCTAGGTCTCCCACATGGATGGCGGGGCCCAAGCATTTAGCCATCTTCTGCTTTCCCAGGGCATTGGCAGGCAGCTGTATTGGAAGTGGATCAGCCTGGACTTGAACTGGCACCTGTAGTGGGATGCTGGTGCTGCAGGTAGTGGCTTTCCCTGCTGTGCCACAGCCCTGCCCCCTGGCCTCACTTTTTGAGAAGACTGTCCAGTGGTTCTTGTGCGCTGGCGTGCTCAAGGAGTATTTAATTTGATTTATTTGTGATTAATTAAGTGTTCCTCAGCCTCATGGCATTAATGGTTACTATGGAGATACAGAACATTTCCTTCCCGGCAGAAAGTGCTCTCGAACAGCACCACTTGAGAGATGGCTGTGTGAGATGCCCATTGGCCTGGCACATACCTGAGCAAAGTGGCTCTTCCTCCGGCATGCCAATGTCAGCTGGACTTGGAGTGCGGCTGCCTGGCTCCCAAAGCCGCAAATGTGTGAACAAAGACACTGTGAGCTTTGTTTCTGAAGGAAAAGACATTGGATAACTAGCACCGAGAAGCAGTGATGGCATTTCCTAGTGTGAAAAGGTCCAAGACAGCGAGGCAGTGCCAGCACACTGGTCCGTGGGTGAAGAGCACTCACACATCCTTGAGGAATCCCTAACCGTTACCACCTTTCCTGTCCAGGTACTTAAAGCTTTCTTCAAAGCACCCGGAGTCGAACACTGCTGGAATGGACATCTTTGCCAAGTTCTCTGCATATATCAAGAATTCAAGGCCAGAGGCTAATGAAGGTAAAAAAAAATTTTTTTTGAAGGTAAAAAATTAAAAATCAAATTACCACGGTGGGAGGAGGGCCTGGGAGGATGGGACCAAACAGCCGTAAAAAGCTACAAGAGTGACAATGAACGGGTTGGTTAGCCTTCCACATTTGTGTCATAAAACTAGAATTTTAGTTTGAAGGCAGATTTACATAGAGAAGATGGCTTAAGTAGTGCATTTGCAGGTTATTTTTGTTTGTTTTGACTAAGGGACACTTTTGTTATTTCACTTGGGAAGAAAGTCTCTTCCGTGAAAACCCCATTTAGTGAACCTTGTGTAACCCGTACCATTTAGTCATTTCTTTTTTCTTCTCTTGGGGATAGTAAGCATGATTTTGGTCTGGGTAACACTGCATATAATCCTTTGTTTAAGAATAACAGTGGTAGACTAGACCCCCTAACCGGGCTCCCGGAATCCTTGAGTTTGTCAGGAGTTTAGACAGTGTGGTTGACTGAGCAGGGTTCTTTTGGGTACAGGTTTACATGCCAGCGGATGATGCTGAAAATCAAAGGGAAGAAACACTGATTAAACCACAGTAAATAACAGTTTTTAAATAACACCAAGCACTTGCTTATTTCCTTATGTGATTTGGGAGGCACATTTCCAAGTGATTCAAGCTTTTTTATTACTATTAAATTGCAGCAGTTTTTAATTTAGCTTTGAAACTCAATATTTTCTTTGCTCTTGGTTTCTGGAATAATATTCACTGCATGAAATGTTTTTCTACCGTGGAAGGGAAAGGGGAAATTTTAGTGCTGGGGCCTGGCTTACGTCCGCTCCTAATGTGCTTCGGTAGCTGCCAGGGTTCGGAAGCGATTTTCTTTAGTAATTGACCTTTTTCCTGACAGATGTTCTGTCTCAGTGATTTCTATGCTAAGTAGATGGTTGCATTGCAAGCCCTCTGCTCCACAGACGGTGTCTTTCTAGTCCGTCCTTTTATACAGACACTCTTGCTGCGTGGGTCTTTGGCCTGTCTGCAAGTTGAAAGTTTGGTTTTTTTTTTCTCCAAGTGGCTTTTTGGGGGGTGGAGTGTAGTGGGAAGGAGAAAGGAACAGAATGCGCTTGCTTCAGCTTTTGGGGGACAAGGGTGGTGTGTAGAGAGAAAAGGAGAAAGTGACTCACCTAAGTGTAACTGTGTGTTCTATTTTTTCTGATGGGCTTGTTATTTTCTTAAGTGGCCGCCAACGCTTACTGTCCTCAACAGTGAGAACAAACAGCAGCCTGGAGCACAGGGCGCCTAACTTGGGAGGCTTTCTATTCAGTTACCTATTGGTAAATAAGACTTGCAGTTGCCAAGCAACTTCCCTCCACAGGGACCTGTCGCTGGTGCTAGCCTTTAGGAAACATGATTCCAGTTGGCGCTGGAGTCCTAGGGCTCTCCTACCCTGGCCTGTGGCAGATCGGTCATGGGTTTAGTGTGATGAATACCTTCAGTATGTTTAAGAAGTGAGTGCCCCCCTCCTCCCAGCCCTACCCAAATGCTGACAGTGCACACCTCAGTGCGTTTGTCATTTCATGTGGTGAATCTGAGCCAATGAATCTTTGATTAGTTTCACCAGCCTGTTAAGTGTATCACAAAAGCCAATCTATTTGCAGTTTTAAGATCCCTCAGGATTGAACTCCATGTAAGGAGTTAGATGCCTAGAGGCTGGTTTTGGGCCAGTGCTTAGATTGGGGTACAGAGTGAACAAATCAGATTTAAAGAAAATAAAAGGAAACAATGGAAGAGGAGAAGGGAGAGACAGACAGTGGTTTTTCTTGGTGGGCATGTGAGTGACAGTTTGTAGACGCGTGGAAGCATCAGAAAGGAGAACGGCAGGTGATGCTTGGATGGGCCGGCTCAGGTCTGCCCTGGCTCACATCCGGGTGTGCTCTGGAGGTTTAGTTCATTAACGTTTATGAAAGCTCAGGCACCGTATTGGTATTTATGGTAAACTTCAGAGGGAAGCGACTGCCGGTGATGGAACCTGCCACAGTATGTCCGCAGGCGTATTTCCCAATGTCCACATGCCTGTCTGAATGGAGGCAAGGAATCTAGAAGTTCTGATTGGTTCCTTTTTGTGCAAGATACCCTTTCTTCTGCTAGGCCCCCTCTGTCTTGCCGTCTGGTTGCTCTCTGCCTTTCTCCCAGGAAGTGTTGGGACTTGGAGGAAGGTGAGGAGCTGCATCATGTATCCAACCATCCTTTCCATGCGTGTGGCCTGACCTTTAAAAAACATGATCTGGGTCTTGTTACTTACCCTTTATTAAACCAACGTAAAGGCTCAAACTTCATCATGACTTGTATTGTTTTTCAAACAACACAAACATAGATGGTTATTTCCTGTTTTGAATTTTACTCATTGCGAACATACAGGTAATAGAGCAAGGCATTGTTTCTGAAAATCTGAGTGTGAAACTAGATGTGATGAGAGTCTCAGTGCTTCTTCCTCACGTGACATGGCCTTTCCCAACAGTCCAGTTCTCACCTTATCGATGCCCCTTTGCAGGTGTTTTACATGTTTGTGTGTTTGTGTATATTCACATGCTAAAGGAATAGAACTGTACTTTGATTTTTGAAATGCTACTTAATTTAAATTCCATGATGAGGATTTAACTGTTTCCCTAATGGGATAGACATCAGTTGTGGGAGTTTATGGTTTTTTTTTCCAAATGGTAACAAACAGCGATGCCAAATGAATGCCCTTGAGTTGGATTCCAGATAGGTCAGAAGGTTGCTGAATTTTAAAATCTCCTCTTTCACCAAATTGTTCTCTGAAATATACTGGTTTGTATTCCTACTGACATTGAAATCTTCATTTTCCCATCCTTCTGGTGTGTGTGAATTTAAAAATTTTTCTGTGTTCTCACTGTGACAAGCTTTGTTCTTGTAACTTTTAATCTGACTGGGTGGCCTCTGTTGTACTTATTAGAGAGCTTTTGAAAAAGCTTCTTAGAGATCCCAGTGTTACTACCATACTGGTAATTCCTAAGGAGTAGGCTACTACTGTGGCCTACTATTGCCGACTAGTGGTCAATCTTGACAGTGTCCTTGTCGTTACACATTTCTTTGTTTATTGAACAGTGCCTTTTTTCTTCTGAAGATTTATTTTCCTTTTTTTTTTGAAAGAGTTACAGAGAGAAGTAGAGACACAGAGAGAGAGCTTTTATTTGCTTTGGGCCATCCTCAGCTGCTTTCCCAGGCCACAAGCAGGGAACTGGATGGGAAGCGGGGCTGCCAGGATTAATACTGGTGCCTTCAAGGCGAGGACTTTAGCCGCTAGGCCACCGTGCCAGGCCCAAATTTGTGGGATTTTTAAGAAACAAAGGCAACATACAAGAGCCAAGCATTTCTCTCAGAACATCCATGCTAGAGGAAATACAAATGTGGTTTTTCAGACAAAAGGAAAATGATTTTAGGTGATTTCCCAAACCTTCAGGAGACAAACAAGGTCATATATGTAAGCTATGAAAGATGAATGAGTAGGTACTGTTTAAAAAAACAATAAGCCCTTGCAGGATCTGTAGGATATGTGGAGTTAAGAAGCATGACAACTGTCAATTCAGGTCAGAATATTTTCTCTGACCAAAAAAAAAAAAAAAAAAAGATATATATAGCAAAGTATACCAAAGTCTCTGTGTATCTTCAAGTTAAGAGATACATTTCTAAATAACAGATGGAAGAAGAACATGACAAAAATGTAGTGTATCTGAACTTGTGGGGATGTGAGCGACACTGATGTGCTTAGAGGGAAATTGCAACTCTAAATGTATTTATTAGCTCTGAAAATTGATAGTCTGGAAGGATCTGCTTGAAGGCTTTGGCTAGGAAAAAAAAAAGCAAATCCTAAAAATAGAATATAAAGTAAAAGCAAATGTGATCATGTCAGTTGAAGCTACAGGTGGGATCTTTGAAAAATCTAGCAAGTAAAAATTGGTACATTGTTGTCATGAAAATAGACAAGAGAAGGCAAAGACAATATTAGGAATAGACAGAATGTTTCAGATCTTATAGTGGATCTTGGTGAATGTTATGAAAAAGTTTATGCTTAAAGACTTTGAAAACTCTGGAAGACTTTATAGAAAGTACAGTGTAAGCTGAAATGTTGGCACAAGAAGAAATTGAAACTAAATGATCGTCAGGAAATTAATACTGACTCTGGCAGCGTACCGGTCAAAATAGGTCCATGTAGCACCCAAACCTAACATCCAACAGGTTCCGACAAGATCAGCACAACCAACAACCTAATTATATAGGACACCTGGTGTCTCTCTAATGCTGGGACCTGCTCCAACCGGAAGTGGGAGAAAGGTTGCAGTGACAACAGTGCAGCCTCAGCACGGTATCACAGGAGGTGGAGAGTGGTGAGACAAGAGGTGGGGCTGTGGAGACCACGGTGGAAATCTGACGTAAGAACCCAGACCTGGAACTCGCTGGAGGTTGTGGCACAAGTGGCTGCAAGGAAAAAGGTGTGTACCAACCGCAATAAGTAAAATTGCATTGTAGCCCTGTGGGTGACACAGCTTAGAAACCTGCCCCAAGGAATTCAAGACTCTGCTAACCAGAAGTACAATGAACAAGAGCAAAAGAAGAGACAAAGGCACAATGAATATTACCGAAAACTCCCCTGCAAAGGAGCAAAACCCATTGCCAACCTCAGAGTTAACTGAGGAAGACATTGAGAAAATGGGGCACACAGAATCCATAAGACTCATTTTAAAGATTCTGATCAACAATGAGAAGCTCATGCAAGAGTTCAAAGAATTTAAGGAAGCAATAAAGCAAATCAAGGCTGGTATATCAGAAATCAAGAACACAGTAGAGCAAATTAAGAGTACAGTGGAGAGTCTCCAAAACAGAATGAAGCAAGCAGAAGAAAGAATCTCAGAATTGGAAGGTATTTCCTGTCACCAGGGGGAAGCAAACAAAAAGCTGGAAGCAGAGCTGGATCAGGCCAAAAAAAGTATTCAAGAATTGAAAGACACTATTAGGAGGCCAAATCTAAGAGTTATGGGAGTCCCAGAAGGTGCAGAAAGAGAAGGTGAGTTTGCAAATGTATTTAATGAAATAATAAAGGAAAATTTCCCTAATCTAGAGGAAGAATTGGGAAACAAGTTCCAGGAGGGGCACAGAACTCCCAACAGGCTTGATCAAAAGCGATCTTCACCACAACATATGATCATCAAGCTCTCTTCAATCGAACATAAGGAAAAGATCCTTAAATGCGCACGTGAAAAAAATCAGTTGACATATAAAGGAAAGCCAGTTAATCTCACAGGAGATCTCTCACAGGAAACTCTACAGGCCAGAAGAGAATGCATTGACATATTCCAGATTCTAAAAGAGAAAAATTGTTGGCCCAGGATAACATATCCAGCAAAGCTTTCTTTCGTCTTTGAAAATAAAATAAAATTCTTCCACAGTAAAGAAAAGCTAAAGGAATTTGCCTCTTCCAAACCTGCCCTACAAATGATACTTATACATGTTCTCTTGACAGAGAAGAGGAATAGCACCTACCAAAACCAAAGGCAAATGTGAAGAACATCCCAGTAAAATGACAACAGAAGACTAAACCAATGAACAACCCATTCCTAAAATGACAGGACCAAAGTACCACCCATACCTATTAAACTCTGAATGTAAATGGCTTAAGCTCAATCAAAAGTCATAGATTAGTACACTGGATTAAAAATCAAAACCCACCTGCTTATTGTCTGGAGGAGACACACTTCAACAAAGATCAGTGGAAACTGTATTGCATGGGTTTTGTTGTTTTCTGTTGTTTTCATCTCTTCAAAACACTTCCTTCTGATTAAATCATTCAATGACTCGTAGATTATGCAGTGGCATTTTCTTCAAGAAGGTTCTTGATTTTCATTTCTTCAGCTACACATTAGTCATTTAATAGCATGTTATTCAACTTCTTCATGTTGTTAATTTCTACTTTTCTTCCAGATGTTGATTTTGTTTTGTGCCTCTTCATTTAAGGGGATGTATAGTAGCTGTGTAATGGAGACTGTCATATCTAGTAACATGTCATTTAACTTCATGGCATTGTACATTTCTACTTTTCTTTCTATTGTTGATTTTGAATCATGACTTTTCATTTAAGGAGATGTACATACAGTAGCTGCGAAATTGAGACTAACATTCAGATGTGAGGATATAGTGTGTTATGCGTTTCTACTTCCAGACAAAGATGGACTTACAATGAAACTGTTTACTATATCTTGACAATAGGATTCTGAACTCTCTACCAGTGTCTATGCCCACAATGTTGGACATATGACTGAGTATGAAGAACTATATGTTAGTAATGATATAGAGGAACTGGGGGGGAGGGAACTGGGGAGGGGATAAGGGAATATGAAACTATTATAACAACAACAATAATAAAATATATTTAAAAAAAAAAAGAAACTAAATGATCGTATAGCTGTAAGTACCATTGAAGATTTTCTTATCATGTAAGGCAAATCTAGGTCCTTTGTGAGCTCCTCCGAGTATTCGGGCACAGGTGCCCCAGAGTTCCCGAGAAAAGCAGAGGGAGTTACTTCCCACCTGCCTTTTTTTTTTAAAAAAGATTTATTTTTATCAGAAAATCATATATACAGAGGGGAGGAGAGACAGAGAAGATCTTCTACTCACTAATTCACTCCCGAAGTAGCCACAATGGCTGGAGCTGAGCCAATCTGAAGCCAGGAGCCTCTTGCAGGTCTCCCACGTGGGTGCAGGGTCCCAAGGCTTTGGGCCATCCTCGACTGCTTTCCCAGCCCAGAGGCAGGGAGCTGGATAGGAAGTGGGGCTGCCGGGATTAGAACTGGCACCCATATGGGATCCTGGCACATTCAAGGTGAGAACTTAAGTCACTAGACTATCGCACCGGGCCCCCACCTGCTTTTTGAGGCCATCGTTAGTATCAAAACATAAGGAAATCAACTGGAAGGACAATTTCAGGGCAGTCTACCTTTTGAACACAAAGGCAAAAGGCAAGATGTGCGCCTAACCCAAAATCACGGAAAAAGGTGAACACAGCCAAGTTGGATATTGCTGACTGATATTTGCCATTCACCTTAATAAAGGAGAAAAGTTATTATTTCAATAGAAGCAGAAAAAAATTGAGAATATTTAGTGCTTACGGTCAAAATGTTTATTATTGTTAGAAAGTCTTGAAAAATGAGGCATTGCTGGGAACTTCCTTAATCTGATAAAGAATATTGACAAAATATTGACAAACTGCAGCAAGTGTCATACTTAATGGAGAAGTGGCACCTTTCCCTTGGGACAGGGAACTGTAACAGGGTGCTCACTGTGAACACTTCCATGTAGTGCTGGGGTCGGAGGCAGAACAATAAGGACAGTAAAAGGTACAGAACTGTAAGGGACGGTATCTTCTATTATTATTATTATTATTATTCCCTTAAGGGTTTATTTATTTGAAAGAGTTCCTGGACAGCGTGGGGGAGGGGTCTTCTCACCACTGGTTCACTTGCATGTCTGTCTCATCTCCCACCCTGTGTAAGCTGACTCCGGGCGAGCTGGCCCCTGCCCAGTGGATTTCGGTTGTGAGCGCCTCCTGTCCACCCTCGGGAGGCGCTGGCTGAGAACCTGATGCCTCTGCTTCGCGGGTGGGCTGTTCTTCCTTCTTACAATAGCCGCTCTTTTTTCCCCAGCGCTGGAGAGGGGTCTCTTGAAGACATTGCAGAAACTGGACGAATATCTGAATTCTCCTCTCCCCGATGAGATTGATGAGAATAGTATGGAGGACATTAAATTCTCTACACGAAAGTTTCTTGATGGCAACGAGATGACGTTAGCCGATTGCAACCTGCTGCCCAAGCTGCACATTGTCAAGGTGGGTGCGCGGAGGGGGGGGGGTCATGTCGCTTCCTGTGAGCTTGCCAGGAGCCTCCAAATTGGTGTAGCTGTCTGGGCAACACTTGGAATCTGCTAGGGTTAATTCAATGGAAAGTTATGTCTGAAAATGTAGGCAATATGAGGAACAGAAATGTGTGTGTGTGTGTGTGTGTGTGTGTGTGTGTGTGAGTGTGTGAGAGACCACATAGAAATTGCAACAGTGTAGTAGGTAACTAAGTTGGGGTTACCCTGATGACTCACAAGGCGTCACAATCTGTCCTGTGATCAATTCTCCTCAAGGTAAAATCTTGAGCCTTTCTTGTGAGCTCCTGGGCCAGGCACTTGGCTAACTAGAACAGAACTAATTGTGCAATAATGATGCAAGAAGGAGAACCAGAGGCCTAAAGCAGCGTGTTTGCTTATCCAGTAATGACACTTGAGTTGTCCAAGGCTGAGTCCCTGATTGTTGCTTAACACTCCTGCTAGCATGATGGTGACAGACCTCTTTTCAAATGGAAGCAGTCGCCAGAGAATACAGGAATCGATCGTCTGTGTTTGTAGTCAGAGATGCATCCAAGTTTGCCAGACCTGGAAATTGAAACCTGCTAACGTTGGCTGTCTTTGGCATTGCAGGTGGTGGCCAAAAAATACCGCAACTTTGACATCCCCAAAGGAATGACGGGCATCTGGAGATACCTGACCAACGCCTACAGCAGGGACGAGTTCACCAACACCTGCCCCAGTGACAAGGAAGTAGAGATAGCATACAGTGACGTAGCCAAAAGACTGACCAAGTAAGCCAGCGCTTGTGAAAGAGATGCCTTGCCGATCTTCCCCGACGAACATGCTTCTCTAACAGACGGCTCCTCTTCCCTAGAGTAGACAATGTATGTTGCATGAGCATTGCAGTTACTCAAGCTTAGGATCAAGGCTAGACCAGGTGTAGTCATTACCGTAAAACATACACTCCTGAGCAGTATTATTGGAACATCCCGTGCCCCATCCCCGGGTCCCAAAGACGCTCCTCCGCGGGCTGTCTCTGGCGGGGAGATCACCCCTTCTCTGGACCATCACCGTGGGCAGCTGGCAGGACTGCTGAACTGCAGTTTCCCTGAACTGTTCCACAACATCACTCAGCCCCAAACTGGTGCATAATTCATGATACAAGGAATATTTACGTATTGGGGAGGGAATTTCAGGATATTTAGAAAGAGTAAAGGATTGCCACTGTAGCAGAAATGGTCTGATTTCGGTTTAATCTGCCTATTGCTGGAAATCCACCAGATGGCCACCACACGGAGTGTTTTTCTGGAGAGGTGCCGAACGCTGGGCCGCTCTGCTCTGTAGCGCCTGCTCACTCGCTCTCAAGCTGGCAAAGAGCAGCCATCCTTCACAGTAGGTTTCATCCTGTCCCAAGAAAGAGGCTCAGGTGAAAGAGAAGGGTGAAGCTTTTCAGGTCCAAGCTGGCGCTGTGGTTAGAGGGGCGCTGCGGAGCCCCCAGGCCAGGGTGGAGATGCGCTGCTGCCTCTGCCCGCTCTGGGCCAGCGCCCTGGCGCGCTCTCCTTGGTGTAAAACGCACTGCTGAGGTGGCATCGGGCCCTCTAGATCTTTCAGACTACACCACACAAGCTAATGTTTAGTTGGTTTAGCTAATGATTAGGAAAAACTTCACACTCAAAGAAATGAAGGAGTTTAAGGAGGACTTGGCAAAATATTAAGTGAATTTTGCTCCTAAAGTGTATTTAACGTTGGTTAGCGAGAAGGCGTGAAGTCTATTCTCCCTGAAGCGTGAGGTCAGTGTGCATGACGGCCGTTGCCGGCCGGTCTCCACTCCCGTTAGGCCTGCGTGGAGGCATGTCCACACCCGCTGCACGCAACTGGAGTTGCCACAGTGTATTTTAGTGAACTTCTGCCTACTCTGAATCAGTACACTTTCTTGAGCTAAATTTTTTTACAGCCACAGGGAGGGATAACATTGAGTGTGCGTTTTTTCTTTCTTATTTTTTTAATTGAAGTCCTAAGCCATGAATTATTTGTGCTCTAACAAGGGAAATGGAACTATTGAACTTGATGAAAATAAAGGTTACTATGTACTATGTATTAATTTTTTTTTTTTAAACAAAATGGGCTACTCTTAAGACTGTGGTCATGACTGCATACACTTTGGGTAATTTGCATATCACTTGTTCTAGAAGTGTTCTTTCCTGCTCGGGTTTTCTCTTGGAAATGTGAATGCTGTGACAGGGCAGCATCCCTCCTGGCTGTGGCAGCGCTGACTGGCAGGCCCAGCCTGGCTTCTACAAGCCTGCTGTGTGTCCTGCCGTCTGTGATGGACTTAGGACAGGGAGCCCTTGCCTGTCTCAGGACTCCGTGCTCCGGACCACGAACCTGAGCCCCCGTTTTGTGAGGAAGCACAATCCAGCTCTTGGCAGAAGCGCTGTTGTCTGTGAGCCATCCCGGTGCACTAGCCTGGTGGCGGTGTCCTGTCCACTCCCGAGCCCAGGCAGGTGTCAGGGAGGCCTACTGAACCCTGTCTTGAGGTTTCCAGTGTGACAATATCAGAGGAGGGGTTGGGGGCACCTGGCGTGCCTTTTAGTGAGTGGTGGGCCCAGCGGTGCCAGTCAGACCGTGTCCGCCCAGGACAGGGGTAAGCAGCACCAGGCCAGGAGGCAGCTCCTCTCTAGATGGTTCTTGTCCTTGTTGCTTTTATTGCCCAGTGATTACATGTGGCTGTCCCTCTGGTGTCTCAGGAAGGCTGATCCTGAGATTGTGATGAAAAGAGGCTTATTTTTCTCCTATAGAGACAAGGTTTTGTGACTTAATCAAGGAAGTCGGATGGCGATTATTAAACAGACAAAGCCCATAAAAAGGCTAATATTGCATCTCATGTTTCTAGAAAGGTCATGGCTTAAAATCTTCAGAGCTTTGGGATATAGAAGTTTCCATGGAAATTCCTATAGGGTATGGGGTTGACAGTGTGGAAATGGAGCTGGGTTTGGTTTCTCTGACTGCTGGGGACCCCTCGTGTGCTCCCTGCTTGGCTACACTGCAGTGAACACACACAGTCCAAGGGGAGGGGCTCACTGTTCCCCAGGGGGGCCTGTGCTGTTCCAGCTGATCCAGCGTAAGGATTGTATTTCTTGCCAACTTTAGCTTTCACCACTTGTCTTGAAACCCTTGAACAATCTGTATACAGTTAAGCGGTTGATGACATTTTGTTGAGGCTGAGTGGACCGACCTAGGTGGTTTTTACTTGTGTTAACTTCCGAGCCTCTACAGAGTTGTGTGTAGACAGCTTTTATTTCTATGCATTAAAAATGTTCATTTAGAAAATACTTACAAAGTGAAACTGAGAGGAATACAAGTTATTTTTTCATAAACGTTTTGATATGCATTTCATCAAGTTTGTTAATTCACCAATTTTTTACACTGGTTATAATCAGTACTGAACTCAAAGAGGGGAAGGCATTCAAATTACATTCTCTACAAATTAACCAGACAGGAGCCACTCATTTTTACCATGGGAAGAAGCGTCCACTCCCCAAGCTGTAACATTGAACAGAATTGGAGTATTTTGTTTAGAATTTCCGGAATGTTGTTTCTTTTTTCTCTCTCTCTTTGGAATATCAACACCAGTATATTGCTGGCAGCTACTGTATTGAACAAATAAAGTATATTTTCACTATCTTAAAGGGTCCTATTTCCCCCTTAATGAAAATAAATAACAATTTGAGGTAAAAGTTTGATTTGAGACTGTTTTTCCCCCGACGCATGAGTGAGTGAGCACATGTAACAGACTAAGGCACAAACTGCAGAAAATAATTTGGTTGAAAACTCGTGGTGCTCATTCTTAGCAAAACAGGACCAGAGGTTAACACACCAAAAAACCGTGCGAAGACTTCCGCCCAGAACCAACTGCGCAAAGCAAGCCCTGTCAGGAGGGGCTGGCCGGGGCAAGTTTGGCCTCCCAGAGCGGCTGCTCTCTGCAGCAGCCTCCCTGGAGGCGTCCCGGCTGAGACAGTCAGGAGTGGAATAGAAGTGACAGAGACTACTCGTTGCCAGGTGCGTGTGTCTGTGCGCGCACAAAATCCAAAATGATTAGACCTAAGAGAATTGGGCTGGCTTTATAGCTATAAGGTCAAGGTACCAGAATCAATTACTATATACTAATATTAAGTGCATTAAAAGCTAGGAGACAAGTTGATTTGATGCCTTTTGGAGGAAAACAGGTGGGAAACTGCCAATATATGCCTTTTCAGAAGGTTTTCTTTTTTTTTTTTATGTTTTTGAAAAAAAATTTTTTGTTTTTGTTTTTATTGAAAAGCAGATTTGGGCCCAGCGTCATAGCCTTATGGCTAAAATCCTGCCTTGTG
Organism: Ochotona princeps; assembly: GCF_030435755.1. NCBI lineage: Eukaryota > Metazoa > Chordata > Mammalia > Lagomorpha > Ochotonidae > Ochotona > Ochotona princeps. The sequence goes on from NC_080833.1 coordinate 17,455,299, forward strand.
TGTGCTGGGATCCCATATGGGCGCCAGTTCATGTCCCAGCTGCTCCACTTCCCGTCCAGCTCCCTGCTTGTGTCCTGGGAAAGCAATCAAGGATAGCCCAAAGCCTTGGGACCCTGCACCCGTGTGGGAGACTGGAAGGAGCTCCTGGCTTCTGGATCAGCTCGGCTCCAGCTGTGCTAGTCACTTGGGAAATGAACAGCTGATGGAAGATCTTTTCCTTTGTATTTTCTTCTCTGTAAATCTGCCTTTCCAATGAAAATGAAAAATAAATGTTTAAGCCACTAGACTATCATGCCAGGCCCCAAAAGGTTTTATTCTGAAGATTTAAACTGCTTTAGAAGACAACTCTATAACGTCAAATCTCCAAGTGAAAATTAGAGGCAGATTTCATAAAGAATGTATAGTTCTTTAATGAAAAAAAAAAAAAGTACAAAATACTGTTGTAAGGCCTGGTAGAAATGTCTTCAGTGGATAAGCATACCATGTTCGTGGTTGGAGAACACAAGAGCTTAAGAGTTTCAGTTCTGTCTCGAGTAATTATAAATTCAACATGACAAAATCTCTCAGGATAACTAGAAAAATAGCTTTCAAAAAAGGTACATGTAAGAGGCCCCTAAATTGTTAATATTGTCTAGGAGTGAACTTATCTAAGTGAACTTGTCTAAGAGGAACTTATCTGACAAGACACCAAGACTTAACAGTGATTGGTGGCTAGAATACAGCAGGTCACAGAACAAAATACCCCTGCTGCAACACTTGGGAAAGAAAAATGGATTCAAGTGCTAAGTAGTATTTTAAACAGTGCTGTGTGAGAAAGAGCCTGAATGCATTGGGATATGAAAGGTACAAACATGAACGGTGGTCTGGCTGCTTCCTCAGTGGCAGTTGGTGGTGGTTGGCCTGGAACTGAAGGTTGGGTCTGGTTTGTGCAGAGGAATTAAGGCTCTTGGTTACCTTGGAAATCCAAAATGCCCACAAGGCCTGACCCACTGTTTTCACCTGGGACATCTGAACACTGGGTTCTATGGCTGCTCAAAGGCAGAGTCGCTGTACATGGAGGGCAGGGTCTGCTTGAAACATGAAGTGAGCATCGGAAGGGGTTGCCTGATCCTGGGGGTGGAAGTGGGAGATGAGGGCAGCAGGTGTAAGGTTTTGAAGGGGTGAAGGGATTGTTCTAAAAGTGGCTTATAGATTCAAACGTGGTATACACATGTCATTTTTACAGCTCAATAAAAAGCTCACTTCATTTTTAAGATTTGTTTATTTTTATTGGAAAGTCAGATATACAGCAAGGGAGATACAGAGATAAAGATCTATCTACTGATTCACTCTAAGTGGCCGCAATGGTGGAGCTGAGCCATTGTGAAACCAGGATCCAGGAACCTTCTCTGGGTCTCCCACACAGGTGCAGAGTCCCAAGGCTTTGGACTATCATCCACCACTTTCCCAGACCTCCAGCAGGGAGCTAGATGGGAAGCGGAACAGATGGGACATGAACTGTCATCCATATGGTATCCCAGTGCGTGCAAGGCCACCACTAGGCTATCGTGCCCAGCCCAAGGGGCTCACTTTAAAACAGGGCAGAGAGGACCCGGCAGCGTGGCCTAGTGGCTAAAGTCCTCACCTTGAACGTGCTGGGATCCCATATGGGCGCCAGTTCTAATCCCAGCAGTTCCACTTCCCATCTAGCTCTCTGCTTGTGGCCTGGGAAAGCAGTCCAGGATGGCCCAAAGCCTTGGGACCTTGCACCCACGTGGGAGACCTGGAGGAAATTCCTGGCTCCTGGCTTCGGATCGGCGCAGCACCGGCCATTGCGGTCACTTGGGGAGTGAATCATTGGACGAAGATCTTCCTCTCTGTCTCTCCTCCTCTCTCTGTATATCTGACTTTCCAATAAAAATAAATAAATCTTACAAAAAAAAAGGACAGAGACTTTTCAAGTCAATATTTTTCCAAACAGGACAAGCATGGACAATTAATGAAGTTCCACATTACTGATCATTTAGAAAATGCAGATGAACACCGCAGTGAGTGTGCCTCACCCACTGGGATACCCGTCATCCAGAAGGAAGATGACGAGGGAGCACCTGGACCTCTCGGTTCCCACAGCAGGATAAGACGGGACAGCCACTAGGGACAGCAGTCCAGCGTTTGTTTCTTCTTTTTCTGTCTTTAAAGATTTATTTTTATTATAAAGGCAAATTTACAAAGAGGAGAGAGATCTTTCCTCGCTGGTTCACTTCCCAAGTGGCCCCAGCTACCAGAGCTGAGCCAGTCTGAAAGCAGGAGTTTCTTTGGGGTCTCTCACATGGGTGCAGGGTCCCAAGGCTTTGGGCTGTCCTTGACTACTTCCCAGGCCACAAACAGGGGAGTTGGATGGAAAGTGGATCAGCCGGAACATGAACCAGCATCCGTATGGGATCCTGATACTTGCAAGGTGAGGTTTTAGCCACTGAGCCATTGTCTGGCGTGTCTTAACCAGAGCTACACATGGATGCTCACAGCAATGTTATTCCCAACTGCTCCCCAAATGGAAACACACCCAGTGGATGGAGGGATAAACTGAGTTAAAAGGAGACTCTTCTTGAGATCATGTTTAGTGAGAAACCAGACACAGAAGGCCACATGTGCAGTCGCAGAACAGGTGGAGTCGTGCTTGCCGGAGGTCAGGGAAGGAGCGGGAGGGGAGTGACTGCTCATGGCTAAGGAGGTAGAATGTTCTGGAATCAGAGGTTGCACAGCTTTTGAGCATCCTATAAACCTTGACTGTCAGCTCTAAAAGTATGAGCTTTAAAATGTATAAATTGTATCTCAGATTTCAAGGGAGAGATTTACATTGCCAAAATTTCCAATCATCAATGTATTGACTGCTGATTGTAGTCAACAATGTGCACCTTTTTCTTGTGTTTCAATTAAAATTCAACTCATCTTGGTATCCAGAACTGCTGATGGATGCTCAATTGTACAAATTTATTTAAAAAAATTTTCCCCAGATGGCGACAAGTGGGAAGGGTAGCAAACAGTCAGCTGTAATCCCAACATTATTACTGATTAATGTAAATATACTGTATAGTCCAAATAGGAATGTCACCTTGGATTTTAAAGAAGTAGGGCCTAGCACAATGGCTCGATGGTTAAATCCTCACCTTGTAAGCATTGGGATCCCATTTGAGTACTGGTTTGTGTCCCGACTGCTCTGTTTCCCATCCAGCTCCCTGCTTGTGGCCTGGGAAAGCAGAGGACGATGGCCCAAGGCCTTGGGATCTTGCAGCCAAGTGGGAGACCTGGAGGAGACCACCAATTCCTGACTGCAGGTCAGCTCAGTTCTGGCTGTTGCAGCCATTTGGGGAGTGGAGTGGATAGAAGATCCTCTGCTCTGTTTCTCCTTCTCAGTAAATCTGATCTTCCTTTCCAAATAAAATTAATAAATCTTAATACATATACGAGGGTAGCCTAGCAGCTAAAGTCTTCATCTTGCATGCACCAGGATCCTATATGGGCGCCAGTTCATGTTCTGGCTGCTCCACTTCCCATCCAGCTCCCTGCTTTGGCCTGGGAAAGCAGCAGAGGATGGCCCAAAGCCTTGGGACCCTGCACACATGTGGGAGACCTGGAAGAAGCTCCTGGCTCCTGGCTTTAGATCAGATCAGCTCTGGCCTTGGCAGGCACTTGGGGAGGTAAACCAGAGGAGGAAAGATCTGTCTCTTCTCTCTCTATATCTGACTTTCAAATAAAAACAAATGAAAAAAAAAATACATAGCATTTACAAGAGACACACTTGAAATATAAGAACATGGAAAAGGGAAGTCCAGGTAAGTCTGCTCAGAGGTGCGGGTGTCTGAATCACTCAGCCACATGGCTGTGGCTCGGAGACCTCATGCCAGGCCAGGCTTCCTGCTGGGGACCCTAACTCCCTGTCCACCGCTGCCAAGCGGAAAAATGACAATGGAGCCGGGCTTCACCTGCTGGCCTCCCGCTGGAGAGCTCTGGGGTGTTGAGGGTCTGAAATTGCTGCCTAAGGACATCCATGGATAAGGCCACTACATGTAGGTGAGGAATGAATCCTGAGGGACACTCAGCAGTAGGGCCACTATACTTGCAGGTAAGTGAAGGAACTTAGACCTGGTGGTTTGAAGGGGAGAGACCTGAAGATCTTTAATGGTCAGACTGACACACCAGCCCACATGGGAATTCGGAGTTGAGCATGTTAGCATGGAACATTACTGACCCCCACACACCAGTCCATGTGAAAGCTATGGCTGGGGGCCTGTCTAGCAGGACTGGATCCTAGTACCTGGCTGAGTGCAGGAACAGAGGATGGGTCACGTTAAGCAGGGACATGACATTAACCAAAATGTGAGAGAACAAGGTCTGGGGGTAGATTCTGCGGAGGATTTATGGACCAAACCCTTGGAAATGCAAGTCCTGCTGGTTAGCTCAAGAGTTGAGGTGGTGATGGGCTGAGCTAGGTGTGACCATGGAACTTGCCAACACTCACAGGTACAGGGACCAAAATAGTCTGGGCAGGTCCAGGCTGCAGCACCGTATGCATATCCTAAAACAGAGTGTGGGGAGGACAAGGCCGCAACATTCATCAACTCGTAGGCCAAAATGGAGGAACAGGCTATGCTGGGTAAGGACCTAGCACCCGCTGGCATGCATAAGATCTGGGTCTGGGAGTGGGCCGAGTGGGGGAACTTGGGAAACTCCCATAGTGGGTCATTAGCTCCATCTGATGAGCACATGGTCCAGGCTTGGGGTCGGGCAGGCTGGGCAGGGTAGATCCAAGTGTTGGTTAATGTGTGTGTTGGCTTTAGAAGGGGGCAGACTGGGCAGGGCCAAGAAAACCTTAGCACACCAGCATGTGCAAGAGCCAGGTGAGAGCAGAGGTCACGCTGGGCTAGGCTGTCATACCTGCTGGTTTGCATGAACCAGGGGTGGGAGCAGACCTGGCAGGGCAAGGCTATGTAGCACCTGCCAGCAAGAGTTGGGACTAGGGGCTGGCCAAGTCAGGCCAGGCTGCAACATCCAAAGGCAAAGGCCAAGACAGTGAGGCAAATGCCAGGCTGGATCAGAGCAACCACTGGCACATGCAAGATCTGTGGCTGGGAACAGGCCTGGTTGAAGAGCAAAGGGGACACCCTGGCTGGGTTGTGGTTCCCACTGGTGAGTGCAAAGGCCAGAATGGGGCCTGCGATCTCATTTGGACATAACTGCAGTGTCCCTCGGCATGGATGTGCCAGACTGGGTATGGCATGTGCCAGACTGGGCTAGACTCCAGCACCCACTGGTGCTCGTGAGAACCAGGCTGGGTATAGGATAGGCTGGGCTAGATTTCTGCCCCTGCTGAGCCATTCAGGAGCTGTGTGTCTGGGTGTGGACCAGGATTGGCTGAGCTGTAGCACCTAACAGTAAGAACCAGAATGGGTGCAGGCTGGTCAGAAAGGGCCAGTGTTCCTGCTGGGACAGGAGTTGGCCTAAGTCGGGCTGGGTCATGGACCCACTGGTGTGCATGAGATCTGGCATTGGGAGAGGTTCTGATGGAGGAGCTTGGGGAACTCCTCTGTTGGGATGCAGTCCCTGCTGGTGAGCTCAAGAACCAAGGCTGGGAGCAACCTGAACTATGCCAGGGAATGGTACCCACCAGCATAGATTTGGCTTCAGTCAGGGGCGAGTCAGGCTGGGCCAGTTCATATCACCTGCTGGCGAATATGAGTGTCAGAATGGAGTGTGGGTCAGGCTGGGTTTGGTCACAACACAAGTCAGTTCACATTAGTGCCAGGACTGGAAGCCAGCTGGGCTAAGCTAGATTGTAACCCCCACCAGCTTGAGTTGGAATTGGGTGTGGCCCAAGTCTACCCAAGCTACAACACCCACTGACAAATGCCGAGAAGAAGTGGGCCATGCCAGACTGGGCCACAGCACCCAAACAGCACACATGAGACCCTGGCAGGAGGTAGAGAACGAAGCCAGTAGGGGGGCTATGGAGGGCTCCCCTGCTGGACTAGCACTCCCACTGGAGTTGGGATGGGGGCAGACAATACTGGGCAGGGCTATAACACCTGTTGTCCTCATGTGGGCTGGATCGGGGCAAGCCAGGCAAGGTTGTCTGTACCCACTGGTGCATGCACAAGTCAGAGTGAGTGCGGACTGCTTGGGCTTTGCTGCAGCATCAGCTGGCAAATACTGGCGTGGGTGGCAAACTCTGTTAAGTCAAACTGCAGAATCACCTGGAGAGTGCAAGATCTTGGAGTAGGAGTGTGCCCATTAGGAAACTGTGGGCACCTCTTTCTTGGATTGCCACTCCCTCTGGTGAGCATGAGAACCAGGACTGGGGCAGGCATGGCTAGACAGAGAGTGGTACCTGCTAGCACGAGTATGGACTGGATAGTGGGGCTGGTTGGATTGAAACAGGCTTCAATACCCATTGACATGTATGAGAGCTGAATGAAACAGACAAATTGGAACAATTTGCTATACATACTGGCAAGCATGGGAACCAGGGCATGCGGCAGGCTTGCAGCTCCTACTGGTTTGCGTGAGGGCCGAATGTATGGTGGACGGGATTGAGCTGAGCTTCAATACTCATTGGTTTGTGTAAAAGATAGGGCTGAAGACAGAAGTGACCTAGCAATTGTAACCACCAGCATATACATAAGCTGATTGGGGCGATGGACTGTGCTGGATCTCGTACTGGCAAGCACACACAAGAATCTGGTCTGGGATCAGCTCCGATGAAGTTTCTTTGGGGATTCCTCCAACTGAACTGCTGGACTCAGAAACCTAACTATGGAGAGAATTGCAGGTTCCATGGGCTGACTATGGGAGTGCATGTTCAGAGCTGGGGCTCCTCAGTGGCTCAGACAGAGCAGTGGACAGCATATCCAGGTGCACATGTAGGATATGGCAGTCCACTGGACCCTTCAGAGAACACCTGGTACCATGGCAGAGAACAGAGGAAAGAACAAATTGATCAACTACCCCAGCCAAGTGTTGGCAGTGAGTATCTGGGCAAATGGAAGCTGTAAGGTGGACCAAGTCAGCCAGTGGATTCTGGAGAGATTTCATTGTGCTTGGAGTGGCAAGATCGGCAGTAATTTGGAACTGTTGAACTATCAAGACCTTATGAGCAGGACCCTCAGAGCATGCCCCACACTGGGGACCCTGGGGGTGGTGTCAGGTGGCTGTCCTCCATCCCAGGGTGCAGAGGTGTTTGGGAGACTGGGTGTGGCTTCTCCCTTTATCTTCTCCCTTCTCCCAGATACAGGAAGAAAAAAGAGAGAGAGAGAATGTGGAAATGGTGATCTCACCCACCTTCCTGCAGCCCTTAGCCCTCATCGCCCTAATCAACTGTGTAAAAATCATCAAAAATAATTAACAATTTTTTAGAAAGAACATGGAAAGGTTGAACTTAAAGGATGGAATAGTTTGAAACAGTCAAGAAAAAAGACATAGGAAGTTAGGGGTTCAGGCAAGAACCACTAAGACATTGATTTCTAACACAGGACACTGGCTGCGCCCTTTGATAACCCCTTCACACAGCCATCTTGAATGTCCATGCCCCCGACATGTCCTTGCACACACACAACAGAAGCTGACGACGCCCAAAGACAAGAAAGGCCAGTCTGCCGTCCTAGCAGAGGTTTCTAACAGCACGGGAACTCCTAAGATGAGCGGAAGCATGCAGCCGCGTTCAGGCTTGCGTAAGCCAAGTCAGCTGCCTGACCAGCTCACGTCCAAAGGGTGCCACGGAACGTCTAACAAAGCTGGTCTGTCACCTAAAGCAAGTCTCAGTGAATTTCGAAGGAAAGAAATCATGCCAAGTATGCTCTCTGGCCACAGTGAGATTAAACTAGAAACATCATTGAAAGTAAGGAAATCCCCCAAATAGGGAACCGTTTGCAACAAGTACAGACAAACCTCTAAGTCACGTTGGAATTGAGGTCATTAAATGTCTGTTTCTGTGTTCTCATTTAATTTGAAAGACAGAGACTCTTCCATCCATTGGGTCAGTCCCCATGTGTGCAGGCAGGGCTGGTAGGGAAGCAGGAACACTCCCTGGGTCTCCCCTGGGGGTGGCTGAAGCCCAGGCACCTGGGGAATCGGGGTCTGACGCAGAGGAGCCAAACTTGACACAGACAGACAGGAAATGCATGTGTCCCCAGTGGCCTTAACGGCTTGGCCAAATACCTCCTACCCAGAATTTATGCCTTAAAAAAAAAAAAAAGCATGTATTTGAAACTGAGAGGGAAAGACATTCTTCAAATGGCCACACTGGCTGGAGCTGGGCCAGGCTGAAGCCAGGAACCAGGAGCTTTTCCTGGGTCTCCCACATGGGTGCTGAGGCCCAAGCACTTGGGCCATCCATCCCTCTGCTGCTTTCCCAAGTGCATTAGAAGGAAGCTGGATTGGAAGTGGAGTAGCCAGGATTTGAACCAGCACTCATATGGGATGCTGGCATCACAGATGGCGACTTTACCAGCTACACCACAATGCTGGCCCAGAATCTGATACTTCTCAACTCAGCATATGCTTTTTTTTTTTTTTTTTTTTTTAAGATTTATTTGAAAGGCTGAGTGACAAGGAGAGATAAAAAGCAATTTTCCTCACTGATTCACTCCCCAGATGGTTACAACAGTTGGAGCTGGGTCAGGCTGAAGCCAGGAACCTAGAACTCCATCTGGGCCTTTCACATAGGGGACAGGAACCCAAACAGGCACACCATCTTTGCACCATCATGGGGCTGGGTCAGAAGTAGAGCAACCAGGGCTCCCACCCTACCACAGTGCTTTACGTTGCTATGTGCTTACAATGTACCCATGATTGTTACCAAACACTTTGAACGTATTAATTCCTGTGTCTAACAAGTCTGTGAGACAGAGATGATCACATTTAAGAAGGAACAAACTGGGCCTGGCGTGGTAGCTTAGTGGCTAAAGTCGTGCCTTGCGTGTGCCCGGATCCCATATGGGCACTGGTTCAAATTCCAGAAGCCCTGCTTCCCATCCAGCTCCCTGCTTGTGGCCTTGGGAAAGCAGGAGAAGATGGCCCAAAGCCTTGGGACCCTGCAGCGGCATGGGAGACCCAGAGGAGGCTTGTGGTTCCTGGCTTGGGATCAGCTCAGCTCTGGCCATTGCAGCCGTTTGGGGAGTGAACCAGCAGGTGGAAGATCTTTATCTCTCTCCTTCTCTCTGTAAATCTGCCTTTCCAATAAATAAATAAATAAATAAATTTTTAAAAAGCAATAAGCTTATTTAAAAAAAAAAAAAGAACAAACTGAACACATTCAGCTTAAGAAACTCGCTCAAGGTCACTCAGCTGGCAAACGAACACTCAAACTAGGGCGCACAGCCAATGGGCAGAGCTCAGCCATCTGCCTTTCTCATCAGGGAACCTGACGACCAGGGAGTCTGCAGCCAGCTGAGCAGTGTATGCTTTCTATAACAATCAGGAGTGGTGTCCCCAGGCCCAGGCAAGCACTGTACACCGCCCTCCCCGTCCCCACCCAGGCCGCCTTTACCAGGGCTCCACCAGGCATTAATTTGCTCACCCCAAGTCCCTAAAGCAGCAGCCGCCTTTGGTGCGTCCGCATGGGTGCTGAGCTGAAATGGCCAGCAGGGGGAGCTGGGCCCCCGCTTTGGGCAGCGCCTTTGCAGCCTGGGCTGAGCCAGCTGCAGGACCCCGTCGGTTTGCGGAGTTGTCGGCTCGGGTTCGCGGTGTCGCCGGCTTCCTTCCTCTTTATCAGATCTATCAGGGCTGCTGCGTGCTGTGAAGGCACCTCCGGCCTGCTTCCCTCCTTCCTGTGTCGAACGGACGTTCCTAGGCGCAGCCACCCACCGATACCTCCGCGGCTCTGCGGCTTGCACCCTTGGGGGTGGGGACACCTGTTTTGAGGTCAGTCGCCCCCGGCCTCGGCTGCCTCGGATCTGACCGGTTTTCACCCTTGCCTGGAGACACGCGTGGCTTTGGGTGGCAGTTGAATCGAGCAGGGCAGGGATTCCTGATGCGGTTGGTGGAGTGGAGGTGGCTCTTGGCACGCCTCCACAACAGGGAGTGCTGGTGTCCCTGCTGCCAGAGTCGCACAGGCCCACAGCACAGATCAGGTGGGTCCCTGTGAGAACCAACAGGTGCCAGTGTGGGTCAGGGGCAGCCCCTGAACAGGTGCCTGAGTGCCGAGGACAATTTGGTAGCCTAGTCCCAGGAGCTTAGCCGACTTAGTGCTCACCTGCCCAGAGGAGTGGCTGCCACTGCGGGGAGGGGCGTACTTGCTGAATGAAGAAGGACAAGCCAGTGACACATCTCTGACATCCAGCCTTCCATGGTGCGCTTTCTCCAATTTCCCCCAAACAATAACAAAATTCACCAGCTACTCCCAGTCTGTGCCCCTTACTGGGTGAAGGTCCCTGTGTGCTGAGGCCTTTGCTAGCCTCTGTCCTCTCCTAGCAGGTCGCACAGCGCCCTGTTTGGTGAGCTAAGGAAACTGCAGCAGGGAGTGGTGGGTCATTTGAGGTCACCTGCTGCGGACATGAACTTGGCCTGTGGCTAGGTGCCCTCACCCCTTTGTGGGGAGGCCTGGGTTAGGAGGCTCGGGCAGGCCAATTTCTCGGCTCCCACTTGGAGCTCTCCAAGTGAACTTTCCTGATGGTTTGTGCCAGGGCCTGTTGGGCACAATGTAGACATACCAAGGTAGCACTATCCCCACCAGGCACATTCTTTGTGAAGAGAGGGGTCCCATTGGGGGAGCGTCTGTGGGGAACAGAAGGGGCCTCATCCTGGGTTCAGAGGGAGCAACTCCCTGCTGGCCGCAGAGGTCCCAGCGAGCATCCAGCTGGGCCTGCTGTGGGGAGCCGAGGTTTTGCAGGAGGGGAAGGCTGGGCGGGCCCATTCCCTTGCCTCATGGACACCCCCATTAAAAACCAGCTTCATGAGGCTGGTGTGCTGCCGTATTAGGTTATTCCTTAGCCTTGCAGCTACAGCATCCCACATGGTTGCCAGTTCATGTCCCAATGCTCCATTTCCAATCTAGCTCCCTTCCTATGGCCTGGGAAAGCAGTAAAGGATGTCTCAAGTCCTTGGGACCCTGTACCCACATGGAAGACCCAGGCTCCTGGCTTTGGATCGGCTCAGCTCCGGCCATCGGGCTGTTTGGGGAGTGAACCAGCAGATGGAAAATCTCTTTCTCTCTGTTTCTCCCTCCCTCTCTCTGTCTCTCCTCAAAGAAACTCTGTCTTTCAAATAAAAACTTTTTAAAAATTTGCTTATTTTTATTTGAGAAGCAGATGTACAGAGAGAAGGAGAGACAGAGGGAGAAATCTTCCATCTGCTGGTTCATTCCCCAAGTGGTCGCAATGGCTAAAGCCAAGCCGATTGGAAGCCAGGAGCCAGGGGCTTCTTCCAGGTCTTCCACATGGGTGCAGGGTCCCAGGGCTTTGGACCACCCTCTACTGCTTTCCCAGGCCTCAAGTAGGAAGCTGGAAGGGAAGTGGAGCAGCCATGGTATGAACCAGTGCCTATATGGAATCCCGAGTGGTTGTAAGGTAAGGATTCAACCACTAGACTATTGTGCTGGGCACTAAAAATAATTTTAAAAAATTTTATTTTTGATGATGTTTATACATAGTTGATTAGGGTGGCAAGTGTCAAGAGTTAGAGGAAAGTGGCTGAGACCATTGTTACATTCTTTTTCTTTCTTTTTTTTTTTTTTTTTTTGTCTTCCTGTATCTGGAGGAAGGGGGAAGATAAACAGCAGCCACACACAGCCTCCCAACTGCCTCCATACCTTGGGTTGCGGGACAGCCACCCAATGTCATCCTGATGTGGGGCATGCTCCAAGGGTCCTGCCCAAATGGCTTTGATAGTTCAAAACTTCTGAATTGCTGTCGATCTCACCGCTCCAAGCATGATGAAATCTCTCCAGAATCCACTGATGACATGGTCCACATTAGATTCTCCATTTGCCCAGGTATTCACTGCCAATGCTTGGCTGGGCTAGTAGATCAATTTGTTCTGTCTTCTGTCCTCTGTTATGGTGCCAGGTGTCCTCTGCAGGCTCCAATGGACTGCCATATCCTCCATGTCCACTGCTCCATCTAAACCACTGAGGAGTCTCAGCTCTGACACATGCATTCCACAGTCAGATCATGGAACTTGCAGTTCTCTCCATTGTTGGGGTTCTGAGTCCAGTGGTTCAGTTGGGGGGATCCCCATAGACATCTCATCTGATGTGAACCTAGACCAGATTCTTGTGTGTGCTTGCCAGTACAGGATCCGGCACAGTCGGTCACCCACATCAGCCTATGTGCACACTGGTGGTTGCAATTACTGGTTCAGTTCTGTCTCCAGCTCTGTCTTCTACACAAACCAATGGGTGTTGAAGCCCAGCCCGATCCTGTCCATTGCACACTCTACACTCGGCCTCCACACACACCAGTGGGAGCTATGGTTTAGTCAGAGTGACCCCCAATAACCCTCACCAGTTCTGCTCCATGCCCTGGTTCGCTTGCTTGCCAGTATGTACAGCAGATGGGTTCAGTCTGTCCCATATCCCATTCAGCTCTCATACGTGTCAATGGGTATTGAAGCCTGTTTCAATCCAACCAGCCCCACTATCCAGTCCATACTCGTGCTAGCAGGTACCACTCTCTGTCTAGCCATGCCTGCCCCAGTCCTGGTTCTCATGCTCACCAGAGGGAGTGGCAATCCAAGAAAGAGGTGCCCACAGTTTCCTAATGGGCACACTCCTACTCCAAGATCTTGCACTCTCCAGGTGATTCTGCAGTTTGACTTAACAGAGTTTGCCCCCATTGTCAGCACCTGCCAGCTGATGCTGTAGCAAAGCCCAAGCAGTCTGCACTCACTCTGGCTTATGCATGCACCAGCGGGTACAGTCAGCCCTGCCTGGCCTTCCCCCTAACTTAGTTCACATGCAAGCCAACAGGTGTTGTAGTCCTGCCCAGCCTGGTTTGTTCCGATCCCAGCTCTCATGCTCACCAGTGGGACTAGTGACTCAGCAGGGGAGCCCCCCACAACTACTGGGCTTACAGCTCCCCTACCCCCTGCCAGGGTCTCACGTGTGCTGTTTGGGTGCTGTGGCCGAGTCTAGCATGGCCCGCTTCATCTTGGCATTTGCCAGTGGCTGTTGTAGCCTGATCTGTCCTGGTCTACCCCTCGCTCCAGCTCATGCTAGTGGGCTCTAGCTTAGCCCAGCCCAGCCAGCCCCCAGTCCTGGCACTAATGTGAACCTACTTGTGTTGTGACCAAACCCGGCTTGCCCTGCACCCTACTCTGGTTCTTAGGTCTGCCAGCAGGTGATATGAACTGGCCCAGCCTGACTCGCCCCAGACCTGAACCACATGTTTACCTGTGGGTGCCATGACCTGGCCTGGTCTGAGCTGCTCAAGACCAAGCTGCTCCCAGCCTTGGTTCTTGAGCTCATCAGTAGGGACTGTGTCCTGACAGAGGAGTTCCCCAAGCTCCTCCATCAGAACCTCTCCCAATGCCAGATCTCATGCACACCAGTGGGTCCATGACCCAGCCCGACTTAGGCCAACTCCTGTCCCAGCAGGAACACTGGCCCTTTCTGACCAGCCTGCACCCATTCTGGTTCTTACTGTTAGGTGCTACAGCTCAGCCAATCCTGGTCCACACCCAGACACACAGCTCCTGAATGGCTCAGCAGGGGCAGAAATCTAGCCCAGCCTATCCTATACCCAGCCTGGTTCTCACGAGCACCAGTGGGTGCTGGAGTCTAGCCCAGTCTGGCACATGCGATACCCAGTCTGGCACATCCATGCCGAGGGACACTGAAGTTATGTCCAAATGAGATCGCAGGCCCCATTCTGGCCTTTGCACTCACCAGTGGGAACCACAACCCAGCCAGGGTGTCCCCTTTGCTCTTCAACCAGGCCTGTTCCCAGCCACAGATCTTGCATGTGCCAGTGGTTGCTCTGATCCAGCCTGGCATTTGCCTCACTGTCTTGGCCTTTGCCTTTGGATGTTGCAGCCTGGCCTGACTTGGCCAGCCCCTAGTCCCAACTCTTGCTGGCAGGTGCTACAGTCTCGCCCTGCCAGGTCTGCTCCCACCCCTGGTTCATGCAAACCAGCAGGTATGACAGCCTAGCCCAGCGTGACCTCTGCTCTCACCTGGCTCTTTTCTTGGCCCTGCCCAGTCTGCCCCCTTCTAAAGCCAACCCACACACTTGCCAAATGTGGATCTACGTTGTCTGGCCTTGAATCACTCACTTTCCAGTGGAAGCTAATGACCCACTAGGAGAGTTTCCCAAGTTCCCCCACTCGGCCCACTCCCAGACCCAGATCTCATGCATGCCAGCAGGTACTAGGCCCTTATCCAGCATAACCTGCCCCCTCTGTCCCAGCCTTTGTATAAGCTGGTGGATGTTGTGGTCCAGTCTGCACCATACCCTGTTTTAAGGTGCACCTGTGGGTGCTGCAGCCTGGACCTGCCCAGCCTGTTCCTAGCCTCAATACCTGTGAGTGTCAGCAGGTTCCATGGTCATGCCTAACTCAACCCTTTACCAACTTTTAAGCTAACCAGTGGAACTTTAAAATAAATCTTCACACACACACACACACACACACACACACACACACACACACAAACCCAGCTTCATGTCAATCTCTCAAACACTGAGGAATTGCTTCTGCATGGCCCCAGGTCCTCTTCCTTCATTAGCTGGGTTTTAATAATCAGTGATGATAAGGTGGGTAAGTTCTAGCATCCTTGTCCCATCAGGAAAAACACTATGAACATGATGGGAGGAAGCATTTAGCTTGGTTGTCGCTCTTGTAACATTCTTTTTAATAGCTCCTGTATTTGCAAGGCAGGGAGACAGACCACAGAGATCTTCCAGCCACTGTTTCACTGCTCAGATGCTTCTTTCACTAAGATGCCATGTCCTGCATCAGAGGGCATGGGTTCAAGTCCCAGCACTGGCTCCTGACTCCAGCTTCCTCCAGACAGAGACCCTGGTGTCTGAGAGGCAGCAGTGCTGGCCCACCTTCCCCCACACAGGAGCCCTGCATTGTTATCAGCTCTTGGTTTTTATCTTGGCCCAGCTCCAGCCATTGCAGGTATCTGGGGAGGGACCCAGAGGATGGGGGGAGTCTTTGTGCCTCTCTGCAAAGCCTAAGTGACTAGCCAGAGCTGTGCAGCTGGCCAGTTGCAGGATGGGGATGTGCGAGTGCTGCGGCATACATATGGCTCAGCATGTCCTGGTTGCTCCACTTCCCATCCAGCTCCCTGCTAATGCACCTGGAAAACTGCAAAGCTGGCCCAACAGGCAGACCGTGAGCCCCTGCACCCATGTGGCTTACGTTCAGTGTTTTCAAAAACCAGCTCGCGCAGCTTGTCATGGCGATCTGGGGTGGGCGAGGAGCGCATGCGCCAGCTTCTCCTCCGAACGACCCACAGTACCGCCAGCAACACCCAGCTCCCCACCTGTCCGTCCTCCACGCAGCACATGCCCCAGACTTCTCCTGGACTTTAGAGTTTGGTTTCCCTTACAAACCTGTCCCACCTGAGCGCTTCCCGTGCCCTCAGAACCCTGGGTTGTCGGAAGGGCCACCTGCCCAGTGTTTGCTGTCCCAGGGATGCCTGGGCATCGCCTCGCTCGCTGCTAGGCCCCAGCGCTGCCCATCTGGTCACAGTCCACTCCTCAGTGTGACTGTGAAAGGGGCACCATTGTCCCTAACCTCTCTTTTGGTAAATACGCCGTGAGGCCCATACCACTAGTATATCACTTTTTACAAAACTATTTATTTACGTGAAAGAGATATAGAGGGAGAGAGGGAGAGAGATTCTCTGTCTTCCGGTTTACTGCCCAAGTGGTCATTACAGCCAGGGCTGAACCAGGCCAAAGCCAGGAGCCAGGTGGTCATTACAGCCAGGGCTGAACCAGGCCAAAGCCAGGAGCCAGGTGTTCCATATGGATCTCCCATGTGGTTGCAGGGCATGAGCACTTGGGCCATCTTCCACAGCTTTCGCAGGGAGCTTAGGCAGGGAGCTGGATCAGAAATGGAGCCGCTAGACTGTGAATGAGCGCCTGTGTGGGATGCTGGTGTTACAAGGTGCCACAGCGCCTACTCCCAGCATCCCCTTTGTACACTCCTAGGCCCCCTCTGCTCCTCCCTCACCTAGCAGGAAGCTCTAGTGCGGGTCACTCCATGTCCCCTCTCTCTGTGCGCCCCCTCTGCCCCTGCCGAGACGGACTGTTGCCCCCTCACCCCCATGCTCCTGGGCTGATATTGTCACATTTCTCGCTGATCCCCTCCTGTCCCCCCCCCGCATCTCGGCCTTCTGTGTGTGCCGGCTGGTGTGGACTCTTGGCTGGTTCCAGCCACCTGCACGTGGTGTCTGCCACAAGCGTCTGCCCAGTTGTTTGTCTCTTGCACGTATATTGCAGTCCTACCAGAGTTTTGTACTTTCGTGCGGCTCAGGTCTGTGAAACATTTCCTTTGTGGTTTCTTTCACGGCTTTGAAGCTTAGGAAGGCCTTCGCTGAGCCAAGGTCAGCCGGCGAAGGGGCTTGCGGGTGAAGGCTGCCATGGGGGGTGGATCCTGAGGCTGGAGGTGCTACGCGCAGAGCACAGCATGGCTTGGACATGGGCTTGGTGCCTCTGCACTGGATCCACTACCTTGAAGGCTGTGCTGTGACGTTACAAGCAGGCAGGCACTATGGAAGGCACAGGGGTGGCACACAGGAGGGGCTACTGATGGGTTCTGTCTCCAGATGGCACCTGATGGCTCCCGAGAACAATGCGGAAGGGCCTGGGATGGCTGTGCCAAGAACGCCCAAGTTTATCGCCCCAACAAAGTTGGCAATTTGCTGAGCCTTTCTTGGAATCTGCAGCTGTTCCAGGGACCTGGGAGTGATGGCTTGGCTCCATCCTGAACCAGCAGCCCCAGGGGGACTCCCACAGGCCCCCAGATCCCCTTCGAGTTTGGCAGCTCATGGATTCCAGCTGTGTGCACCGACTGGCATGCTCTGCATGGCCTGGCTTCCAGTCAGGCCCAGGCTTCCATGGGTTGGCCACCATAAAGACAGCGATGCCAACCCAGTGTTGCTGGAGCAAGTGCCCCTGGGCAGTCTGGGAGTCCCAGGAAGGGGAGGGTCTGGGTGGCTAGGTGCAGGTGCAGAGCTGCTCCTTCCTGGGGAAATGCCGTATGGATGTGGCTTCTGCCACTTGGCCATTTCCTTTGTGACAAGACAGCGTGATGCATGCTGAATATTTTTATTTTTTTAAATACTTTCTTAAAATGTGTGTATTTATTTGAAAAGTAGAGTTATATGGAGCGAGAGAGAGAGAGAGATCTTCTATCCAGTGCTGCACTCCCCAAATGGCCAGAAGGCAAAGGCAGGGAGATCAGGCTGAGTCAGGAGCCAGGAGCTTCCTCTGGGTCTTCCCATGTGTGTGTAGGAGCCCAAACACCTGAGCCATCCTCTGCTGCTTTCCCAGGTGCATTGGCAGGGAGCTGGGTTAGGGGGGGAAGCAGTCATAACTTTTCAGGGTCCTATGGGATGCCAGGGCTGCAGGCAGCAGCTTAACCCGCCGCACCACAGCGCTAGAGGTTAGACAGCGACCATGAAACTGTAACTTGAAAAACATTTGAAAGGGAAAATAAAGATTTTTAATTGAGTTCCAATCGTGGTCCACGTGAAGCCGAGCAATGCACAGCCATGGAACCAGCCCAAGCCCAAGCAATGAGACCACCACAAAGCTTTGGAGGGCCTCTCCTGACCAACCCTGTCACTGCCTGTCCTACCTGAGGTGACCACTATGCTGACTTCCGGCAGCACAGAGGAATCTGCCACAGGCTTGGTTCTGGCATAGGTGAGGTCACAGAGCCCATCCTCTCTGGCGCTGCTGCTGCCCCTCCTGGTTCCTTGGGGAGTCCCGCCTCAGAGCTGCAGGAGACCCTATACAGCAGGGGCTGTGTCCTGGGGATGGCTTCTGTCTCTGGGGACGCGTAACGTCAGCAGCCTGATTGGTATCAAACAATGCCTGCTCTCACCCCTGACTCCCAGCAGCAGGGGGCTTGAGGGGCTGAGTCACCAGGTAGGGCTGCTCGGGTACCTCCGAGGCTGTAGTGGACATGTCAGCCTGGGCTGGACATGCCCAGTGGGCATTTGAGCAGACCCATTTGCAAAATTGTGCCCGTGATGGCTGTAGGATGGAGGGCTCTGTCACTCTCCACCTGAGTCTTCCCCTTTTTTGGGCCTCTATAGCCTGGCTTCCACTAGGGGGAGTGAGCTGGACACCCAGGCAGAATTAGTCACATCCGGTCCCTTGCCTGGTGCCCTGTGGTCACCAAGTCAGCCTGAATGAGCAGAAGCGGAGATCCACCTCCCTCAGCTGAGCAGACTGCAACAGCTAGCGGGGATCAGTGGGCGACCCTTGGGAACTGCCACCCTCTCTGCCCGCCGTGGGAGGTCACCGTGTGTGGCACGGCCGTTCATACGGCTGTCCAGGAGGTTCTTGGCATTTTGCGGTGGGCCTGGGATTTCCACATCAGCAGATCTCAGGCGGAGCGCCAGTTACTGGGGCTCCTGGCAGGTGAATGGGAATGGCGTTCGCTTCACTTTGTCTGCCTTGGACATGAACGCCGCAGGGCAGACCATCAAGGCCGCCTCCACCATTCTGGGCCCCATTGCCTGCCTGGGGAGGTGGGGGGACCTGCTTTGGAAGGAGCCAGGGCCTCTCCTCGGAACTGGTTTTGAAGTCACATCTTCTTCTGCTGCCTCATGGAAAGGCCGCCTGCTGAGTGGACAGCTGAAGGTTTTGCAGCAGGAAGGTCAACATTTCCTCCTTGGTCAGTTCCAGCCCAGCAAACTTGAATAGGTATCCCTACGGTGCCATGGGTTCCCAGTGTCCAACCCCGAGGACAGTGGTGGGGACTCTGGAGGGAGTGGCTGGAGCCTTCCTGGCCCCACACTTGCCACTCGGGTGCCCCCAAAAGTGCTGGTTCTGCCCCCCGTCCCACTTCCTCTTCTCGGTTTAACAAGTGTCGTATGCTGCACGCTCACTGCTAAACTACTTCCTGTGATGGGTGTTCGGTCTTTCTGAGAGAAAAGAAAAAGTGAGAAGGTTTTTTTTTCTTTCATTTTTTTTTTCTGTCATAACAGCGCGACGTAGTCACCCAAGAGATATTTGGAAATGGTGGGGAAGTACAAAGAAGAAAATAAAAATACCCACAACTTCATGCCCCACATCTGTGACTGCTAACACATTCTGTGGCCCCACCAAGGCACTGAGGCACCCCTGATTTTCAGAAACGTTTTTTAAAAGATGAATTTATTTATTTGAAAGGCAGTGCTACAGAGAGAAAAGAGAGAGGTTTTCCCATCTGATAGATCATGTCCCAATGGCTGTGATGGGCAGAGCAGGGGCAGGTAGAAGCTGTGGCAGACTATGCTTCCCATCCCCATCCCCTCGCCATCCCAGCTCTTTCTCCTGGAGCCTCCCTGAGGTTGACGGGCAGGGGGATGAGGCGTCTGGTGCAGGTGGGAGGTGCAGGAAGTGGGAGGAGCACGGGGCATGGGGATCAGCTGTAGACACCCAGAAAAGTGTCCAAATGGCTCAGCCGATTCCTTATTTTTTTTTTTAAAGATTTACTTATTTTTATTTGAAAGGAAGCCGCAAAGAGAGAAGGAGAGACAGAAATATCTTCCATCTGCTGTTTCATTCCCCAAATGACTGTAATGGCTGGAGCCGAGAGGCCAGGAGCTTCTTCTGGGTCTCCCACATGAGTGCAGAGTTCTAAGGCTTTAGGCAGGGAGCTGGATTAGAAGTGGAGCAACGAGGACACAAACTGTGGCCCATAGGGGACGGCAGGACTTGCAGGTAGAGGATTAGCCAGTTGAGCCAGCATGCTGGACCTTCAGCTGAATTCTACATTGGCACCATTTGGCGTGGGAACTTCTGACACTGGGCTGCCTGCCTTACCTGTAAGACTGCAGGCAGGATGACAGAAAGACTGCAGAGGACAGAGCATAGATAGATAGATGATAGATAGATAGATATTGGAAGGCAATAAAGATATAAACAGATTAGTGATCATGATAAAGACACAGACAAATGGCAGACATGGTAGGTAGACCACAAAGAGGTGACAGGAGAGAATGGATAGATGGCAGGTAGCAATAGCAATATGTAGATGGTGAAGACGATGGATGTGGGTAGATGTTAGAGCCAGAGGATAAACATAGACAGGTGAAGAAGGAGAGGTGATAGGCTTCTGAAACATTTCCAAGTCAGGAGGGCCCCACGTCGTCCCTGAAGACCTTTGCTGTTCTTCAGGGCCTCAGCAGGTGAGCCAGCAGTCCTCAGCACCAGCAAACCAGTCCAAGAGTCCAGCTTTGCCTGCACCTGCAGAATGCCTCGCCTTCCACCCACCTGCACCCATTTCCCTTCCTCCCTCCGTGCTGTAGTAACACCGACACAAGACCACGGTCTTGTGGGTGGGGAGGTTTTCCTGACCTGGAGGTATGGGGAGCTGCGTGTTGGCCACCACTTTCTCAGCGTGGGTAGGCTGTGGCTGGAGGGTAGTCCCCCAGGCCTTCCTTCAAACATCAGCTCTCTGTGTACGGTGTGGGCTGTGCAGCCATAGGTGGAGCCTCTGAGTGACAGGGTTAGTCTGCCGGTGAGGTGGGGTACAGGAAGATCCCGGCCTGGAAGCAGGCCAGGTGGTACCTAGCAGCAGGCTCTCTCTGCTTACGGAGAAACAGGAGCCCAAGCCCTGTGACTATGCTGGAATGTGCTCAATTTGTTCATGGTGCTTCATGACCTCTGCAATATAGTGCCAGGGTCAGCCTCACGTTAAAGCTTACTTAGCCATTTTCAGTTTATTGAGAGAGAGAGAGGGAGAGACAGAGAAAGATTGATTTCCCATGCACTGATTCACTTCCCAAATGCCTTCAACAGTTGGAGCTGGGCCGTGCCAAAGCAGAATCCAGGATCTCCATCTGGATGTCCTTGTGTGTGTGGCTAAAACCCAAGTACTTGGGCTGCCCTCTGCCGTCTCCCAGGAAGCATTAGCAGGAAGCTGGATGGGAAGTGAAAGCGGGACTTGATCCCAGGCACTCGGATGTGGGCTGCAGGTGTCCCTAGCAGCGTCTTAACCCTCTGTGCCACATCGCCAGCCCCACCAGAGTACAGGCTCAGAAAGCCTGAACCACATGCTCAGTGCTGCACAGCTCTGAGGACTCTATCTGCTCTTTGGGTTCCTGGGGTGGTGTTTGAAGTGGGTTCCACCTGGCGAGGGTTTGGGGAACCCAGGTGAGTGTGCAGCAGGTCTGGATAGGGTTCAAGCATCCTGACACACCCCTTGTAAGAGTCGCTATGGAGAGCCCAGTGCAATAGCTTAATGGTTAAGGTCCTCGCCTTGCACACGCCGGGATCCCATACGGGCGCTGGATCTAATACTGGCAGCTCCACTTCCCATCCAGCTCCCTGCTTGTGGCCTGGGAAAGCAGTCAAGGGCAGCCCAGGGTCTTGGGACCCTGCACCTGTGTGGGAGACCCGGAAAGAAGTTCCTGGCTCCTGGCTTCAGTTCAGCACAGCACCACCCGTTGCAGTTACTTGGGGAGCAAACCATCGTACGAAAGATCTTCCTCTCTGTCTCTCCTCCTTTCTGTACATCTGCCTTTCCAATAAAATAAATAAATCTTTAAATATATATATATTTTTAAAAAAGAGTCGCTACGGAGCCATGGAAAATCCAGGGCCCCACTCAGGCTCAGTCCCCATCAGTGATGCCTGGCTGACCTCCTTGGCCCCAAAGGCAGAAGTCATGGCACTGGGGGTGACTGGGAAGGAGTGGGTGCTGAGCGAGGCCTTGGGCTTCGTCACGAAACCAGGGCACTGCTGCTGGTTCACTCCTCCCTGGCCATGGCCGTGGCCATCGGCACGGGGCCCAGAGGGCAGGTGGGGGCTGCAGTGCTGGTGACTCCTGTCAAGGGCTCCAGGAACCCACAGCTCACCTGCCACAGCAGCTTCCTCTCTGTCCCCCACTGCATGGCCCCTGATCATGTAGGTTCCACATGAAAGAACTCTTCCCGAGAGAACTCCAGGGTTGGCACCTACAGGTCACGTGACCCCTCCCTGCCCTCAGCACAGAGCATAGCTGTCTTGCCACCGCTGGGCTCTGTGCAGGCACTCTGAGGGTGCATGCACATGTTAGTGCCTGCATGGACACACATGTAGCATGTGTGCATGTGGATGTGCAAGCACGTGCGGTGCTGTCTCACACCTCAGCCTCTCCCCCTGCACTGGGCACTCACCTCACCTGCTGCATGACTTACTGGGTGAGGATTGAATGCAGCTTGTAAAACACCGCTTTGCCTTCTATTTTTTTCCTTCTCCCTCTCTCTTGGCCCCTTGGCTCCACAGCCTGGGCTGCTCCGAGCCTTGGCCAGATCTGTAATGTAAATACATCCACTGCACAGAGGAAACGGCTGTGGGAGGCGTCCCTTCCCCTTGGCAGTTCTGTGAGCCCTTGTTTCCTCGCTACACAGTCACACGTGTTGGGTCGCAGGGAGTCCCAGGTGCCTGTGAAGCATGTAGGGAGACTGAGGCAAGGTCCATCCCATAGCTGCTCTCTGCCCCACCCACCCCAGTGTGGTTTCTCATGGGCTTTTCTCTGGTCTTGTTTTCATTTATTATTATTTTAAATAAATAAATGTATGTATTTATTTATTTGAAAGGCAGAGTGATACACAGAGATTTTCTTTCCACTGGTTCATTCTCCAAATGGCTACAATAGCAGGAGCCCAACCAGGCCAAAGCCGGGAGCCAGGAGCTTCATCTGGGTCCCCCCAGTGGGTGCAGGGGCCCAAGCACCTGGGTCATCTTAGGCTGCTTTCCCAGGAACAGTAGCAGGGAGCTGAAGCAGTGGTGGAGCAGCCAGGACTCGAACTGGTGTCCATACGGGAGTCTAATGTTATAGGTGGTGGCTTTACCTATTCACCCACAGGGCGGGCCCCAGACATTTCTGTCTAAGTGAGGCAAATTAGAAGTGCCTGGGGATCACTCACCCAGGTGAGCCAGTTAGCTTTAGCTATCATTTTCACTTTGTAACAGAGTATCCTGAGAGTTTGATTTGGAGTTGGAGTTGATTTTGGTTTTGCATGAGTTTAGCATGCGAGTTGGATAAGACTAACAGCATCTGCCATGACTGAATTCCAACTGTCTGAAAGCAGGCTGGTGGCGATGCACCAAGCCAAGTTGATCCTGGCTGCTCCACTTCCCATCCAGCTCCCCACTAACGCTCCTGGGAAAACGGCACAGGATGGACCAAGTGCTTGGGCTCCTGCCACTCTAATGGGAGACCCGGATGGAGTTCCAGGCTCCTGGTTTTGGCTTGGCCCAGCCCTGGCTGCGGTGGCCCATTGGGGAGTGAATCGATGCATGGAAGATCCCCTCTCTCTCTTCCTGCCTGTTACTAGCTTTCAAATAAATAAATAAAACTTTCAAAAATGTCAAAACAGTAACAAATGCTTGTAGAAAGAAAAGTTTTACCATGGGAACTACACCCGGGTACACGCAAACACCAGGGCGATTTTTCACCTCCGTGCAGCCCCTGGACTACAGCCCTACATCAACGCATGGCAAAAGCCAACTGCCCACTGTTGGTGAGTTTCCAGGACAGCCTCTGGGGTTAGGTCCCTACTGTCTCTGCTCAAACCCCCAATCACCTGCCGGTCCCTTGAAGAAGTACACCCATTCTCACAGTGGCTCACCCGTCCTATGGTGATGGCAAAGCCGGCCACGCCAGCAGGGCAGAGCACCATCTGTGGGAGGGGCCCTGGGCCTGGGTGACTGCAAGGTTCCCTTTTCCCTCCTTCCTGTGGTGACACATCTGGCTGAAGTCTTTGCATGGTTCTCCGTTGTCCTTTCCCTGCCCAGCCTGCCTGGCAATTTGTGAAGCTAGCACCTGGCTGTGTGTGTGTGTGTGTATGCCTGCCCTACAAACGTGCCAGCCCTGAGCTGGCCACACCACAGCACTTGGCATCTCATTTCCTCTTCACTGCGGCCCCATGAGGGAGGCGTTGCCACTCCGTTTTACAGCAGGGATCCCTTTAAAAATCTTCATGTGAGAAGAGCTCTTTTGGACTCTAATGTGTTTCACGTATGTAAATGTCACTCTCATGAATGCACAACAGAAATATTTATGTGAGAACAAGTTTAGATGAAATGTTTACATGGAAAAAAACTTCAGATTCCAAACCTGACTCCAAGGGCAGAGAGCCCTGGATTTGCTGACTGTGCAGCCCTCCACCTCAGCACATATTGACGCTGAAGATTTCTCTCTGCCTCCATTTTTATTTTTATATTTTTAAGATTTATTTATTGTTACCGGAAAGGCTGATTTACAGGGAGAAGGAGGGACAGAAGGGAGAACTGCCATTCACTGGTTCACTCCCCAAATGGCCACAATGGCCGGAGCTGGCTGATCCGAAGCCAGGAGCCAGGAGCTTCTTCTGGGTCTCTCGCTGAGTGCAGGATCTTCACTGCTTTCCCAGGACTCAAACCGGTGTTTATATCTGATGCTGTTGCTGCAGATGAAGGAATAACTTACTGCACCATGGCACCAGCCCCTATTTTTATTTTTTATAAAATTTATTCAGGAGGAAGAGAACTATTTTCCATCTGCTGATTCATCCCCCAAATGCCCGCAGCAGCAAATGACTGGGCCAAGTCTTTCAGGCTGTGGCCAGGTGGGGACAAGACAGGGCTGCGCTCTCCCTGGAGCGTGTGCGGTGCTGCATGGAGCCACCCCTGTGCTGCCTGCTCCGGGACCAGCACCTCCTCCTCAGCCTGAGTGACACCCTTTGTGTCGCCAAAGGTCAGCTCGCCTCTGACACAAAGCCAGGGTCCAGCAAGCATCTGAATGAATGACAAGCGAAAGATTGGCTTGCCAGGCTGCCTGTGGAAGGGCACTTTCTGCTCTGTGGAAAGAAAAGGAGCAGAGCGGAGGCTTCATGTGGGGTCACAGGGTCAATAGCAAGCACCTGTGGGAGATCCTCTAATGCCCCCGAGAAGGCGGTGGCAGAGGGCCCAAACCTGGGAGACCAGGATGGCGCTCCTGGCTTCAGCCTGCCCAGCCCAGCTATTGTGGTCACTTGGGGAATCACACAGCAGAATGGAAAATTCTCTCTCTCCTATATCTCTCTATAGCTCTTTTTTAAAAAAAGGATTTATTTATTTTTATTACAAAATCAGATATTCAGAAAGGAGGAGAGACAGAGGAAAATCTTCCGTCCGATGAGTCACTCCCCAAGTGACCACAACAGGTGGAGCTGAGCTAATTGGAAGCCAGGAGTTTCTTCTGGGTCTCACAGGCGGGTGCAGGGTCACAAGGCTTTGGGCCGTTCTGGACTGCTTTCCCAGGTCACAAGCAGGGAGCTGGATGGGTAGTGGAGCTGCCGGGATTAGAACCGGTGCCTATGTGAGATCTGTCACGCCGGCCCTCTATAGCTCTTGCTTAATGCAGCACAGCCATTGGTGGCATGCACAGCTTGTCAGGGTAATTGACAGCGGACAAGGCACCCCGCCCTTCCTACATCCCCTCCCACCACTCGAGTTAATTGAAGGCGCAAAAAGTGCACCTTACCCCTCCCCTCCTTCACCACCATTTAGAACGACTGACAGCTCGGAAATTATTGGGGAGGTTCCGTGCATCTGGCCCCTCCTGCCTCCTGTTGTGCTACATTAGGTTAACTATAGGAAAACTTTGGGCTCTCATAACTCCCTTCCTGCCTGAAACTTTGTGCTGTGTGGCTCTCAATCTGATTGGAGGATGAGAGCTTAAAAAAAAGTCCCTGACTTTCGCTGCTCATGCGCAGTGGCTCCTGTAGAAGGGGCTGCTGTCACCAGGCTTGGGAAATAGATTCCTTCTAACATCCTACAGTTGGGGCCAGTGTGATCTCTCTCGCAACATTTCAAATAAATAAATGTATAGTTTTTTTGAAAAATAAAACATTAGTTGTTTGGCTTGTGCCATTGGTGGTTGCTCGTACATTCATAAGGCCACACAGCCTTCGACCCTGTTAGATTTGCCGACCATCCATGAAAAGAAAATACGAGCCGATTGTTGAAAAAAAAAAAAATGCACAGGGGCTTTTATTTGAGATTTGCCCTCAGGCCTTTACCCTACGCACTGGGGAAGAAGGGAGCTCTGAGGAATTGAAACGGAACAAAGGCGCGTGCGGGAGGGTTTTACACCCCTTCCTACACAGGAGCTGGGTCAGGCTCTGCTTAAGTCACTGGCCGGCTGGAGCCCTGCTAGTCCAATGATGTGTCTGGCTCCTGTGGCCCTTTCTGGTTCTGGGCTGAGGCCAGAGTGATGCGTAAGGTCTGGAGTAAACCAGCCCCCTCCTGCACCCTTGGCAGCCATCAGCCCCTAATTCCAAAAAAGCCTCGTGCCTTTGAGCAGTTGCCACCTGCTCCCCGTCCTCATCCTTGCCCCGGCCCTCGGCAGCCACTGAGCAGCCTGCAGCTCCCTGAGCTGGCCTCTAGGGGACCTTTCTCTCACGGCCAGCTTACCGCTTCCACGGCTGGTCCTGCTTGGAATGTATCTCATTGAGGCAGCGACTTGAATTTAAACTTCTACAAAGATTTCCAAGCAATTTTTTTTTAAGTCAGATATACAGAGAGGAGAATCAGAGAGGAAAATGTTCCGTCTGATGATTCACTCCCCAAGTGACTACAACGGCCATTGCTGTGCTGATCTGAAACCAGGAGCCAGGAACTTCCTCTAGGTCTCCTATGAGGGTGCAGGGTCCCAAGGCTTTGAGCCGTCCTCGCCTACTTTCCCAGGCCACAAGCAGGGAGCTAAATGAGATGCGGAGCAGCTGGGGCACAAACTAGCGCCCAGATGGGATCCCGGTGCATTCAAAGCGAGGACTTAGCTGCTAAGCTATTGCACTGGACTCTCAAAGAATTCTTAAGGTGAACTGTGTGTTCACCTAACATTGAGGGGCAGGTATGGAGATGACCCAAGTGCTGTCACAGATGAGTCTGCCCTGGCTCAGCTCCCCTGTTGGAGTGGCACGGCTGTTTCCGGCTGCAGTACCTGCATGACTTTGGGGTGACTAGCCAGAGGTGCTGAGTGTCCTGTGAGTGTGGACGGCACACGAGGACCTGGTCCATCAGCACAGCATTGCATTGTAACTGCCACTGCCCTACAGTCTTCCTTGTCTGCCCCAGTCACTCCTCCCTCCCCCAAACCTGAGCTGGATGTGTATGTGTTTTAATAAAGTCAGGCTTGACTTTGCTTTTTGTCTAATAGTTGGCAGGTCTTTCTTTTTCTTTTCTTTTGAAGATTTAAAGGCAGAGTTACATATGGAGAGAAAGAGATGTTGGAGGTTGTTCCTGGATCTCTGCCTGTCTTTTAGCCCGTGCAGGAGGCCGTAGGCACACGGCACACACTGTGTCCTTGGGAGAACCCCTCACTGGACCCCAACATGGCCTGTTCCCTGGGCATGCAGCAAGAGTGATGGGCTGCACCCTAGTTTGTCTTCCCTGCCTCTAACAAACTGTGCTAGGACTTCCTTGGTAAACAACTCTAGGAAGTCAAATGTTACATTCATCCTGCTTTTTAGCAGGTATGGAGTTCACCCTGAGACACAGCTTCCTGTGTTTCCTGACCTATAACTTGATTGGAGGGTCCAAAGAGATAGACATATCTGTTAGCCAGTCACTATGTCCTTGTTGGGTGGAAGTACTATCAGGACCGCCTTCTGCCTGCCCCCTTTTCCTACCCTATATAAGCTTGTAACTTCTCTCAGTCAATTGACATCCTTACTACCAGTGTTTCTGTTGCGAAAGAGCACTGTCGCCTCACTCCTTGGTGATTTTTGGGTCTGCTGGACAGAAGGCCCCC
The DNA here is from genome assembly GCF_030435755.1 of Ochotona princeps. Taxonomy (NCBI): domain Eukaryota; kingdom Metazoa; phylum Chordata; class Mammalia; order Lagomorpha; family Ochotonidae; genus Ochotona; species Ochotona princeps. The sequence goes on from NC_080833.1 coordinate 17,483,199, forward strand.
CCGGAGGCGAGAGAGAGCACATTTCTGTGTGATGGTTCATTCTTTCTCTCCACCAATGGCTGAAGGTGGGAGCCTGGAAGGCTGAAGGTGGCGGCTTTAACCGGCTGAACCTCAAGGCTAGCACCAATCACTGTTTTTTTCCTACTGTCTCCCATGGCTTTTGCAGAATAGCACGTTTACAACCAGTCTGTGGCCCTTTCAGCTTTGTTTTCTCATGCAGTATTACGCTTTGGCGTTTCCTTCACCATCCTTGTGGCCTGACAGATCATCTTTTAGCGCTAGACGACAGTGGATATCTCAGTTGTGTGCACGTTTTGGTGCGCACGGCTAATGCTTCAGCAACCGCTATGAGGGTTACCTTTTCAGCTCTTTGGGGTGGAAACAAAGGCTTGCAATTACTGGGCTCCATGCTGAGAGTCTGCCGAGTTCTGCAAGAAGCTACAAACGTGTCTCCCCAAGTGTCTGTGCCTTCCAGCACTCCCGCCAGTGCTGAGGGAGCGTCCACGTTGTTCATCCCGGTGAGTGGTGGTGTCGGTACTGTGGATTTTTGTCACTCCAAATTGCGCAAGAGCACCTCACCTGCTTTAATCGCATTCCCCTGTTGACATACGATAGGCTGCAAGCTTCTCTGTAGGTCTTTTAAGATCTGTGGCTCATTTTTAAATTGGACTTTTGAAAATTCATTTGTTTTCATTTGAAAGGCAGATTTACAGAAAGAGGGAGGGACTGACAGATCTTCCACCCTTTGCTTCATTCTCCAAATGGCTGTAATAACGAGCTGATCCGATGAGAAGCCAGGATCCAGAAGCTTCTTCCAAGTCTCCCTCATGGGTGCAGGAGCCCAAGGACTTGAGCCATCCTTGACTGCTTCCTCAGGCCATAAGCAAGGAAGTGGAGTAGCTGGGACATGAACCAGAGCCTATACGGGAAGCCAGCACTGGCAGGCTGTTGAGTCATAGCACCCGTCGGGGTTATTTCCTCACTAATGAGCTTTAAGAACTCTTTGTATATTTCGGTAATTTTTAAAAATTAGGCCTGTCTTTTGACAGCACTGCCTCCCAGTCTGTCTTGCCTCCAGCAAGGCTGATCTCCATGTTCTGTTTATTTTCTTGCACAGAAATTTTTCTAGTTTTGTTGGAATGAAGTCCAACTTGTTGGTTACCTTGTTCAGGGATCACACCTTCGGTGTTGTAGCAAAAAAGAGCCTTGTTGAGCCTCACTCTGGCATCTCACATCGGAGCGCTGGTTTAAGTCCTAGTCACTCTGCTTCTGATCCAGCTGCCTGTTAGTGCACCCAGGAGAGCGGCAGCCAATGGCCCAGGTCCTGGGCCCCGGCACCCATCTGGGAGACTGGGATGGAATTCCTGGCTCCTAGCTTTGGCCTGGTCCAGACACCTGGCTGCTGCAGCCATTTGGCAAGTGAACTGGTGGAAGAAAGATCTTCCTTAGTCTTCCCTTTCCACTCTCTGTCACACTGTCTTTCATAGAAATAAGTAGGTAAATAAATCCTTCTCTCTCTCTCTCTCTCTCTCTCCCTCTCTTTTTCTAGGTCATTGCCTCCACCAGGGTCAGTTATGTACTCTCCTGTACCTCCTAGGCATTTTGCTGTTTTGCATTCTATATCCCCGCCCATGATGCGTTTTGAGTAAACTCCAGAAGGGGTGTGTTTAGTGTGGCTGTCCGGCTGCTGCGTCGTCATCCTTTGTTGAAGAGATCGCCTTGGCTCTGCCATCGTGCCTTCACGTCTTCAGAGACCAGCGGCTTTCCTTCATGTGGGTCTACATGAGGCTCCTGGCTCTGGTCTGGGGATCTACTTGCCGAGTCTCAGCCCGCCGCCATACCACAGCGCCCGCCCCAGTTCCAGAAGCTTTTGGGTTGACTCATTCAGATGTTCTTCACAGATAACCATATCTCCTCCGAACAAAGGTGGTTTTGTCTCTTACTTCCCAGTCTGTGTGCCTTCGATTGCTTTTCTTATTGTACTGCACGCACTGGGACCTCCAGCAGGATGTTCAGAAGGAGTGGTCAGAAGGGACGCCTTGACTTAGCCCTGCTCTTAGTGGGAAAGCTCCCAGTTTCTCGCCAGTAGGTGTGACATTGGCTGCGGGGTTTTGCATCTGCTCTGTATCTGGCTGAGGAAGTTCCCCTCTATCTTTAGTTTACTGAGAATCTTTGTGCTAAATGGGTATTAGATTTGGTTGAATGGTTTTTCTTCACCTATTGCTAGGATCATTTGTACATTGCTTCTGTTGAGTTGATGAGTTGCATTCATTAATACTCACATGTTGAATCATCAGATCAAAAACAGGTTTTGGCTCTGCAGTGAAGGCACAGTTTGGGATGTCAGGTGCCGGGGTTGGGGTCGCAGGCTCTTCCAGTTGCAGCTGATGCCCACCCTGGGAGGCAGTAGGTGATGGCACATGCACCTGGGTCCTTGCTGCCCACATGAGAGACTCCAACCAAGTCCCAGACTCTTGTTTTTGTAAGATTTATTTTTATTTTTATTGCAAAGTCAGATATACAGAGAGGAGGAGAGACAGAGAGGAAGATCTTCCGTCCAATGATTCACTCCCCAAGTGACCGTAACGGCCAGTGCTGCACCGATCTGAAGCCAGGAGCCCAGAGCTTCTTCTGCGTCTCCCACACGGGTGCAGGGTCACAAGGCTTTGGGCCGTTCTCAACTGCTTTCCCAGGCCACAAACAGGGAGCTGGATGGGAAGTGGAGCTGCTGGGATTAGAACCGGTACCCATATGGGATCCCAGCATCACCAGACCACTAGGCCACTGCACCGGGCCCCAGGCTCTAATTTTTTGCCCGGCCCAGCCCTGGCTGTTGTGGGCATTTAAGAGGTAAGCCAGTAGGTAAACAATTTCTCTCTCTTTTAAATAAAATGAAACTAACTAAATTTAAGAAAAATCAGTTTAACAAATAAAAACATAAATCCCCACAGTTGTTGAACCAGCTTTGCATTCTTTTACACATTTTTGGACTAAATGTACTAACATTTGTTGGGACTCGTTGCGCCTGTGTTTGAGAGATACTGGTCTGTGAGTTTGCTTCCTTGTGTGCTTTTACCCGGTTTTGCTGCAGACATGATGCCTGTTCCCTCGGAGGAAGCTGGGAGTGTCTGGCCCATAGTCTCTGCAAGGGACTGGAGAGACTCGGGGTGATTTTCTGCATGAATCATCGGTAGGATTCACCAAGGACTCCATCTGGGCTTTCTGTTTTGGACAGATATTAACTAGTGGTGTCATTCTAAAAAGTTGATACAGAAATATTTTGATCATTTACTTTTATGATTATGGTAGGTTGTGTCTTTCAAACAGCTGGTCTATTTCATGTAGGTTCTCACATTTAAAAAAAAAGCTTTGTTTATTTTTATAGGAAAGGCAGATGTACGGAGAGGAAGAGAGACAGAGAGGAAGCTCTTCTGTGCGATGATTCACTCCCAGGTGGCTGCAGTGGCCAGAGTTGAGCCGATTGAAAGCCAGGAGCCAGGAGCCTGTTCCAGGTCTCCCACGCGGGTGCAGGCTGCCAAGGGTTTGGGCCGTCCTCGACTGCTTTCCCAGGCCACAAGCAGGGAGCTGGATGGGAAGCAGGGCCGCAGGGACTAGAACCGGTGCCCATATGGGATTCTGGCATCTTCAAGGCGAGAACTTGAACTACTAGGCTACCACCCTGGGCCCAGGTTCTCACATTTCTAAGGCTAGAGTTATTCATGGAATTCCTTTATTATCCTTCCAGTGCCTGTGTGGTCTGTGGTAGTGCCCGCTGTCTTTAGTGGTGTTGGTGATACAGGTCTTCTCTTTGCTCAGGCTGGCTAGAACCAGCTTGTGATTTCACTCGTTCTTGTCTGTTGCTTTCTTGCCTTTAATCCCACCACTTTCTGCTCTGTTCTTGCTATGTCTTTCCTTCTGCTTCCTTTGCTGTTTTCTGGTTCCCTGGGTTGTTCCAGTGTGCACCCCAGTGCCCAGTGCCCCGGAGTGTTCTCCAAACCCTGGCTTTCCTGCACCCCACAGATTATGGTGAGTTGAGCTTTAGTTTTCTTTTTTTAAAAAGAACTTTTTTAAAATTTGAAAGCTAGACTTACGGAGAGAGAGAATGTCTTTCATCCATTGGTTCACTCCCCAGGTGAACCACTCAGGTTACTGGTACCCAGGTCAAAGCCAGGAAACAGGAACCCCATGCAGGTCTCCCATGTGGATGCTGAGGCCCAACATTAGCACCATCTTCTGCTGCTTTCCCATGCCTTTAGCAGGGAGCTGGATCAGAAGTGGAGCAGCCAGGACATGAACTGGCACCCAAATGGGATACTACAATGCAACAACAATATATTCCTTTATTTAAAAAGTGATAGCCATTAAATCCTCACCTTGCACACCCAGAATCCCATGTGGGCACCAGTTTGTGTCCCAGCTGCTCTACTTCCCATCCAGCTCCCTGTTTGTGGCCTGGGAAAGCAGGAGAGGATGGCCCAAAGCCCTAGGATTCTATATCTGTGAGGGAGATGCAGAAGAAGCTCCTGGCTCCTGGCTTTGGATTGGCTCAGCTTCAGCCATTGCAGCCACTTGGGGAGCGAACCAGTGGACGGAAGATCTTTCTTTCTGTATCTCCTTCTCTTTCTGTAAATCTGCCTTGCCAATAAAAATAAATCTTTCTCTCTTTTTTTTAAAAGGTGGTAGCCATTCCAGTGAGTATGAAAGTGTCTCCTGGTGGTTTTGACTTAAATTCCCCTGATGATTACTTGTTGCTGCTTTGTGGCCATTTGTGTATCGTCCTTGGAAAAGTGTTCAATCTATTTAAAAATTGAAGTGTTTTATATTTTTGTCATAAAGTTATAGGATTAATCTGTCCGTTCTAGATACTACATCCTATCAGTCACAGGATGTGAAAATATTTTCTCCTATGGTAGTTTCAGCTTTCCTGTGTCTTCATGGGCTGCTTTCGGTGTGATAAAATCCAACTTCCCTTATTTTTTTCTTTTGTTGCCTGTGTTTGCATATCATAATTGCCACAGCCAAGGTCATGAAGGATCACAGCTGTATTCTTACACAGGTTTTATGGCCTTTCTGTTTAGATCTTGTCTTTTTCGTGTTCGTTACTGTGTATGATGTGAGGTAGGGATCCAGCCTCATTCTATTGCATGTGGACCTCCAGGTGTCCCAGTACTACTTGCTGAAGACTCCATGAAGACAGAAGATTTTGGAGAAAAAGGCTCCATAAAATGTTGGTGTAACTGTGTCTGTGTATACATATGCATGTAACACGTGTTACACGCACTGAGCTGACCCTCTGGAAGTGTGAGCCCAGTCCCTGCTTCTAATGGGTTCTTTCTTTTTAATATGATTACATTTCTGTGAGAGGCAGATTTAAAGAGAGTTAGGGACAGAGAGATCTTCCATCTGCTGAGTTACTCCCCAGATGACTGCAGTGGCTAGAGCTGGGCTGTTCTGAAGCCAGAAGCCAGGAGCTTCTTCTGGGTCTCGCACATGGGTACAGAGGGTCTAACCACTTGGGCCTTCTTCTGCTATTTTCCCAGGGGCATTAGCAAGGAGCTGGATTGGAAATGGATCAGCAGGGATTTGAACCAGCTCCTATATGGGACGCTGGTGCCGTAGGTAGTAGCTTAAACCCACTGCGTTAAAGCACCAGCCCTGGGGGACACGAATTTTGAGGAGGACCCAGCACAGCAGGCAGCACCAAGGACTGCCTGGGAGGTTCCAACCGGCTTCTGCTTCTGCCCGCCCCTCCTGGACTCCCCTGTGCCGGTACTCTGTTAGGTGCATCTGTGGTTCTCTGGGGAAATCTCCTTTTGAGCCATTTACACACTCTCTCACACACACAGGCATACACTCCTGGGCACACACGGACACACACCCAGGCACACACACACGGATCAGTAAGAGTCTAGGTGTTCACATCCGGTACTGGCTGACTGCAGTGATGTGTGACGTCTGAAACCTGGCTCGCTCTTCTGGGGTGGAACGAACTCCACAATGTGCTTTGGACCACAGAGTGCCCACAGGTCAGGTGCAAGCTCACTCATCCCGTGGGCAGCACAGGGCTGTTTTCATGGAATCAAAGTCGATGGAGGCAAGCGGGCCTCCCACCCCACCTGAGGACCCCATCCTCCTCTCATTGGCTCTGGGCATTCGAGGCTACTGAGCCCAATTGGACCCACCACCCCCTCCAGGGAGGCCTTGCTGCACACAGGGTATCCCCCCCAACCGCAACCAGATGGAGCAGGACGGCCCAGGGCCCAGAGGGGGGTGGGACATGATGTGGGTCTTTCAGGTTAAGCTCAGGAGACCTCAGCAGCTCACAGCAGTAACAGGACCAGATAAAGTGTGTTCTGAGGGATTTTTTTCCCCTGCCCCTGGATGATGGATTTATTTTATTTATTTTTTTAAAGATTTATTTTTATTACAAAGTCAGATATACAGAGAGGAGGAGAGACAGAGAGGAAGATCTTCCGTCCGATGATTCACTCCCCAAGTGAGCCACAATGGGCCGATGCGCGCCGATCCGAAGCCGGGAACCTGGAACCTCTTCTGGGTCTCCCACACGGGTGCAGGGTCCCAATGCATTGGGCCGTCCTCGACTGCTTTCCCAGGCCACAAGCAGGGAGCTGGATGGGAAGTGGAGCTGCCGGGATTAGAACCGGCGCCCATATGGGATCCTGGAGCGTTCAAGGCGAGGACTTTAGCTGCTAGGCCACGCCGCCAGGCCCGATGATGGATTTATTTTTAAAGATTTGTTTTTATTGGAAAAGCAAAGTCCCAGCGAGAGAGGGAGAGAGAGAGAGGAAAAAAAACTTTCATTTGTTGGTTCACACTCCAAAAGGCCACAGTGGTCGAGAGCTGAGTCTATCTGAAGCCAGGAGCCAGGAACTTCTTCTGGGTCTCCCATATGGGTTCAGGAGCCCAAGGACTTGAGCCATCCTCTACTGCTTTCCCAGGCCATTAGCCTGAAGCTGCATAGGAAGAGGAGCAGCAGCTGGGACTTGAACTGGTGGTGTCCATATGAGATGTCAGCACTGCAGGTGGTAGCCTAACATACATTGCCACTGTTCCGGCCCTGAAGGTTTTGTGTCTTGCATGTTTCAGGGGAACTGCATTGCTGATGGAGTCTTTTGTGGGTTCACATTATTTTGTTTCATTTGCGAGTGTCATTGGGAAGTATGGTGTAGAGCACATAGGAGCCTGAGCCTGGGAGGGAGCTATGTGTGGCTGAGCCAGGCTCGGAACTCTCCTGGTCTGGATGGCTGCAGGTGGACCCCCCAGTGTGGTCAGGATTGCCCTGGAAACTGAGGCAGAACACACGGCTTCATCACTGAGCCTGCAACTGGTGGGAGAGAGAGGGGTCCCAGTGAATGACACTCAGGCCCACGGCCGGTGCCATGGTGTCCGTTCTGAGACTTCTGGGCCGAGGTATGCAATGACTGCTCAGCTCTTACTCCATCGGCTCGCATGGGCTGCAGTCTCTGCTGCCCGGCCAGCACACAACCTGGAACAGGTGTCCTTAGGCCACATCCAGTCCACACGACCCACAGGCTGGTTCAGTGTGGCTCCCTACTCCCTAGTACGCTTGTGTCCCCTGGCCCCCTGTCCGGCCTTGGGTCCTTGGTGCAGGGGTCCCTCTGCTAGGGAAGCCCTTCTGCTGGTGCTCCTCCTGAAAACACCCCCACTCCACTTTCCCTTGGTTTTGAGGGGAGGGACATCTCCTTCCGCCCATGCGTGCCCTGATTCACGAGAGATCTCTTCCTGGTTAATAACACGCTTTCCTGCGTGTCTGCTCTGCAGACGCAGCCAGGGCACAGCTGCGACTTGCTCATCTAGTTCTTGGTGTCTGGTACCAGGAGGTGGCATTGGGGGGGGGCGCAGAGCATCACTTTAATGAGGCTTCAGCACCCCCACTCCAGCCCAGCCACAGTCAGGGTGGGCACACGGGGAGGGCAGCTCCAGGAGGGCCTCCGGGGCGGCCCCCTTGGAGGTGAGAGTAAATATAGCCTGCAGTGTTCTTAGCTGTACGACTAAAAATAGGAAGCTATAGCTCCTGCCCCAGCGGTTGCACTCACTGGACCACACAGGTGCGGCTGTGGGCGTCGGGAAGAAGGGGGTGCCGGGATTTCTGCCAGGAACAGTTCATTCTTTCTGTCTGCATCCTGCCCCGTCCTGTTCACGACCCCAGAATGAACCAGCAAGCCGAGGTGCCGTCTATCCCTGCTGGCCAGTCATGGGGCTGAGATGGAGGGGCAGTGGGTTGGTTGGTGGGGCTCAGTGCTGGCTCCCGGGCTCAGCTAGGATGTCTGGTGTAGACAGGGGGATCCGGGGTAAGCGTGAGGGGACCTGTGCCACCTCCTCCAGTTCCCATTCCCTCTGGCCTGTGACAGTCTGTCCTAAGTAAAAGCCAAGGCTAGCCTCTAGCCACAGATGGTTCAGGGCTGCTGTGCGTCTGGAATCACTGCGCTGGCCCCAGGAAGTGCCATCTGCAGCCCTGCCCTCAGTCCCTTGCTCCCTGTCATATCCAGGCCAGCCTCCAGCTGTGGGGACTGGTCACACTGCAGACTGCTCAAATCACAGAGGCTCTGGGAGCAGCCGGCATGGGCTCCCTCATCTCAGGGTACCCTGGACCCCCACCCTGGGACTAGCTGCTTCAGGCTGGGGTTGACATTGACTGGGCTGTGGTTTCTAGGAGGTGACCTCAGACCTGGCCAGGTCACCACCATTGGACTGTGGACTATGCAGAGCCTTGAACAACTCCAGGGAGTCACAGTGCCTGCCCACAGCCCCTTGGGCACTACAAGGGTGGGGACACTAAAGCCTGCTTTGCAGTCCTGCCTCTTCCTACCAGCCCATCTTTGCATCAGGGCAGGGCCTTTGGGGCCTTGGGCAAGTGCATATTCAAGATGCGAAGGGAGGAAACTCCTCTTCCATGCATGAGTCATCAGGGATGCAGCTCCAGGGGTTGTAGCCTTTGGCCGGGTCTGATCCTAGCTCCTGGGTCACACAGGCAAAAGGCAGGCCCCTTTTCACCCCTCTTCACCTGCTAGCCAGTGACACCTACCTTACCGCCACCTGCAGGCCACTGCGGTTACTGCAGCACTTTCTCCTACAGTCTGGGGTCAAGGCGTGACCTTTGCCAAGACATGATTTTCCCTCAGGCAAGTGGAATGAGCTAGTCTGAACCTGCTGGGGTGCAGGTGAGGAAGACACGAAGAGCTCTGCATGGCAGGTTCCTTTACCATTGGCTTTGTGTGGAAGGAGGAGCTGTGGTTCCTTGAGGTAGCCCCAGAGAAACACACACACACTGGACACTGCACCCACCCTTGCCCCACTTGGCCCTGGCAGCTGCCACCCAGCAAGAGTGGCCAGGACCTTGCCAGAGATGAACTGCTGACTCCAGGGCAGGGAGCCACTGAGCTAGAGACAATGGGAACCCCCAGCCAGTTGTTAGGGTTTCGGCAGCTCAGCCCACCCAGTCAGGGCAAAGCCTGGGAGCCCCCAGAAGTATAGACATGGCTCAGCAGGAAAGCTGCTTCATAGGCATCATTCACTGCCAGTGCCAGACAGTAGGCACATGGCCGGGAGAGAGACTGTGAGGGGGCAGGATCTCCTGGCTGGTGGGAAGAGGGAGTTTGTGGAGCCACCCCAGTGGTCCCCATGCCTGGGTTGTGGTCCCAGTGGAACCTCAGGCAATTCCGGGTAGCTACGGAGCCCGCCGCTGCCTCCTGTGCACCTCAGTCACCTGGCTACAGGCCTGGCGACTGCTGAGTTGTCCCAGTCTCTATAAAGCACCTCCCAGCGCATGTTCCCTCTGCCTTGGACTGGGGAACAAGCTGCCATGGGCGCCTAGCAGCTCCTGCTTCCGTGAGGCCTGTGGAAGCAGAGGTGCCCTGGTGGGTTTGCAGGGCCACACTACAGAGAGACCTCCCTGGCTGGCCTGGGACTGGGATGGTTTTTCTGATGGGGCTGCAAGCAAGGAGGTTAAGGTGCCAGGTGTCTCCAAAACAGCATGTGAACCCCGTCCCCAGCCCTGGGTGCCTGGCACTGGGATCCTTGGGCACAGTTCAGCATCATATTATGAGAACAAATTAGCCGGACTCCCATTTTTTGAGTTAAATAGTACAGAAAACATAGTTTACTGTACAAGTAAGTTTTGCATTAAAAATAAACCCCAAGCGAACGACAGTGCAAAGCGGTTTCCAGCCCTCCACCCGCCCTGCCAGCGCTGGGGTGGTCCTGTATGGGTTCTGAGGGTGGCGGACAGGAGCTCTGGGTCCGCCAGCAGCCAACTCACAGTGACACAGATTACATGCCCACTGCTTGTCTTCTCCCATTTCCATGTGCCTGCAGAATCCAAACTGAGGGCCATGTCGCCTGTCAGGACCCGGCGCGAAGGGCCCAGGGTTGGCAGGCCCCAAAAGATCGGGTGCAGCAGTCACCCCTCTGTCGGGGTAGGGACAGAGGGGGAGGGTCGGGGTGCTTTATTTTCTGTCCCTGTCTCCCCTTCCCCCACCCTGACAGGGGGTTTGGCCCTCAGGAAGGTATGGTCATTGGGGCTGCCAAGCACTGAGCAAGGGGGGCACCCACTGGTCCCTCCCTCACTGGCCTGGGCTACGATGCAAACCAGAGAGAAAGGCCATGGACGAGGCCCAGGGCAGTGGGCTGGTTGCTCTTTCCTGAGAAGGGGAAGGGGCCGCCAGGGTGTGGGGAATGCCCAGGACCTCCCCAACAGCAGCCAGGAGGAGACACTTTCTCAGGTGGGGGACAGGACAAGAGAAATTGCAGCAAGAGCAGCTCCAGCAGGATCATTAGGACTTTCTGACAGGCCAGGGTGTGCATCTGGCTTTTGGGGCTGTTGTGCTACAGCTGGGGGTGGCACCGACGGCCACTTATGCATGTTCTGTGGGGGAAAGGACTACGGGGACCGCGGCTATGAGAAGCCACAGGCCGTCTGGTCCTGTTGTCTCCCTGTCCTATTGCCCTGGGTGGGAGAACCCACACAGCCTGCGCCAGGCAGTTCCTCTGACCCCTGCCACGGCTCACACCCTGGCCATACCTGGCAGGAGGACCCCAGGGACAGTTCCATGTCACAGCAGCGCTGCTGTGGGCACTGGGGCAGTCCTTGGGGCCTCCTGCTTTCTGAGCCATGGGCAGGGCGGGGGGGCAGGGGCATGGCCACAGAGCTATACCCCAGGATGGTGGGTCTGAAGGGTTTTGACTGAAGCTTCACTTCCTGAAATGCATTTAAAACTTGGTTTCTGGTTTGAGACTGCAGCTGGGGAGTGGGCGTGGAGGGAGGGATACTGTGTGGCTGGACCCTGGAAAGCAGATTGTCCTCCCCTCCTCAGAACTGAACCCAGGAGGCCGATCCAGGCAGAGGGTGCCCTGGGCCCCCAGCAAGGGGGGATTCCCTGGGCTGGTAAAGTGCATGGAGGGGCCGGGTCTGCAGGAGCTGCCAGCTTCAGGGTCTCTGACAGGCTCACCTAAGCTGAGGCAGGGGACTTTGGAGCTGGGAGGACTGTGGGGGTAAGGCAGGGCTGGGGGTAAGCAGGATGCCCTTGTGTCCCCACCCGCCTGTGCTACCCCCATCCTGGGTCCCCCACCCCATCCAGACCAGGAGCAGGGCCTTTCCAGCTCTCAACTTGTGTCAGTGCTACGGCAGGGTGGGGGCATCATACCAGGGCCCTGAAGCATTCACCTTGGGCAGCCCTGGACAGGGGTTCTGGGGGCAGGGACGCGGGGTGCGCTGAGATGATGGCTTTGGGCAGGGGACGGCGTCCGTCGGGAGCTCCCCCCCAAGCCCTCTCTGTACAAAGACATGATTGTTGTTCGGTTGAGTCTGTCCTTCGCTAGGCAGCTGGAGTCCACCTGGGCAGCGGTGGTCAGTAAGGCCGCCACACGGCCTCGTCCATGCGGCCTGGTGTGCTCAGGGCTGTCGGCGAGTTGCTGTGGCTGCCATCGGCCTCCACGCCATCGCTCTGGCCGCCCAGGCTGGGGTTCATGAGGTTGCCGGCAGCCACGGACGTGGCGCTGCTGGGGCAAGAGGCCAGCATGCGGGTGGGGGAGCGGTCGCCGCCCCCACTGCCGGCCACCATGGAGAACTGATAGGAGCCTGATGAGGCGGCACCATAGTACAGGTGGTAGGGGGAAGGGTTGGCCTGGAAGGGCCCAGCCTGGTTCTGCGGGGCGCCGGGGTAGGGCGGCGGGAGGTAGGTGTGGTGGAAGCGACTGGTGGCCGGCATGCCTGCCACGCTGAGGCTGCTGATGCTTGTGCCCGACGGTGTGGCGCTGTAGGGGAAGGCGGCCGACATAGCCCCCGGGTAGTGCATCCGGGGGTCGGGGAAACGGCTCTCCGTGAGCGTCTGCAGCGCTGGGAAGGGCCGGTCAAACTGGCGGGGGTCGGAGAAGGGACTCAGCTCCGAGGTGCCTGGGGGGGACAGCAAGAAGGGCAGTCAGATGTAGTTTGAGACCAACTCTGAGTCTGGTGGGGGCGCCCCCCAGCATCCGTGTGACAGCGGCCTCTCCCCACCGAGGCCCAGCCCCAGTTAGCAGCAGACCACAGTGACCAACCACTTCTGCAGATCAGGAAACTGAGGCAGGGGGAGCAGCAGTGGCTCCTGGCGGCAGGAACTTATCCCTGGCCTTGGCTGCCTGCTGCATGTGCCACAGCAGGTGCACACCCAGGTCGAATCTCTCCTGTCCAGGTGCAGAAGGTGCAGAAGGCTCCTGGCCCTGTACTTGGAGATAAGTGCTGACCCGGTCCCGGTCCCAGGGAGACACAGGGTCCAGCCAGAGCCTTGCCTTGCCCCCTCCCTGCCCCCACATCAGGAGCTGGATTTCAGTACTAGAGGGGGTTCAGCCCCAGTAGGGGACCCCAGGTAAAGCCTAACTGGCCCCAAGCCCTCTGTCTCTCCCACGATGAGGCCCAGGAGGGGAACCTAGAGGAGGTGGGCAATACTGGTCACGTCTGAGGATGGAGTCTGTGACCATGGTGAGAGCTGCACGCAGGGCAGCTGCGGGGGTCTCCCTTGGCACCAGCAGCTCTGGACCTGTGTGGGCGTCAGGACCAAGCCACGCTCCTGGCTCTGAGTGGGGACTCAGGGTGTGGATGGGAGCCTGGCCTCCCAGGGTCATGGACCACTCTGCTTGATGTGTTTCCTGGCTGCCCTATCTGCCATGGAGGTCCCTTGCAGGAGTCCCTGGGGAGAATGCTATGTGTACGTTCTAGGAGCGAGGCTGGGCACTCAGCCCTGAGCAGGACAGAAGCGGGTGCTGCCCATGCATCAGCTGCCCTCTTCTCAAGGGGCGCCCCAACAAGGACCACAAGGTGGACCTGAGCCTGCTATGTGGCCCTCAGAGAACATGGGGGCTGCAGGGCAGCAGGCTGGGCTGCCTGGACCTGCTGCTCTCCCCTCCTGCTCTGGTCCTGGCGGGAAAGGGCAAGTACCTAACCTCAGACTCCCAGCAGCTTCCCTAAGGCCCCCTTACTCCTGGCCCTGCAGTCCTGAGAAACCCAAGCTGGCCGGGCCACGTGGAGCAGCCATCCCCAACAGGGGAAGGTGATGTTTATTTTCTTCTCCAAATCGCCCCGGCTGCTGTACAGTGGCTGAATGAGCCCTTTGAGCAGCAAGACGCCCCCCGTTGCGGGTGGCTGCAGTTGGGGGGCTGGGGCCTCAGCCCTGCTTGTCAGTGACCAAGGCTGGAGGTCAAAGCCATTAACAGGCACCAAGGGGAGCAGGCGTGGGGTGGGAGGAGATCCGAGGGAAGGCAGGGCCAGCAGGCGTGGCTCCCCAAGCTGGGGCCTGCCAGTGCCCTCCTCCTCCAGGGCCCTCCTCCTGCCTGCTCAGCAGGCTCAGAGAAGCAGAGTGCCAGGAATCTCACAGCCACTGTGAAGCACAGTCAGGACTCCTTGCGAAGTCTTACTGCAAAACTCCTGCCCCTCCTGTGGTCCTGGGTTCCCAATATTCCTGCCTCACTGAGAGGAGAAAAACCTGGGAGATGCTAGGAAACCTGTCTCGGGCCACAGCAGCAGGAGGAGGGGGAGTCAGGTTCCTTTGCCAATGTAGGCAGGCCTCGTCCCTTCCCCTCCTTCCCACCCCTTGGTGGAGGCAGCAGCTCTACCTGCTATTGGGCCGGCTGGGGCCACACACTGCGGGGTGGGTGGAAGGTGGCCAGGTTTGCCTTGGATTCCCATGGCCACTGAGCCCCAAGCCACGCTTGCCCACTCTGCAAGTGCAGAAGTGGGTTCCCATCCACAGGAGCTGGTGGGCAGGAAGCCACCAGTCATACCCAGTGGAAGGAGAGTGGGGCTCCCCTGGTTGGGTGCCAGGCCTTGCTGGGCTGGTTTGCAGTGCTTGGGAATGGGCCTCGGTGTTAGCTTACTGCCCCGTGATAGGGTTGGGATAGGTGACTGAGGCAGGAGTGGGTCTGACCCCTGGGAATCACACTTACTGATCTGGGGGGCTCAGGGAGGCTGGGCTCGGGCCTCTGCCCAGGTCTGAGTGCTGGTCCAATATGGGAGAGCCCAGGGGGCTGCAGAAGCCCCACCGTCAGCAGGTCACACCCCCAGCTTAGCCTGGCATAGGGCTAGAAGCAGAGTGAGAGGCCAGGCGGCAGCCCCGCTCCCATGCCCTCCCTGCCCTGGGGCCTCAGAGGTATAGGATGTTCCTGGGGGTAGGCAGACCTGAGGTTGGCCTGGGACCTTATAGGCCTCCATTTACCCATCTCCATGGGGGCTCTGACCATGCCCCGGGGAAGTGAACAAGAACGGACACTAGGGCAGCACCAGCCAGCCTGGTCCTGGGGTTGTGCACTCAGCCTCTGGACCGGAGATCCTGGCATATGGCAGAGAGAACCAGGGTCCAGCTCCTTCCTGGGTGCCTGCTGTATGCAAGGTATCATACGCCTCCAAGACCCACCCACGGCTGTGGTCTGGCTCTGGGGAGACTTTGCAAGCGCTAGAGCCTTTACGATTGGCCGGGTTTGCCCAAGGGCGGGGTTATCACTTGAACATTCCAGCCCCAGGAAAGGGGGAACTAAAGCTGGCTGGGAAGGCGGGGACAAGTCTGTCACTTCCTTGAATGAGACAGTGGGGTCCCGGGGGTTAACCCAATCTCCCCTACCACCTGGTTCAGAGAGGAAGGGGCACATGGTGGATGACTAGAGGTGGGAGGCTCTCCGGTGGCAGACGGACCATGTGCAGCACCCTCTGCATACCTTGGATCTGAGTCTGGGCCTGGCTGCTGAAGTGGCTCGTGGTGCTGAGGGAGCCGCGGGGACTGGGTGTGCTTGGCGTCACCCGCATGCGTAGCCGATCCAGGTCCCCATAGCGGTCGGAGAACGCCTTGGTCTGGTCCTCCAGCTTCTGCCGGTGCCCTGCGGAACACAGGGATCATCAGCTGCTGCGACTCTGGGCTCAGAGACCCAGAAGAGGCTGCCCTTGCTGCCAGGAAGTTCTCCCTGAGGTCTAACCTGGAGCAGCCACAGAGAGAACCCTGACATGACCACTAACCTCTTCTCTGGAGCTCTCAAAAGACAGAGACCAGTCAACCTGGGCCTCCCCAGGGCTGCCAGGATCCCACGGTCACACAGCCGGGAGCTGGGGTCCCAAATGGAAGCCTCTAGCAGAAAGGCAAACTGACACACCAGGACTAGTTAATGGCTCACACATGTTCCCAAGGGAGCCAACACCCTCCACCTCCCAGACATTCCCTCCACCCCCGTCTGTAAAGACTGGGGGCACTCGGGGGAGGAGGCTGACTGCTCCAGCCCCAAGCCTCATCCTGGCCGCCCCAGAACCCCTGCTTCTCTTCGGGCCTTAAACATGTGGTCTAGGTCAGCGGGGGGGTAGGTAAGCCAGCAGCCTGAGACAGCTAGATGGACTGCACTGCCAGCCCTGCTCAGAGCAGGCTTGGGGCATCACGTCTGGAGAGAATGCAGGCCCTCTGGCCACCGACTCTCTGTCACAGCCCTCACCTCCACGCCCCTGCTCCCTGTGGCCAAGGGGTCACAGCTCGGCTGACAACAAGTTTGCAAGGTCCTCTCCTGCCACGTGTGCACACACACATACACACTCCTCAGTGACTGTTACATCACACACAGCACATGTACACGCACCAAAATGCACACGCTACAGAGAAGGCTCTCCCTCCCCTGCCCCAGGCCCCTCCGCGGGAGTCCTTGCTGCCATCATTTGTGTACATGGGAGATCCTGAGCAAATTCCCCATAGGGCTGTCTTGAATGTGCTCAGTCCAGCCATGTCACTCTGTAACTTGCTGTCTTCGTAGCGCATCTTAGAGCTCAACAGTTTTCTAATCTGTAAAATGGTTCCACAGAAATGACAAGGTTCCCTTAAAAGCTGGGGAATCCTCTCTGGTACAGCCAGGGCTCAGTACCTGTGATGGCGATGACACTGCGGGGACATTAGCTGTCCCTCTTGTCACACTCCAGGGAGAGGACACCCACTCTGCAGCAGCTTGCTTAGATGGACAACTGCTCTGCAGATCTCCTCCCCTGATCCCTTACGGGCAGGAATGCCCCGTTCTGGGATTTTTCCAGGACAGGCTCAGCCATGAGCCATTTCTGAACTGGGCAGATCAGCTGCCCATCTGGCCTCCCCCAGTGCCCAAGGTAGGGAGCTGCACAGGGTGGCCTGGCTGGACATTCACTTGCCTGGGGCCACACAGTGAGAAAGGGAGTGGGGCTTCCTAGACCCCTGTAGGGAGGTGTGAGGAAGGGGCTGAGCAGGAGGTGACAGCAGGTCTGCCCAACTCCGAGAGTCTGGTGGACCATGGAATTTTCTAGACAAGAAGTGATACGTGGTGGGAGAAGAAACAGAAGTCCTGTCAGTGACAGGCAATTTCCTAGGGAGAGCATGAGGAGCAGGGGATGGGGACAACTTCAGGCCTCTGCAAAAGCCTGTCCAAATGAGGTTCCAAATGAGGACGCAATAGACTCTGGCACATGCAGGTTCCCCAAGCTCCCCCAGCACCCCTCACAAGCTCAAAGGGGCATCCCAGAGCCCACAGAAGTGGAGCAGGCATTCCTGAGTTCCCAGAGACGTCGGCAAGTCCCCCAGGAACCAGGGGACCCCATTAAATTCTCTAATGAAGCGCCCAGCCAGAAATCTAATGAGACACCTGGCAATGGGAGTGGGACCGAGGCCGTGGCCAAGTTCCACTTCCGCTGCCTCCCAGGATGCTTGGCAACAGAGGGGAAACTGTGGGTGAGGCTGCTGTTAGATGCCCACAGGGCTGGGCGAGCGGGATGGGTGGGGACTGTGGCAAGACTGGAATGGGCTAGGCCCGATGTGGCCAGAGTTTCTCACTCAAGGCAGGGGGCTGGGGATGTGCTGGGGTCAGGTGAGTTCAGCATGGGCTCAGCAGGCAGGAAGCTTGTCAGATGGCCGCTGAGACCACAGTGGCCTGACAGCAGTCTGCAGGTGAAGGATCTGGGTGTTTTAGTCGCCTGTATGCCTCAACAGGGTTACACGAAGGCAGGTGCAAAACCTCAGGTCTGGTTTTTACCAGCACTGGTGAATAAGGCCCCCTGTTTGTGAGTCAACCCTGCGCACACGGTTCCTCCCAGGGCCCAGCGGAAGCAGGGCGGGGTTCACAGCCAGGCTGCCTGTAGCCTCGGGCCATGCTGTCCCCACCCGGAACAACAGGGTCCCCCTCATGCTGCGTTCCCAGATGGAGGCGCCAGCCTGACAAGGCCTGTGGCCAGGCGACTCCCATGTAGGTCACTGCTGTCACGGCCAGCCATTGCTGTGTCCCTGGTGTTCTCCTGCCCACACCCCCCTTGGTGTGGCAGTCCAGGACGGTGATGATACCAGGCCTGCCACAGGCCGGTGGCTGAATGGAGTTTGCACTCGGACCCTGCCCAGGATCCGGCTGAGGAGTAGAGAGCCACTCAGCTAAGGGGCTGGCCTAACACCCAGGCTATGGACCAGGGACTCTGGCACTGGGTCATACAGTCGTGCTGTTTTTTCCTCAGGAGGACAGACTTTCTGGTGGAAGAGACAGGTCTGCAGCTTCCCTGTGGCTGTGGTGTTCTGCAGTCACCCCCGCCAGGGAGGGGCGCCAGGGAGCCCTGCCTGGGATGGGAGCTGGGGAGGGAGGGGGGAGACGGGTGCGGGGCAGTGGGCATGTGGCTGGGGCGCCAGAGAGTCTCCGAGCCACGGGGCTGGGGCCTTCACTCTGGGAGGGAGCCGGACGGAAATTCCTGTGCCCGAGGAGAGAAAGCAGCCTCAGAAAAGGCCCTTTCATGCCATTTCCCACAGAGAGATGGCGTAGGCAGTGCCACCCTTGGCTCCCCCGGGCACCTGTAGCTCTGTGCCTCAGTTTCCCAGCCAGCATAGTCTGCTCTCTCACCGAGGCTCCTGCCCTCCAACAGCCAGGTCTTGGGTACTAGGACTGGCCACTGATCAGATGGGGGGACCCGAGAGTGGACGGAGGGAGGGTGGTGCCTCTCCATCGCTGCCTCTTCCTGCTGCTTCTCCCTGTGTCTTCCTGTGGAGGTTCTTGGTCTGCCCCCCATTTGGCTATGAGAATCCTGTAGTCAGGGCTGTGGCTGGCAGGAATAGAATTGGTATAGGGCAGCAGTGAAGAGTGCCTGAGTCCCATGTGGTGCCCAACCTGCCCATGCCTATGCCTGGCCTGCCCTGGAGCCTTCCCAGGGAGCAGCTCTCCTGTGGTCTGTATTTTGCAGGTGAGAAAACAAGTTTCGTGAGGGTCAGGGATGTGTTCAAGGTCACGAGGAAAGCACCTGACTCCCTGGCTTGCCATGGAGCCCACCTTTCAGATGAAGAGCCTGGGACTGGACCATCAAGGGCTCCAAATGGGGTGTCAGGGCCCCCAGTGCAGGCTGCCTGCAGAGCAAGAGGAGGAGGTCTTGGAGGCCCCTGGCATGGGCCCTGCCCTGCCGGCGCCCTGCTCTAGGTTGCCACAGCCCTCCTCCTCTTGAAAAATGGTCCTCACAAGGCCTAACCCCAAGGGCGTGGCTGCTGGAGGACAGACCACAAGCTGTGAAGAGGAAGGTATTTGGGGAGTGGGGCTGGGCCACGCCTAGGAAGCCCTTGCCACCCTGCCCAGGTTGGTGGGTCTGGCTGAAGCTACCTGTCTGTCTCCAGTAGCCAGGCCTGGATCCCCTGAGGGCTCCCTCAACCTCAGTCACTTCTTGGGGAGCAGACCCCAGCCTGCCTTGCTCCTCCGGGGTCGATGAGCCGCAAGCCCATGCCAGGCAGCTCTTGCCCATTTAAAGGTCTTGGGTAACTTACTTCGGTAAGTTGCCCGGTCCCACTAGGCCTCAGTTGTCCCCCTGTGATGTGGCCTTGCCGGACGTGCTCTGAGTTCCGGCTCTGACTCTGCCTCTTCCGACACTGTGCAAACATGCCCTTCTCCAGGCATTCACTGGGCCCGGGGCAGGATGAGGGTATGAGTAGGAGGACCACATGACAGAGCCACACAGAGCTGGCCAAGGAGGACAAGGATGGCTTCCAGTCTGGGCCCCGGGGTACCCCATCCACACAGCCAGCAAGGGCTCCACCTACTGCCAGGTATCTGCAGCTTCTGTGGGGTCCAGGAGCCCACCAGGGCCATATGCTGCCCAACACAAGCCCCAGTGATGGGTGCGGTGCCTGAGCAGATCCTGTGCCAGGTGGGTCATGCGTGTCAACTTCAAGGTCACACTCTTCTGACAAGCTGTACCCCCTCCCCATTTTACAGATGGCAAAGTGCAGGCACACAGTTAGGGACACATTCCGTGGAGCTCGGTGCCTAAGCTTGGCTTCCAGGGATGCAGCCAGGCAGGAGGCGTGCTGGTTCAGCTCTGGGACCATCTGAAGCTGTTCCATGGCCGCCTGGAGCGGCCGCGGTGGCTCAGACACAGCTGCCACTGTGTGAGCAGCCAGGCCGGGCTGCTCTGCGGCCTGTCAGGAGATTTACACCCGGCTCCCACCAACCGCAGGGATGGCAACGGGTGCTGGCCCGGGGTGGTCCACCGTGAATCGGCCCCCTGTGAGCAGATGAAAGGCCGGAGCTGGCGGGGGGCCAGCGGCCAGGGAGGCGGCAGCTCCCTCCCAGGCCTGCGACTGGGGCTTCCAGCAGCCTGGGCTTGATTAGGGAGCCTGGGAGGTCTGAGCTTAACCCCTTCCCTCCTGTGGGGGCCCAGGAAGAAGCCGAGTGGCCACAGAGGTGGCGCAGGGTTGCTCTCAACCTGCTGCACCAAGGCACCAGCTGCCATGCTTACTCTGCTCAAACATCACCACTTGTAGGCCTTCTCCACAGTGCTGTGCCCACTCTGTGCACCCCCAGCATTCCTGCCAGCTGTTTTCCTACTCGCTGCTTGTATGAGCCAGCTCTGTTGAACCTCGCTGAGCACCTACTAAGCACCCAGGTCTGCACCCCGGGGCTCCACAGCAGGGCCTGGCCAGCCAAGCAGAGGTAGGAACCCCACACAGCACATACATGGCAGGGAGGCAAACAATAAGTGAAGTGGGCAGGCAGATGACACCGCTGCATCCTAGCCCAGGCAGGTGCGGCGGGGAGATCACAGCGGCCGTGTGCTGGGGAAGGCAGTGCATGTGCAAAGCTCAAACATCGTGGCAGCAGCGAGGACTGAGAAAGGTCTCCAGGGTTGGAGGGGTGAGCCAGGCCTCTAACGGCAGAAGAGCGCTCAAGCAGAGGGAACAAAAGCCCGGAGGCAAGATCGTGTCTGACCAGTCAGAAGGCCAGGGTGGCCAGTGGGGCGGGCAGGGAGGAGGGTGTCAGAGCGGCAGGCCGAAGGGTGAGGGGCACAGAGGAGGTGGGTGGGACCTTGAGGGCAGAGGTGACAGTAACACTTCTTTGCCACTTTGCCCTGCTCTGGGGTGTGGGCCCTAACGGGGCAGCAACCCCCTTTTTGGGCACACGGTGCCATTGCCAACACGTGGAACACTGCCTGATGCCGTGTTGGTGCCCAGGAAAATATTTGCTGGAATCATCCCACGTTGTGCACTTTGGGGAAAGAAAGGGACCATCAGAAAGATTCCAGAACCAGGATCTGTGCTTTAGGTAGTACCAGAACCCAGCACCTGCTGGGTCCTGAACTAGCCTTGTCCAGCCTTGGTCCCCACAGGATGCTGCACAGCTCCTCCGGATCCTGGACCGGGCTCAACGACCAGCTTCGTCACCAGCCCCCAGCACCTCCGAGGGACACCAGCACTGCAAACCTCAGAAACCAAGGCCACACAGGCAGGAAGCCACCGAGTCTGCCTCTGCCCTAGCTGGCCACCTGGCTGCAGGTCGGGCACGCTCCACAGGGCACCAGAGGGAAAGAGCGCAGCCACAAAACCCACTGCTGGGCCTCAGGGATCTCTGGGGCCCTTGCCTTGGCTCTAGGACCAGCCACCAGGCCTGCTCTGCAGCAGCCTCAGACCTCACATGGGGCTGGCGTAGGCCGACCAGAAGCAAGCCCCAAGACGAGATCCTGGAGTGCAGCAGGCAAAGACACTCCCTGGGCTGCCAGGCACTTCCTGTGGCCAGGCAGCAAGCATTGCATGGAACCCTCACAGCAACAGCCCGAGGTCCACTTCACAGACAGGCACACTGAGGTGGCAAGGCCCCTGAGCTGCACAGAAGCCCCCACCATGGCTTGGCCTCCTGATTGTGCAAGATCAGTTCCCAGAGACTTTGCACACTGTACTCCAGGGCTGCTCAAGGAGCTGCAACTGGGAGCTGGCCTCCAACCTCCCACCATGGCCAGGAAGGGAGAGGCTAGAGGCCAGGTGCAGGCTGGAGCCAAGGTGCTGAATTGTAACTTGGGATTGTGGGTGCCAGAGTATGCAAGAACACTTCCCCCTTCAGTTCTGCTAAGATTTTCTCTGTGCAAGTCACTGCAATACCACCAACCTGTCATGGCCCAGAAAAGGACGCCGTTTGCCTTGGGTCACACAGCAAGCTGGCCTCCTGCCTCTCAGTCCGACCTTTCTCCCTTCCTGCTACTGCATGGCTTTCCGGGGCTGTTTTGGGCCTAGGAGACACCAGGGAGTGGAGCAGGCAGCAGGTCCAACTAGGGGCTCCCTGGGGTAGGGTCGAGTCTCACATTTGTCCAGGGGCTTCCGCGGAGGAGGGGGAGGACAGGCAGCTCTGGAGCAGGTGTTGCTGGCCCCTTGGAAACCTCTCCTGCAGCCCCAGGACCCCTGGCACTGGTGCCTCTAACAGCAAGTGCCCCTTTCTTTGCAGAGTGGCTCCTCCACACCACGTTCCGCAGTGCCCAACCATGGCCCCATTTGCTGCTACCTAAGGGTGCCCACAGGAGCGCAAGGGGCAGGGCCCTGTGCTGAGAACCCCAGTAACCCTCCATCTACCCCTGCCACTTGTGACCATATATCACCATTGTTTGCCAGGTCCGCAGGTGGGCAGCGTCTCCTCACTTCATGGAGGAAGGGGTCGAGGCCCAGAGAGGTCAGCGTCATAGCCAAGGTCATTCAGCAAATACACCAGCAAGCACTGCCCCTTCTCCTGCCACCATGTGAGCACTTTATGCACATGAAGACATTCTCTCCTCCCAACAGCACCTTGGCATAGCTCTAGCACAGTGCCCATGTTCCAGACAAGGCACAGAGGCAACCTGCCCAAGACCAGCTAGCTCACCACCTGCTCTCTGCACTACAGTCATCCTCCCTGGGTCAAAAGGACCCAAAGGAGGGCCATTGACCCAGTCCTAAGATGATAAAACTGAGGCCAGAGAGGAGATGGGCTTCTCTGCAGGTGGCAAAGCCCAAGGCTGCGGGCATGGCCCTGCCCATGTCTCATCCTGATGGAAAGCAGTGGACAGGTACGTGGCTGAAGCAGACCCCAACTGTGGGTTGCTGCTACAGGCCTGAGGACCACCCACCTCTGGCAAGGGTGACCCTGACATACCAGGGGGGACATTGCTGGGCAATGCCAGGCCTGGGTATCCCTGGTATAGCCACATTCCTGCCCTAGTCTGCCAGGCACCAAGGTGACACCAGGAGCTCATTCTTCTGTGCCAGGTCCACCTGGCCAGAAGGGGAAGCTGGCTCTGCAGTCCTCAACCTGCAATACCCAGCCCAGCAGCTGTGCAGCTGGGGTGCTGGCTAGGCACCCAACTGTCTCAGCCTGGGTCCCTGCAGCCCTGGTTGTAGGGGACCCTTCGGTTCTGCTAACACCATAACAGATGCCAAATACTAAAGCCCAGGAAACAACACATGCAACGGGTGGTAACCTGCAAAGGGTCACAGTTTACACAAACAGACCGGCCCGGCTCCCCATACCACAGCCCAGGGTCCCAGGTCAGCTGAGGGAGCACAGCCCACAGACACCACACTTCACTCACTCACTCCCCTGGCCAACACAGACCAAATTTCCCCAACCTCCCCTGCCAGGTCAGGCCTGCAGTGGGCAGCAGGAATGAAGTACATTCTCTGCACACAGTAGGTGCTCAATCAGTGCATGTGGGATCACCAGTACATCCCCAACTTCCCCGGTGGGCAGCAGGCTGCAGGAGCTGGCAACTCCCAGCCACAGGTGAAGAAAACTGTGGAGGCCTCACCTTCATCCCCACCAGCCCCACATGCACCACAAACACCCCCCTTTCCGGAACCTGGCCCCTCCTTTTCCTTTTCTTGACAACTTCACTGCTCCCCCCCGTGAGTGGTTATTCCATGGCGGAAGTGACCTCACCACGTCGCTCTTGCCTTTGGCCCTCAGCCCTCAATCTTCTACATCTGTCGGGTCCAGGTCCCTAGAGCCTGGGGTTGCAATTCCCGCCACGCCCCGGCCTGGGGCTCACTTACGTCTTGGCTCCCTGGGTCCATCCACGGTGACCTTGATGGCTCTGTGGTAGGTGGCCACTTGGGTGGGGTTGGTGAATACAGTGATGGTTAGCGTGAAACTCTTTCCTGTGGAAAGCAAGGGAGAGAGGTGGGAGGTTGGCACCCCCGGACCCCAGCTGGAAGCCCCTAACTCCCGAGAAGCTTTCTGTCCTTTGGACCTGTCTGGACAGAAGAGGCTCTAGGGGAGAAGTGGGGAGGAGGCAGGTGTGGCCCTCACTCTGTGGACTCTTCCCTGTCCCCCAGGCTCTGGCCCACCGGGACTTATTCTTTCCTCTTTGTGTCTTGGCCACCCTCTGTGCTGTTCCTTCAATGCAGAGGCACGTGTGAGAAGGGCACAGGAAACTAGCATGAGTACCTAAAGAGCTATTTTCTCTGAAAACGAGGTGTGATCTTGGCAGAACATTCTACAAGCATAGAAAACGCAGACGAGAAGCACCATGCCCACAGTTCTAGAGCCTGGAACCAAACCCGGCATGCTTGGTTTCTTCCTCCGACCCTTGGGTACCAGCCCGGGGACTCTTCCTGAGCCGGAGGATGCTAACACACCTGGTTTTTGGGACCTGCTTTTGTTCCCACATCTGTGCACAATGCCGTGCGCAAACAGCTGTGAGACCCCACCACCCCTGGAGGCTGTGTGCTGCAGGTAAGCCACCTTCCCTCACTCATGTCCCCTGGTGCAGGCAGTGGATCTGCAAAGGGCCTGATCCAGGAGCCGCAGACATTTCATCTGCAGACACAACTGCTATTTCCAGAGCCCTGTTCTATTTTTAGACAGACATTTGGCTCCCAAGTCTCCATTCAAAATTCCTGAGATGGGGCAGAAGGGGGAAACTTGAAATAATACTATATATTTTTTCTTTGCTTTTAAAATAAAATGAAAGTGGCCTTCTGTATATGAAAATCTTTGCATCTCTGCTTATCTCCTTAGCAAGGATTCCAAGAAGCAGCGAGCAATGACGTCACCGCAGATACTCAGGACGTGTCTGCGGCGTTCCTCTCCCAGAGCCAGAGCAGTGCCAGCACGAGTATCAGGTGCAAGATCTCTTAGACGTGCTTATCTTGTTGGTCTTCCTTCCAGCACTTGCAGGAGCTTTTCTCCTGGCTGTGACCCATCCTAGACCAACATAGCTCCTGTGGAGGCTGAGTGCGTTTTACACCCCACTGTCCTGGGGACACCAGTGAGGTGGCAGGAGTCAGCCTCCCTGGACCAGCAGCCTATACAGGCCACCTGATGACCCTGGGCTGTTCCTCGGTTCAACTCCAGCCGGCGATCGGGACTTGCTCTATGGACTTGGGGCTGACAGGTGTGCCGAAGGTCAAGTCCTCCTTGCAGCGGACAGTGTTCTCTGCACCCTCTACTTCTCATATCATTGTCGGAGGGGCTAAAACTGGTGAGTTTATGGCCCAGCGTGGTGCTCAGTCCTAGCCTTGCACAGCCGAGATCTTATATGGATGCTGGTTCCAATCCCGGCTGCTCCACTTCCCTTCCAGCTCCTTGCCTGTGGCCTGAGAAAGCAGTAGAGGACGGCCCAAAGCCTTGGGACTGTACCTGTGCAGGAGATCCGGAAGAAGCTCCTGGCTTCTGGCTTTGGATGGGCTCAGCTCTGGCTATTGTGGCCACTTGGGGAGTGAATGAGCGGACAGAAAATCTTTCTCTCTGTTTCTCCTTCCCTCTGTAAATCTGTCTTTCCAATAAAAATAAATAAATCTTTAAAAAATAATCTGGCAAATGTGGCAAAACCAATCTGCCTAGTGTCTTGATAACAATCTCCACTTACAGGGCTGCAATAATGGCATCCAGTGAGTGCAGGTTTGAGTCCGGCCTGCTCCACTTCTGATCTAGCTCCGTGCTAATGAACCCTGGGAGGAAGCAGGTAATGGCTCAAGCGCTTGGGCCCCTGCTACCTTTATGGGAGACCTGCATGAAGTTCTGGGCTCCTGGCTTTAGCCTGGCTCAACCCTGGCCGTTGCAGCCATTTGGGAAGTAAACCAGTAGATGGAATATCACTTTTTCTGTCACTCTGCCATTCAATAAACAAAGAAAAAAATCTTTTTTAAAAAAATTTTCCCCATACTATTATTTTACAATCCTAAGCCTTTATGGGACCCCCCCATCTATGCACCTACATCTGTCTACATCCAATCACAGGTCCAGGACTCTTTCAAGGCAGAATCCTGGGAAGGACTGAGGTGCCCAGTGTCCCCTCCAGGGTCGTGCAGGCAGCAGGTCACAGGACCTCAATTATGCAGGTAGGAGATGAAGGGGGTGGGTACCAACCGCCGCTCAAGGGATTTTTTCGCACCTGCTTCCTCCAGAACTAGGAGGTCTAACACACAATTCAAGCAGCCAGGCTGCTAGAGACCCCCCCCAAAACACCAAAGGACCCCCAGGGCTCCCAAGATGCTAGGGGATGTGGGGGTGGATGGGAGGCACTGCAGTTGCTTGCCCTGGAATCCTGAGTCACAAAGACCCAGCCCTTCATTGGACAGAGGAAATGCAGACAGCTAGACTGCTGGGGGCCAGGAGGTGGGCTGGGCTCCTCCTGCCTGCCCTTCCTGAGTCACTTCCCTGGGGGACCCTTCCCCCTCCCCCAGCCAGGACCTTCTTTAGGGAGCCCACAAGGCACCACACTGATGGGCACTCATGAAGATAGAACCCAAGGGGCACTCCAGACACCCAGGACCAGGGGCCCCTGCTCCGTGTAGCAAGATGACCACTGAAATGCACCTCCCTGGACCCAGTGCAGTAGTCTAGCTGCTAAAGTCCTTGCCTTGCACACTCCAGGATCCCATATGGGCGTCGGTTCATATCCTGGCAGCCCTGCTTCCCATCCAGCAACCTATCTGTGGCCTGGGAAAGCAGTAAAGGACGGCCTAAAACCTTGGGACCCTGTACCCACATGGGAGACTTGGAGGAGGCTCTAGGTGCCTGGCTTTGGATTGCTGCAGCTCTGGCCATTGTGGCTACTTGGGGAGTGAATCAATGTACGGAAGATCTTCCTCTCTGTCTCTCCTCTCTGTATATCTGACTTTCCAATAAAAATAAAAAATGTTTTTTTTAAAAAAGCACTTTGTTCCTGACCACCTTATCTCGACATCAAGGGAAAACACAGGTGTTGTTCCTAACCTCTCTTATGGAAGAACGTGGCAGCAAGGCCCACCGGGGTTCTTGGCATACCCATGACCCTGCAGCCGGTGGACGTCACAGATGCTCACCTATCACGTTACAGTCACCGCGGCTGCTGGACACCTCCTTTCTGACTGTCACTCCATAATCACTCGTCACCCGCCTGCCACTAGCCTTCGCTATTTACTACACGGACTAAAGCAGCAACTTGCCACAGTCCCTTTAAGACACCTTCTGGCCACACTTGCACAGCATCAGTTCCCAGGACAAGCCCTTTGATTTTATGCTGTCAGACCCTCCATCTCGAACTCCCTCAGCCCACCCACTCCTTACCCTTCCTACTCCCTGGACCTGTTGGCATCTCCTCAGAACCTCTTCTCCAGCTGGGAAACTGCAGGCACCAGGGCAAACTGGCAATTGGTCTGGAGTCCCCAAGCCGGCGGATGATGGAGCTCCAAGTCTGGGAGGTAGGTGCCCCTTGGGGACTCCGAATGTCCTGATACTTCTAAGGCTCCCAAGAGCCTCAGGGCCCTGGGCCACCCAACAGGTCCAGTGGGGCAGGAGCCTGGGTCTCTGCCCTGGGATCCTACGTGACAAGCCCTCCCCAACCCCTGACCCACATTCATACCAGGAGCTACCTGGGTAGCTGAGAGGCCAGCCATCTCGCCATCTCTGGGACCCTCTGGGTTTCACCCTGTGGATCCAGTAGCCACCTCCCTTCTCCCTAAGCTGCACACATCTCACACTCAAGGTCTGTCTGCACCCTTGGCATTCTAACCGGTTAGTGACACTTCAGGGGCTCACATCCCGTGCTCCTCATCCAGGATAGTGGCTCCACTGCATGGGGCATCTGGCAGGGAGCAGGCTGGGAGGGCTCTGAGCCATGCCCACCCCCCACTCGGTTTAGGGAACACTTGGTGGTGGGTCTGCTTCCAACTCTCCTCTCTCTACCTGAACAGGAGCGAGGACAGCCCTGGTTTTCCTTTGTGGCGCCATTCAGGGCTTTCCTGAGAGTTCAAAACTTGCAAGAACATGGCCCCGATGACCAGGCCACACTCAGAAGACATGCATTCCACCTACCATGGCCATGGTGGGTGGAGGGGGCTCTTACATAGGTCTTGGTCCCCTCAAAGAACGGCATATGCAGAGGACCCTATCTTAGAAAGCATCTTCTTCCCCCCCCCCCTTACATCAAAGCTACAGGATTCAGAAATGGTGC
The DNA here is from genome assembly GCF_030435755.1 of Ochotona princeps. Lineage (NCBI taxonomy): Eukaryota > Metazoa > Chordata > Mammalia > Lagomorpha > Ochotonidae > Ochotona > Ochotona princeps. The sequence goes on from NC_080833.1 coordinate 17,511,388, forward strand.
ATAAGGAGGTGGGTGACAAAACCTGTGAATTTTATGGTAGGATCCATGGTAGAGGGTGGGGTTACCAAACATGTACTGGGGGGCCAGTGCCATGGTATAGTAAGCCAGGCATCTGCCTGTGCTGCCAGCATTCCCCCCGTGTCCCCCAGGGAAGCGACTCAGGTGCTGGTTCTTGTCCTGGCTGCTCCATTTAGGATCCAGCTCCCTGCTAATAGCCTGGGAAAGCAGTGGAGGATGGTTCAAGCTCTTAGGCCCTTGTACCCAAATGGGAGACCTGGAGGAAGTTTCTGGCTCCTGGCTTTGGATTGGCTCAGCTCTGACTATTGCAGGCATTTGGGGAGTGAATCAAAGAATGAAAGATCTTTCTCTGTCTCTCTCTGCATCTTTTTTTCTCTCTGTAAGTCTGTCTTTCAAATAAAAACAAAATAAATCTTCTTAAAAAAGTTTACTGTAATCACTGCAGAAACCCACAGTCAGGTGACACGGCTTTCCTCCCTCCCCCACCCTTTTCCTTGGTTCACACTTTTAGCCCAATGAAAACAACGTGTAGTCACCTCCCATGTGGGTGTGCCAGCTAGTTAAGAGTCCTGGACGTTCCACTTCCCCTCTGGCTCCCTGTAATGGCCTGGGAAAGAGGTAAAGAATTGCCCCAGTGCTCAGGCACCTGCCACCCACATGAGAGACCCAGAAGAAGCTCCTGGCTTTTGCTGAGACCAGCCCTGATCACTGTGGCCATGTGGGCAGTGAACCAGTGGATGGAAGACTCTTATCTCTCTACTTCTCCCTTTCTAATAATTAAATAAATCTCTTTTTCTTAAACAAAAATTTATGGTGTGTATTTCACGGGAGGCTATCTTCCTGGAATTCAGATTCAATCGAGAAATTAAAAAAAAAAATCAAAGAATTCGCAGAAGTTTCTATCTGACTCCTGACCCTGGCAGCTGTCAGAGAGCCAGGAAGGGCTTGGGACCCACGTCCCAGCCAGCTCCTGATGGGATTAGATTTCTCTGAGGTGGCAGATCCGCAGGGCAGGACGGGCTCAGCCCTACACCTCGGACCCTGCTCCCTCCCTCCTCCCTGCCAGCCGCCTCCACCTCTCCCACTCCACAGTTCACCTTCTGGGTTTCCCCCACCCCCGCCCAAACCGCACCATAATCACAGAATCAGTGACTGTCACCACTCAAAGGGACCTCAAAGCCCGCCCCCAGCCCCAAGCATTTGCAGTGACACAATCTCTAACAAGCACCCATCTCTCAGAGTGTGCCCACTGAGGAATCCTTCCGGAACAGGCCCTGACGTGATCTCCTTCTTGGAGGAGGAAACACATAAGGAGAGGTGAAGCCATTTGTTCAAAGGCACCCTGCCAGTCACTAGCCAGGCTGGTGACAGTGAAACCCTAGTGGGCCAGGTCCAGAGCCCAGACATTCACTGCCCTGAAGTCCCCCAACCCCGAAGCCTGGCAGCCTGGTCCACCAGCCCTGCCCACTGCCAGGACCCAAGACTGGGGAGGGAGTGGACGCGAGGACAGCATGTAAGCTCAGCATGTAAGTCTCCAGCCTTGGCTTTGCCTGCCAAGTTGGTGCTGTCCAACACGGCTTTGGACTTCCCCTCCCTCAGCCCCATGGGCTCAGGCCACAAAGAGATCATTTTCACTGACTGGCCAGACCAGCTCTCAGCAAAACCAGACTCCCCGTCCACATCCCACCTTCCAAGGTAGGAGGGGGCACTGAGAAGGAACACCCAGTCCCCGAAGCCCTGCTGTGCTCCTGGGACAGGCTCGCCAGGGGGCGGCAGCCAGTCTGCACTTCCAGGGCAACACACACTTCACCTGGATCAGCCCCGCCTGCCTGCCCGCCTCCCGCTCACCGCCCACTGCCACCAACCCGCAGCCACACCGACACCCCAGGGCTGGGACTCGGATTAAGTTGCAAAGGGTTTGAGAGATTGGGGATGACAAAAGGGGCTTGGAGACTAATTAGGAGCAGCAATGAAAGCTTAATTCATAAAAGCAAACATTTTCCATCCATCAACCTGCAACCAGTTAAGGGCAACGTTTGAAAGAAATCTGTGCGTGGGGAAGGGAGCCAAGAGGAACAGGAAATGTTTGAAAGAATGTAAACTATTTCAGTTTCATAAAAAGTAACAAGTAAACAGTTATTACATGCAAATAATGCCCTGGTTTTAATTAATGCTGAAAAGTCAAAATATGTCTGACATTTGGACGTATACATCGAGTGGCTGAAAAACAGAAATGGTGCCCAGATGCCCGCTTCAGCGCAGGGCTGGAGGCTGGGGGAAGCCAAAGCCCAGAGCAGGCCTTGCTTATTGGTGATGAAAAGTATAATTCTGCTTCAGCCTCCTCTGCCCCTGACACTGAGCTCAGGAGCCCAGGAGCCCGGGGGATGGTGCACTTGAAATCCTAACCGTGCTGGAGAGTTGCCTGCCCAGGGTAGGGTGACAACCGGCTTTAGCCTCACCACGGCAGGGGACCCTTGTGTCTCTACCAAGCCCCTAGCAAGGGCAGGGGCTCTGCGACTTCTTTCCCCAGGAGCTAAGTGATGGCGGGTCTCCGCTCTCAGCAGCCTCTCACTAGGCAGGTCCTGATGGCAACAGCCACGGTGGCATCTGTTCCTGCCAGGCTGCCAACCAAAGTGAGCTGGAATAGGCAGCTCGCAGACCGTATTTCCCAATGCTCGGTATCCTACGGGGTTCCTTGTGGCTTTACTAGGGGCTGGGATAACTATGTCTGGGAGGGCACAGCTCGGGGAGAGGTGGCCTGGGAAGAGTGGAGAGCCCGAGCTGTGACGGAAAGAGGCTATGTGTTTGGTCCCCTGGCCAAGGGCTTACTGGTCCTCCAAGCTCCTTACCTTTCTGGGCTTGCTAAGCCATCATCACATAGCAACATTCAAGACCAGTGGGCCTCATGCGTTGCGAGTTGCAAGCAGACAGTGTGGAAGGCTACAGGAGTTAGTAAATGCCAGAAATTGGCAAATAGCAGTGTCTTTTCTAGCTAGAGATAAAAAAATATCCTCAAAGAGGTCTGGAACCCCCTCAGGCATGATCAAGGCCATCGTGGACCCAGCTGGGCCTGCAGACCTGCTTCTGGAGCTTCCGGGGTGGACAGATGGGTGCATGAGGGGGGTGGGAGGCTCTATCCCTCTCAGCCTTCTTCCCCTAACCTTTGTCATGGCCACAACCAGACAGCACAAATCCTTACCTCGTCCACTGCGGCCCACGAAGCGCAGATCATTGAACCTGGCCACCTGGTTCTTCATGACTGCCGAGGCATTGCGCAGCTCAGCTGAATAGTTCTCATCATTGCCGGCCATCACAGTTACCACCGTTCCGTCTGGCACATCCCCCAGAGCCACCACCTGAGGACAAGGGGATAGGGAAGCCACTGAGCAAGGCAGGGGAGGGCAGGCGAAGGGGGAGGAGGGACTGGGCGGGTTCGTGGCACTGCACTGCGGATTCTTCCAAGCAGCGGTGGGGAAAGGAGAGCGATGCCTTTGCCCCAAAGAAAACAGAAAGCAGCCAGAAGCACAGCTGGGCATCGCAAGTTCCTGGCTCTACTGGTCAACCCGTGTCCCAAGAAATCCTGCTTTCTGCTGACAGCTCGGCGAGAGAGCCGCGAGTCAGCTCCGCCATAGTGTGAGAGGCAGTTCCTCTTGCCGTCTGCTCCAGCAAAAGAGGAATCAACATGCGCCTAGCAACCAGGTCACCAAGTCAAAAGAATATCAACAAGAATCATAACAGGACGGCTCCCCGCCTTCACTTCACGCAAGGGCTGCAGTGTGGCCCCCAAATGTGGCCCAGGCCCCGGTCATTGGGCTCTACAGGGCCTGAATTTGTTAGGCACGGGAAAAATGCAAAATGCTAAACAAACTGGTGTTTTGAGAGGGTGGTCCTCCGAGAAACTCCCTTTAAAGTGTGTGTGGAGGACGGGGTGGGGGAAGGGAGCTTTTGATAACAGAAAAATGCACCTGCTGGGAATTGCAGGGTAGGGGCAGGGAAATCCCTCCACACCATTTCCCCCAGCCCAGATGCCTCCTGAAAAGGGATCAGAGTCACAGCCACTTGAGCGTGCTGGCCGCGTGCGCAGGGACCCGGGATCCAGATGGTAGAGATTTCAAGGAGACATGTTTGGGGTCTGATTAAAAAGGCCAGATTTCCTGTCAACATCCTGTCTTCTTTTAATTTCAAAGATTCCTTTTAAGCTCCAAGTGACAGTCAAGCCTCCGATCTGACGATGAAAGTCGCCCGGGCCTCCCCCTCCTCCGCGGGAGAGTTTCCCCACTGGTATTTTAAGATGTCGCCCGGGAGACCTCAAAAAGCCACTCACGCATCCTTTCTTCCAATTTGGAGCCGTCTTAATGGGCGCGAGGACGGCCTCAGCTGCGGGGTCGCAGCGGTTTCCAGCCACCTCGACACCCCCGGGTCCCCCAGCCCCCACGCAGCCGCGGCCCCGGCCCTTCCTGCTCTGCCTTTTCTCACGGCAGCTGTGAGAGGTTTAGGGGAAAACCAAGGCGTTTTTCGTTTCATCTCGCTGCCCCCTTAAACAAATGAAAATGAAACAGTCGCCTACTCTCCGGCATCGGCTAAAGGATCCTTCCAGCCTGGGGGGCCGCCGGGGCGCGGCGCGGGGCGGAGGACACCCGGGCGGAGGACACACTGGCGGCAAAGGCGCGCGCAAGAGGTGGGGGCGGGCACGGAGCGTGGCTTAGGGTCGCCCAGGGTAAAATTTCGGAAGCCAGAAAGACTGTCGTGAGCAGGAAGTGCTTCTGAACAGGCAAAGGAGGCAAGGCTAGGCCCGCCCGCCTCCCTCCCAGCTCCCCACCTTGGGGGTCCTCCCCCTGGTCCCGGGGAGCCTCTCTGCCCGGTAGCCCGTGGGGATCGTGTCCCGGGGATCCCCACCAGAGCGTTTCTGCACCAACGTCTCTACGGAGCCCAGGTAGAGGGGGCACAAGTCCTGAACCTCGCGCTGCTGGGGCGCGTCCGGCAACGATGCCGAGGTCCCCGGGCTGGGCGCGCACGCGATGCCCGCCTAGGCACCGGCGTAGCGGATTCTCCAGCGCTTTCCTTTCCCACTTTTCCCGGCCGCGGTCCCCCACCCTCGCCACTTAGCCGGTCGGAGCCCCCGCGGTCGTGACCTCCGTCCCGGGCCGCACTCACCTTGAAGGCGACGGGCAGCGTCTTGTTGCAGCGCCAATGCGAGGGGAGCACGGAGCAGAGGAAGTTGGGGCTGTCGGTGCGCACGAGTTCGCCCGCGTGGTCTGCCAGCACGTCCACCATCGAGCGCACCTCCGGCCGGGTGCGCCCGCCGGGCCCCACGGTCGCCTGTGCGCCCAGCGCGCCGCTGTTCTCGCCCATCTTACCGCCGCCGCCGCCGCCGCCGCCGCCGCAGGGGAAGGCCGTGGAGGGAGGTGTGAAGCGGCGGCTGGTGCTCGGGTCTACGGGAATACGCATAACAGCGGCCGTCAGGGCGCGCGGGGCGGCGGCTGCGGCGGCTCCCCCGGGGTGGCCGGCGCGGGCGTCTCGTCAGCCACCGCTGCCGCGAGAAGCGGGAAAGCAGAAGCGGCGGCGCGTCCCGGGCCTCAGCGCGCAGGGGGCGGCGCCCGGGGCTGCCCCGCCGCCGCCAGGGCCCGGCCGCCGCGAGGCCTCGTTGCCCCGACGGCCGCGCGCAGTGTGCCCGCTAGGACCGCATCTCTGGGCGCGCGGGCCGCTCCTCTCGGCGGTCCCGGCTGCGTGCGCCGCAGCGGGGCCCGTGCGGGCTGTGCCGCCGCCGCCCGCCCGCCCGCCCCACCACTCGGCGGCCGCCACAGCCCCGGAGCGAAAATCCTAGAGAATCAAGTGGCGGCGCCACGGTCCCCGGCGCGGGGTTAGTAGCCGGGGGCCCGCGGGGCGGGGCCGGCCCGAGCGACGCGCCGCGCAGCCAATCGGAGCGCCGCCTCGCCGGACCCTCGTGGGGGGAGGCCGGGCCCCGCCAAGGCCGCCCCGCGGGGAGCGACGCACGCCCCGCCCTGCCGAGGTAGCCGGGGCCCCGAGAGGCAGCCGTGGGCGTGGCAGCCCCGGGGCCCCGGGAGTTCGAAAGAGCGGGGCACCGAATCTGTCAAGTCGTTGGGAGCGTCCGGGCAGCCCCCCTCCAGGGTCGCGTCTGCCCGGAGCGGGCCGTAGCCCTCCTTCTCTCCTGCTCTCTGGGCCCCATCGCTCCTTCCCCAGGAAGCCAGGAACCCGCCTTGGGCATGCGGAGTGACCAGGCCTGCGAAAGGGCGCGAGGAACCTCCCCAAGGAAACGTACTCGCCCTGTGCCCGCGCGCTTTGGTCCCGCAACTTGCTTTGCGCCAAAAGCCCGCATCGCACTGGGGACCCCACTGCCGTCGGGTGGCCTCTGCAAGCTCCCCATTTGGTGCAACCTTGGTCTCGGCCTCGGGGTCCCTATGCCAGGCTAGGGACAGGCAGAAGGGGGTCCCCCACGGACTCACAACCCCGGTCCTCTCCGCTCTTTCCACAAAACAAATGTCACAAGGTGCAGGCCTTGGGGCGCAGTGCTTCGTTGCAGCGACCTATGACGCTGTGAAAACCACGCGGGGCCTGCTGTCCCCTCCATGCTGAACCCTTGTCCTGCATCTTGGAACTGGATGCACGTCCATGGCCGGGGAGAAACCGCGAGGAGTAGCCGCCAGGACGTCGGCCCCAGTCTCCGTGGAAGATCAATGTGCTCCCTGCGTGGGCCTGGAGAGTGGCCCCAGCGCATCCAAGCCTTGGACCGTGCGCTCGGAGCATCGCGGGACCATGGACCGCCCCGCTTCTCGGTCCTCGGCCTCTGATCCTACTCCCCTGCTTCCCCGCAGACACGCCCCTTCTCTCCCACTTTCTCCGCTGGCTAAGGGACGGGCCGCTGCAGGGAGCAGGGGACAGGGAAGATCAAACCTTTATTTGCTGACAGTATCCCCTCAGATGTACTCTCGGGACCTTAGGGCACTGGCGCCAAGCGAGTCTCCAGACCCCTTTGGAGAGGGCATTGGACTTTCGTTGCCCCTGGAGTGGAGCTAGTGCAAAGCAACGAATTCCAAGCCTCGGGAACAGAACAGCTGTAGGGCGGGAACAGAACAGCTGTAGGGCTCAAGGAGGCTGCAAGATCCCACCCAGGACCTGAGACGCGCCAAGCACACGACATTTCGTTGTCGCCAAACGAAATCGAGTCCTGCGTGTGGTCCAGAGGACGGAACTCCGGTCCAACCCATACGCCCTTGGAGAACGGGCTCCTGTGTGGGCCCCATACCAGCCTCTCGCCCACCAGAAAATCAGGGACAACGAGGGGACGTGCCTGAACCAGCTTTGAGAGCCTGCAGCTAGAAGCTGTCAGCCTCGGGGGCCAGGACCCCTGCGCCCTCGGAAGCGCCGGCTGCAGGAGCTGCACAACCCGAGGAAAGCAGGGATCCGGCCCTTGGCGAGCGGACCTCCGGAAGCTTCCCAGGGGAGAGTCCACTCCACCCTGAAGCCAAGTATGGCGCTGGGCCCGGGCGGGCGACCCGTGCTGCCCTCCGGCGGCTCCAGGGCCGCGGCTCGCGGCTTCTGGGGTTTGTAAATTCGATTCCTCGAGCGGTTTCAGTTTGCAGCCGTGCCCTTCACTTCTTCCTCCGCCTGATTACTACCTCAGACTGGGTAACAAGCGGATTTCCTGAGAACCCGGGACCCGCCGGGGGACCTGGCGAGGCCCCGGCCCTCCGGAGGGCGCTCGCTGCCCTTGGGTGCCGGAAGCCGGAGACGCGGGTGGCTGGCGAGTGGGTCCCCAGCCCAAGGCCTCTGGGGCCTCCGGGGCAGCGGCAATCGCCGGAGCCACCGCTAGTTGGCGACTGTGCCCTGCCCCGGCCAGCAGTGGCCAGCCGAGGCCCTGCGTGCGCACAGATGTGCGCCAGCTGTGGCCCACGTGCCCAGGCGCGGCGGGCAGCCTCCTCCGGGCCGCCCTTTCTGGACAGACTGCCCACGCTTCTTCGCCATCTAGGCGCCCACGGCTAGAACAAACTGATGTCCCGGCTCCAGCACCAAGACCCAGCCTCCAAAGGACGGGCGCTGTGTGACTTCGTTTGCAGCAGCCCTGCGCCCTTGGCGTCGCTACTTTGTCTTCGCGGGAACTGCGGCCCTTTCCTGACTCACCGTGGTGGCTGGGGGCAGGGGCACGCCGCAGAAAAGCAGCCCCGGGTCTCCCCGATTTCTATCCACCTTACCTACCTGCCGCTAACCTTCTCCCTCCCCAGCCCGGACCGACAATCCGGCCGCCTTTTCTGCCGGCCGAACTCCCACTCGGCGCGCCTGAGGCGCGCCCTCTTTCCATCTCGTGCGGGCACTGGCCTCCTCTTCCTCTTCCACCGGACCCTGGCACAGACAGTGCCATTTCTCCCCAAGTGCCGCCAGCTCCGCGCTCCGCAGGCTGTCCGCGTCGGAAGGTCAGTCCCCTCCCCCCGCCACTTCTCCAATGCCTTGGCCCCAAGCTTGGTAATTTGGAACCCAACGTAGTACTCTAAGACATTTATCTCGCCCCCAGACGAAGGGTGGGATCCGCCGGTAGTGCTCATCCAGGAGCCTATTCCAAATGCCTTCTTGTGGAAGGTGTTTTACATTCATGGGCAAGTCCCACTCCTAGGGAGTAGCCAGGGCCTGAGGCGAGGCAGGAACCCCACATATCTGGCCCCTAAGAGGCCCGTGGGCTGTAGAAGCATGCGGAACTGCAGTTCCCTAAGTCTGAATCCCCACAATGATGGCAGGGCTTCAACCTGCATCCTGCAGCTGCATCGCGGGGATTCCCTAGTAGCTGTCTCCCCCAGTAGTATGGGCACGCCCCATCCAGGCCAAATGCAGCTACTGTTATTAGGAAAATGTCCAGTTCTCACATTCAGCGCTTGGTGGGGACTCAGAGCCTCATCCAGGCAGGTTTGTCTGTTGGGGTCCACCTAGGGGCAGCGGACATCACCTGTAAGCCTCCTCAGGCCAACCAGGTCCCCAGGAGGGCTTTCCAGCATGAGTAACAGGTGCGCAAGCTTTGGTCTTTTTTCACTTTGGAAACCTTCTGGTCCCATTATTCTCTCTCGCTCTCTCTCTCTCTCCTCCCTGCCCCCCCCCCACGCCCCTTCTCTGTCCCCATTCTTGGGGGAGGAACAGAGGGAGGAAGAAGAGTGGCAGAGAGTACGGTAGTGAGGCCACAGCGACAGGCTCTTGCTGTGTGTCTGTGTGTCTGGTTGTTGCTCAGGGTCTGCACCCCTCCAAGCCTGGGTCCTCTGCCAGGTTAGCTGAGATGGTTGTCATAGCCAGGCACCCTCCAGCTGCAAAGTCTGACTTGACTCCAATTCTGAGCTGTGGAGGTACCGGCTGGTAAGGCCATCACTGCTTACACCCTGCTGAGGGGTGAAGCAGGTAAGGGCAGAGCCCATCTCCACGGGGTACAGTCACCAGGACTTGGGCATCTGTAGACTCCCCAGACCCAGCCAGGAGGGTTTGCCAGGCCCTCCCAAGAGCCTCCTGTGCCAAGGTCTGCTCAGGGAAACCCTCACTTGACATCAGCAGGTGGTGGGAAGCAAGAATCCAAGTGTCCGTTTCTGGAAGGGTGAACAGGGTGAGATTGAAAAAGTCAGAGAGCCACAAATTAGGGTCTGGAATGAGCTAGGCAAGGCTGGGCTGGGCTGGAGTGGGGTGAGGAGGGTACAGGGGGAAGGCACTCAGCTGCCCAAAGCAGGGGCTGTCTGGCCTGGGTTCTGTCTGGGGGACCACAATGGGAATGGGGAGTTGCACAGGGAGTTACAGTCCCAAGGGCGCAGCCTCCCTGCCATGACACAACCAACCTCCGACCCCTCACCGCTGGGGTGGAAGCACAGGAATCGGCTTTTTTCATCTCTGGGCCTGAATGATGAAGGGGCTCTTCCCAGTCTTTCTGCCAGGTCAGATCCCCAGATCCGTGGCACTTCACATGACCAGAGACCGGAGCCCAGGGTCCCTCGCTACACCCCACACCTCGCTGCTTTCTACAGCGGGCAGCCCTGGATCCCCAGGCTGGGCAGAAGTAAGAGGGCGCTCGGCTAGGAGGGTGGGAGAGAGAGAGGGGCGGGAAGCAGCTAGGAGAGAGCCTGCGCTTGGAGGTCCCAGCACGCTCTGAGCATCGCGCACAATGCACGGGCAAGCCCTGAGAGGCGGGATCCTCCTTGGAATCCCACCCTTTGACCGGCCTTCCTACGGCTCTCCCTGCGCTTCTATTTTGTCTCCTACAAATCGGGGAACTAATTCTAGCAGAGAAGCACTTGATCTGTGACTCTGATGATTGACCGTTGCCTAATAATGTCCCTATTTGCTAGCTGCCCTGCAGGGCAGGGAGCGTCCCCACCGTGGCTCCGCCCTCTGCCTTTTACAGGTGGGGAAATCCAAGTGAGCATGCAAAAAGCTTCCACTCACAGACCCCTGAACGGGAATGAGGGTGGGGGAGCCCTTTCGGTAACCTGAAGCCAGCTTGATCTGAAACCTCTAGGCGGCTAGCGGAACCAAGCGGTGGACTCACCCTCCTTACCTCACGCAGGTGCAGCGCCACCTGGGGACAGAGCTATCAAATCCGAGGCCACCACTGTGGTGGTGCAGTGGTGGGAGGGAACTCAGGGAGGCTTCCTGAAGAGTCCTGCGCCCAGCCCCAGGGTGTGGCCTCAGCTCTGACAGGTGGAGAAGGGACTTCTGCACATCCCACAGTTACAGTTATTTCTGGGGTAGCTGAAGTTGGTTCCTCCAGAGCTCAGAGAGGTTGAGTAAGTTGGCCAAGGTCACGCAGCTTGGAAGCAGTGACCCTGGACCCCATGTTCCTGCCTACTGCAACCTGTTCTCAACCAGATGTACCAAGTCACAGCCATGGGATAGAATCCAGGCAGAAATCAGAATTTGGCAGCATCAGCCTCCACAGGGCTCTGAGATGTCAGATTGCAAGCTCCCGTTAACCGCGGAGGTACTGAAGCCTGGGGAGGACAAGCGTCACAGGGGAGCTCAGCCAGAGTCTCGGTGCCCCTCCCCTGGCCCCCTCGTACCATCTCTGATCCAGGTGCCTTTTTCTCCCACCACCCACTAGGCAGTTCCTAGGCCCCGCCTGCCCCTGTCTGGGATTTTCCACCTCCCAAAAAAAGGTCCTAATGGCTGTCAGTCCTTGTGAAGCCTTAATTGATCTCAGAGGCCGATGGCTTGGAGGAGACGGGGCCGTGGGCTTACGCAGATGAAGATTACGGCTGCATTTCATGTGGTGGCAAAGGAACGCCTCAGACATTCCTGCCAGCAATAAAAGCCACATGGCTTTCCAGCATCGCCCTTGGAAAAGAAAGAAAGCTCAGGCCTTTGCGGAAAGAAATCAACTATGTGCTGTATGCATGGCATGAGATAAAAACGGGCAGAGCCAGGTGGAGAACAGTCAGTCTTTCACGGCGTCCTGATGGCTGCTGAGGGTGGCAGGGCCTGGTGCTCCTGACCCCAGCTACAGCCCTGGCCAGCAGGGTGGCACCTATGGAGAAAGGGACTCACCTTCCACCTGAACCGGCTGGGAGGCAACCCTGGTAGCCCAGAGCACAGACTGCCACCTAGGGCCTTGCTGTCAGAGGGCTCCGAGCTTGCTGTACTGCTTTCTGCTACTTCCTTGAAAGGCACAGTGCTCCTTGATGAAGGGTCTGTATTTTCGTTTTGTTCTGGGTCTCCCACCTGACTAATGGGTCCTTACTACACATGCCTCGTTAGCCAAGCACCAGCTTCCCCCTCTCTCCCTTTCTGTGCCTGGAGAGTGGCCTTTCTTGAGCATCTACTTTCAAATTCACCTCCCCTGAGATGAACTTCTGAACAACTATGTGAACTGCACAGGTGCAGAAACAGACTCCAAGAAGCTTCCCTGCGCCGAGGAAGCCCAGCCTTGCACTCTGGCCCCCTGTCTCCAGCTGCGTGCACATCAGACTTCTGCTATTGCTCATCTTTGTCATGTCCAGCAGTGGTGATAAACACACACTCAGGCTTTTCTCTCCCCAAGTCACAAAGATACAGTGAGGCCAGGGATGGATACCTGCTCAAGCCCACGCATAATCAAGGACCTGGGCTGCAGTGGGCTCCCAGCCTTGGAGCTGTGCCATCTGTGAACTTACGAGCTTTCGATATGTGGACCGTGACCTTGAGAAAGGCCTGGAGTATAGCCAGAGCCCTGGCTTCCCCAGTGCTGCATTCTAAACATCTGTAAGTCCTTCCTTATATTTTCTCTGACTGGCTGGAAGCAGCATTGCAGCTAAAACATTATTTTAAAGAGATTTGTTTTGCTTATTTGAAGGGCAGAGTTACAGAGATGGGCAGGAGGAAACACAGAGAGAAAGGCATCTTGATCTATTTGTTCATTCCCCGAAAGGCTACAGTAACCCTGGGCTAAGCCAAGCTGAAGTCAGAAGCCTGGAACCCTACCCAGGTCTCCGACATGCATGGCAAGGGCCCGAGTACTTGGGACATCTTCTGTTGCTTTTCCAGGTACGTTGGAATCGGAAGTGAAAGTGAAGCAGTAAGGCCTTGAATAACATTCATAGGAGTTACTGGTAAAGCAGGTGGCAGGTTAACACGCTGCCCCACTCCCACCTGGCATTTTGGTGAACTCAAAGGAAAGGAGGTGAAACTCTCAATGACTCTAAGGAAGTCAGAGCTGATCGGCACCCAAAGGCTGTTGTGTTCTAGAAGCTGGGCTGGGCCGGGGCTTGTGTACCTGTTTGTCAACAACAGGCCCATTCTCTTGCTCCTTGCTGGGTGAGTTAAGGTAAGTCCTTTTCCTTTCTGGAGCTCAGACTCCCCTTCAGGGAGACAGGTACAGTTGCCCACATGTGGTCTCCAGGAGGCCAGCCTGGTTGCCCTGCACAAACCTTCTGTGGAGCCCATACCCTGCTTCCCACCTTGCCCACTTGAGACTGCCAGGCATCCCATGTGCCCGGGGCCTGGAAGTCACAGCTCAGAGGCCTTGGTAGGCACTCCAAGTCCTATGCTGTGGTCTGAATGCTCTTCCACAGTCCTTTGTTGAAACTTGATCCCCAGGGTGGTAACATTAAGAGGTGTGGCCTTTGGAGAAGTGACTAAGTTGCGAGCAAGCATCCTGCCCACAAGAGTGGTTTATGTAAGGGGTGGAGGACCCGGTGGGTAGCCTGTTTCTCATCAAGATTCCTTCATCGGTTCCAGCTCCCTGTTTCAGCTTCCTGCCGATGCCAACCCTGAGAGGCAGCAGTGGCGGCTCCAGTCATTGGGTCCCTGCAACCACATGGGAAACCTGTACTGAGTTCCTGGCTGCTGGCCCTGTCCCAGCCACAGCTGTGCTGGGCACTGGGGAGAACCAATGGATGGGAGCTGTCTCCCTCTCCACCTGTCAGTTTCCCTTCCATTTTCGGTGACTCTCAAGTAAATTAATTAATTTAAAGGGCAACAGGGACCTTGCATGGTCTGTTTGGTCCTTCTGCCTTCCACCACAGGAGGGCACAGCATTCATCCCCTTGGGAGGACCCAGCAGCCCAGTGCCACCCAGGGAGCAGTGATGAGGTCTTCAGTGGACACTGAACTCACTCGCACCTTGATCTTGGCTGTCCCAGCCCTGGCATGGCCAGGCATGGGTCAGTGTCTCTATTTCTAAATCACCCATTAAGGTGTGGTTATTGCACCATCAACTGGATGAAGACACTCTCTTTGGAGGAGAACAGGCCAGGTGAGTGCAGTCACAGGTTGGCCTCTCTTCTTGGGGCTGTTCTTTCACCAGAAAACCAGGAAGGGTGGGTAGATTCTAGGACCTGAGAGGCAGCTGAGGTTGGAAGCCAGGCTGAGAAAGGTACTGCCAAACCCTATGCACATACACAGCACACAGGCCTGTGAGACACACACAGCACACCCACCTGACACACACACCACACACTTGAGGCACACATACCTGTGGCACACACACCACACGTACACCTGTAACACACACAGTAAACATGTCAAACCAAAATCTTCCTGCAACCCAAATCCTCCTGGCTCACACACATGTAGTACATGTGTTTACAGGTACGCATAAGCATACATGCTCATGAGAGACACACAGCACATGTGCCAAAAGCATACACACAGCCCAAATGCTCATGGACCACACATAGGGCATGTGTTCATTAGCAATTCACATACACACAAAGGTACACCCACACACACACACACATCCTCCCTGGACAAGCCCTGGAGTTTTCTGCTGCCCCTCAACTTGGAGGCATAGACATCCAGCCCCTTGCTTAGTGGTTTTAATTCCCTCTGCCACCATCCCTGGAGGCAAGGTAAGCATGGCTGTGCAGGCCCAGCTGACTAGAGGGCTGTGGCAAGGGTGCCCCCAGGCAGCCTGGGCTGGAGGGCAGGGCACTGGCCTGGGGCCCACGTGGGTCAGCACTGATACAGCTTTGGAGTCCCTCCCTCTTGTTCCATGAAGCCTTCTAGAGGCGCCGGCTTCTTTTCTCACCTGTGAAATGGGGTAACTGTGCTGCTGCTCCCAGGGCTGTGAAGGCAGCACCTGGCAGCAGCTGCTCTCAGCACCACGTGCCATCCCTGTCTCTGACCCCAGGTCCCCTGGTGAGCTCTGAAGGATCTAGAACTTAGTCCTGGAGAAGAGCAAGCCTGGGGTGGAAAGCAAGTGCTGCACCTGCAGGTGAGTACTGAGGACCCCTGGGTGCTTGGCTCCAGGCAAGGAGAAGTGCAGAAAACTGGCTGGAAATCAAGCGAATCATGCTCCTTTGGAGGGAGAGTTCCCTGTTAAGTAAAGACATTCCAGGGGAAGTCAGATGTTGTAGAAGGGGTTCAAGTGTTAGATGGGACAGGAGGCAGATGGTCACCCCAGAGTGACCAGACAGGAAACCTTACTGACTCCAAAGCTACATCATTCCTGACCCAGTCATCTGTGGATCAGAGTGTACCAGCTCTGAGTGCCCTGAGAGCTGACTACTGGCACATCACCTGCTCACTATGTGTCCTTGGGGGAGCTCCTCAAGCCTCAGTTTCCCCACCTGGGAAACAGGGAAAACAGATAATTGTCCATGCACACCCCGCCAAATCCCTTTAGTAGCTTCTGTAACTTGTTTCTCCTATTTTTGACCTCTCTAATTTGCCCCCAGATTTCTGCTCTTTTAAATAGAAAATGACATTAAAAGCAACATGGATGCAGACAGGCAAGAGAAAGGTTTCTACAGGAGCCAAGAGAGAGAGAGACCCTCCATGTCTCCCCATGTGGCAGGGTGAGCAGGGCACATTGAGGATGCCCTAACCACGTCAGGGCAGGGCTCTGTTTTTAAAAACCAGCTGATGAGATGTGGGATGTCTGCTTGGTTATCACACTGGAAGATGGCCTGACATGTTACACATTCTTCTGGATCTATAACATAGACTAAAGTACTTAAAGATATGCTTAAAGGAAAACAAATAATAAAAACTAGAGAAAGGTCCCCACCCAGCCCAACACCTTGGAAAAGAAACAGACCTACATGCCTCAGGCTACACTGAGCTGCCCAGCTGCGCATGGGCCCTGGAGTTGGGTGTATTCACTCTTGGCCAAGTCAGTGTTTCAGCCAGGTTGTCTTCTGCCTGTTCACTGTCATCCCAGCCCCCAGAGGCCCTGGGAAACCATGTCATCTGGCAGGCCATGCATGCACACCTTCTCCTGATGGTGGCGCTCCTTAGCTCCCACTCCTAGCCTCCCCATCTCCAGGAAAGGCAGAGCTGGGGTGAGGACCCAGATCTGCTTGTGGGGAAGCCGAGGACTTACTGTCTGTAGTGACCTCTTCCCTGGGGCTAGCTCTTGGGTCCCAGTGACCGATGCTGTATAAACATGTGCTTACGCTCACGGTTTCCAGTCATGCTCTGGTATTGGGTATCATCATCTCTCCCTTTTGTAATGGGGTAGGGGTAACTGGGGTATCAGGTTAGCTGTTTCTCCACATTCAGAGCCTGGGGAGGGTGAAGAGGGGTGTGTCAGTACGGAGCCTTGAATTTTGGCAATGCTGCCAAGCCTGGCTGAGTGGGAATCACAGACTCACAATCGACTTTGGACCCAAAACCCTGGTCCCTGAAGGCTAGCAGGGGTGGATACAGAGTGAGGGGGGACACTGAGTGGGAGATCGGCTTTCAGTGTGACAGCCATCACTGTCAGCGTAAACTTGTCACTGGCAGGGAGGTGACCTTTGTGACCTGTGTGTCTGTGGCTGCCTGAAGCTCCCTGCCCATCTTCCAACCTCAGGACCCTCAATGACACCTGAGCTTGTTCCTATCCCCAAGAGAGGGGCCTTGCATCACCTCCAGGGAGCCCTACACTTGGGGGAAAGGACAGAGGAGGAGCAGCTGGCTTTGCGCCTCAACAAGCACCTGCTGAGCACCTCTTCTTTAGGTGCCAGGAATTCAGCAGCAGCTAGGAGTGCCATGGAGGCAGGTGACTCCAGCATGGAAGATGGAAGACAGGTAAGGATACAGGTGAACAAACCCAGTACTGGATGAGGCCAGGAATGCGGCTGAAGGCATGAGCATGGCTGACTGGGTCGACAGACTCACGGCTCGTCACCGATCCTTCAGGTCAAGCCATCAGGGAGGGCTGTCTGAGGAGGTGGCACTGGAGCAGGATCTGAAGGTAGAGGAGGATTGAGGAAGAGGAAGGACGAAGCAGACAGGTGGGAGCACCCCCTGCATGCCCAGGGCATCAGATTTTCTACCTTCCTGCTCCCCTCCACTCTGCCGCCCATTCTGCGGTTCCTAAGACTTGGTACCTTTCCTCTTTTCTGCTTCCCCCAAGGCTGGAGAGGGAAGGAACCCGGCCAGCCTAGCCTAGCCCTGAATGCCAGGACCAGATCTGATCCAGTGCCCAGCTTCCTGCCTGGTGCTCCTCAGGCCTGCCTGCAACTGTGCTGGGCCAGCAGCTGCCTGGAGTCGGACTGTGGGCACACTCCCCAGAGGTCACAGGGCTGGAAACGTGGGTAGTTCGGGCGGGTTGGGCGGGGGTCCCAGGCGGGAGGCGCCCAGCCCTGATTGGAACAAGGTGGCTGTACTGGCAGCCCAACCGGGCTCCATTGATCTTGCCCGGTGTTCCAGCCAACGGGCGGGGCCAGCGCCGGGCAGGCTGCCGGGATCCCCAGGTGTGGGGACACACTGGGGGGTAGGGCTTTTCATGTGGCCATGCGGCAGGCCTACCACCCAGCACATGGGGGAAGACAGGGCGTCAGCGGCACTTCGACGAGGGGCAGGGCAGGGGGTGGAGGGAGAGCTGTAGATTCAGAATCCCATAGCCCGCCAATGCTGGGCTCCTGGAGGTGGGACATGACCTGACTTCCCTCTTGCTGCCTAAAGAGCTAGGTTCTATGACCGCCCCACTGACAGATGGGAAAACTGAGGCTTGGGGAGGTTAAGTACCCTGCCTGTGCCACATGGTTTTGAGATCTTCCACGTGGGTGTCAGGAACCCAGTTGTCACTGCCGCCTCCCATGGCATGCACGGGCAGGAAGCTGGAGTCAGGAGCCACAGCTGGGTATTGAGTCCTGGCCCTGTGATATGGGACCTTGCTGAGCTGAAGGATCACCTCCACCCTGAGGTTTCTGACAGAGAGCCAAAACACCTGAGGATCAGGCTCTCTTGGAGTGTGGGAGTGTCGGCTGGCCTTGGGGCTCAGGAGACTGGCTCCTGTGTTATAGAAGCAGATTTGCAGAGGGGACATGGGTCTTGAGGTCACACGCTGCCCACAGGCCATGGGCTGTGCTGGACCAGGTCTCACCACTCATGCACATCATCCTGGGAACTTAGCTGCTATCTTGAGTCTGCCCTGTGAGTCGGCCTCAATGGAGTTTGATATAACTTTTAGTCTCTGTCCTCTCCTTGTACCTGGCCCCTCCCTCACCTTGCTGCAGCTACGCTGGTCTCCAGCATGCCACACCTCTCCCACCAACTGCAGGACTTTTTTTGTGTGTTCTGCCTTCTGCCCAGAAGGCCCCCAAACCCCCTGTCTGCAGGGCTCAACTCCCCACCTCAAATGGGCCCTTGCTGCTTCCTCCAAGCCGGTCTGGTAGGCAGACTATGGGCATCAAAGATGAACGCATCCTAAGCTCCAAACCTGTGACTGTGACATCCTATGTAGCACAAGAGATCTCTGCTATGGGATGAAGATGAAAGAATGAGATGGGGGAGATTGACTTGGATTATGTGGGTGGGCCCAACGTGACTTCACAGGTGCAAAGGAGTACTCAGCTAGGCTGGGAAGCACTGATTAGAGAGCCATGACAGAGTGGCACTTTGTGGCTTGGCCCAGGGCTGCTGACCTTGGAGATGGAAGCCATGGCTAAGGAAGGCAGGCAATATCACCGGAAACTGGATGGGACCAGGAAATGAACTGCCTGCAGATCCTTCTGGAAGCAGTTCAGCCCTAGCCATGCTTTGACCTCAGCTAGGTGCACAGGGTTGCTGATGGCCTGGACCAAAAGTGGGAAGGTGTGCGTCCTATGAAGCCTGCAAGTGTGGTCCCAGCAGCAGAGGGCGCATCCCCTTGTCCTGCCAGAGGTGCAGTGCTGGAGCACCGGGTCAGTGCCTAGGAACAGGTTCCCCACACACACCACGTCTCGTCTCCACGTGGGTGGGCAGCAGCTTGGCGACTGTGCACCTCTGCACCCCCTGAGTAGTCAGATTTCTCAACCATACACACAGTAAACCCAATCCCACCACACAGCACACCCGCTCGCACAGAATTTCAGATAAACAACAGCCCACTTTTTGGCCTCAATAGTGCAACTAGTCATTGTTTATAGTGCAATAGACTGGTCTCAATAGAGCAACTAGTCATTGTTTATCTGAAATTCAAATAATTTGCATGTCGTGCATTTAATCTGGAAAGCACAGCCAGGAACTATAATAGTTCCTGAGTATATATGGCATGGGTCTTCTGAAAATTTCTGCAAAAGGAATTGAAAGATTTTATGTTGGTACGTGGCATTATTGAAATCCATGAATCATTTTTCATAATAGGTATTTTACAAAGCATCTCTGTCTTTTCTAGAATGATTGATTGGTTTATTGATTTGAAAATTAGAGTTACAGACAGAGGAGGGGGGAGAGGAAGAGAGAGGGAGAGAGAGAGAGAGAAAGAGAGAGAGAGAGAGATCGTTCATCTATGGTTTAATCTGCAGATGGACTCAATAGCTAAAGTTGGGCCGGGCTGAAGCCAGCAGCCAGGAGCTTCTTCTGGATCTCCCAAGTGGGTACATGGGCCCAAGCAGCTCCACTGCTTTCCCAGTTACGTTAACTGGGAGCTGGATCAGAAATAGAGCAGCCAGGGCTTCAGTTGATGCCAAGACTGGATGTTGGCATTGTAGGTGATGGCTTTACCTGCGACATCACCATTCTTGCCACCATAACAGGCACTTTTCAGTCCCTTAAAAAATCTATTTATGGGCCTGGCACGATAACTCAGTGGCTAAACCCTCGTCTTGCATGCTCCAGTATCCCATATGGGTGCCGGTTCCTGTCCCAGCTGCTCCACTTCCCATCCAGCTCCCTACATGTGGCCTGAGAAAACAGTAGAGAATGGCACAAAGCCTTGGGATCCTGAACCTGCATGGGAGACCTGGTGAAAGTTCCTGGCTCCTGGCTTCGGATTGGCTCAGCTCTGGCTGTTGAGGCTACTTGAGGAAGATCTTTCCCTCTGTGTCTCCTTCTCTCTTTAAATTTGAAATTACCTCAAATAAAATTAAATAAATCTTTAAAAAAACTTATTTAGTTGAAAGACTGATAGAGAAGGCAGGTGATGAGAGAGAGAGAGAAAATATTTTAGCCATTAGTTCACTCCTCAAATGTTTGCCACAAATAGGGCTGGGCCAGGCTGAAGCCAGGAGCAAGGAACTCCATGTGGGTCTCCCACACGAGTAATAGGCTCTGAGCACTTAGTGTGTCCTTTTCTGCCTACCTAGACACATTAACAGGAAGCTGGATGAGAAGCAGAGTAGCTGGGACTCAAAACAGGCTCCAAATGTGGGACGCAAGCATCACAGGTAGCAGCCTGAACCTGCTGTGCTGTGCCATGATGCTGGGACCTCGCAAACTTTTTCAAGACCTTTCATATGCACAGATATATTTTTAACATCAAACTAACCTTATCTTTTTATTTTGTGTGAACTTTTTGAAGTCTGCCCATATTCTGGGATCTCAAGGAACATCTACTGAGGCTTGTGTTACAACACAATGAGCATAACGGCTGTCTGTGACACTGGTATTCCACATGGGTGCAGGTTTGAGTTCACGCTGCTCCATGTCTGATTCAGCTACCTGCTAATGTCCTGGGAAAGGAGCAGAGGCTGGCCCACGCGCGTGGTGCCCTGCCCATCCATTCTGGGGAGACACAAATGGAGTTTCTGGCTCCTGGCTTTGGACTGACTCAGCCAGGGCTGTTTTGGCCCTGTTTTAGGGAGTGAATCAGCAGATGGAAAATTTCTTTCTTTCCATCTCTCTCAGTCACTCCACCTTTCAAATAAATAAATAAAATACATGTTTGAAAGAAGAAATATCTATTAAATGAGTGAACTAAATCCATGAATGAATTTGCATTCATTTCTAGCCTCAGCATCTTCACTGGCTTCCAAAACACCTGCAGGATCATGGTCACAAAAGACCAGAACAGGCAATGTTTCTCCCTTGCTTACCTGCCAGGCACTGTGTTGTACAATTGCTCATCCACCTAGTTCTAGTAATAGACCACCAAGTCCATCAGTCCATTTCCCAGACAAGAAAATTGAGGCCCCGGAGGTCCAATAAGTTGTTCAAAATCACACAGTCATCAAGTGGCTGAGCTAGGCAATTCCCAGCTCTTGATCCTGATTCACTGAGGGCAACATTGTGGCACAGTGAGTTAGGGGGGATACAATGAGCTAGGGGAGCCACACTTGAAACACTGGCATCTTTTATCAGAGCATCATTGCAGTCCCAGTTGCTTTGCTTCCCATTCAGCTCCTTGCTAACACGTAGGAAAAGCAGCGAAAGATGGTCCCCATATACACAGGAGACTAGGATGGAATTCCAGGCTCCCAATTGTAGTCATTTGGGGAGTGAACCTGTGGATGGAAGGTGTGTATGTGTGTGTGTGTGTGGTCCCTCTCTCTTACTCTCTGTCACCCTGTCTTTAAAATAAATAAATAAATAAATCGGGCCTGGCGGCGTGGCCTAGCGGCTAAAGTCCTTGACCTTGAACGCCCCGGGATCCCATATGGGTGCCGGTTCTAATCCCGGCAGCTCCACTTCCCATCCAGCTGCCTGCTTGTGGCCTGGGAAAGCAGTTGAGGACAGCCCAATGCATTGGGACCCTGCACCCGCGTGGGAGACCTGGAAGAGGTTCCTGGTTCCCGGCTTCGGATTGGCGCAGCACCGGCCCGTTGCGGCTCACTTGGGGAGTGAATCATCGGATGGAAGATCTTCCTCTCTGTCTCTCCTCCTCTCTGTATATCTGACTTTCCAATAAAAATAAATAAATCTTAAAAAAAAAATAAATCCTAAAAGCATCTGATGTGTGGAACATTCCAGCTGTGTTTCCTCCTCCTCTAACAGCCAGTAGTCTCTCCCACTCTCCATGGCTGCCAAAGTCTTCCCTATATGCCTAAGCTTTGTCCTTATTCCCCTGGTGTGTGAAATGGGCTCTGGGCCCCCTCCCCTCCCTGTTCCCATGGTTTCCTGTCCTCTTTCTGTGAATGAATGAATGGGTGTGTGGATGAAAGAATGAATGAACATCTTTCCCTCTGTGGCCCTGACTGTTAGGGCTTTTGACAGGGGAAAAAAAATCCCCAATCTCCCCCCTGCTACCCTCCAACCTCTTAAAACAAAACACATTTTTTGAGGTATAAAAATAATGCGTATTCATTAAAGAGAAATTGGAAAATAATAAAATTATGAGGAAGAAAATTAAAACCACCCAAAATCCTGCCACCCAGAACAATGGCTGACGTTTCAGGTTAGGCCCCCTGGCTCCCTACTGCATGGAGAGTTCCTCGCTGCCCCTACCCCTCCCGCTGCCGTTCCTTCCCTGTGTGTCCAGCATTGGACTGCACGGTCTGTGTGGGTGGGGACCTGTGCTGGAGACTAACCAACACACTAGGTGTGCTTCCTGCTGTGTTGTGAAACCTCTCTTGGGAGGCAAGGGCCTGGATGCGGTGGGGGTGGGGTATGGAGAGGCTCTCCCGTCCCCGCCCCCACTACTGGACCACCACTGTGTCCCCTTGTGGTCAGCCGTCAAGGGTGTTTCTGGATTTCTTCGTTGGCAAGGCAGTGCTGGGAGCACCCTGGTGTGGAGTTTTAGCCACATGCTTGATTGGCCCTCCCTGGGCACAGGCTCTGGGACCAGGACTCTGAGGTTTGGAGGGACCCTGCCAGCTCTATGTAACCCTCCCTGCAGCTACCTCAGGTGACCCACGCTGTCCAGCAGCTTTGGGCTTGGGAGGAAGCCAGCTCTTCTTCCGCCTCTCCTAGAGATAACCAACCCCTGTCTACATCCCCTCACTAGTTGCAGCCAAGGCTGAGGACACCCATCTTCAGCCATTTGTGGCTTCCCTGGGGTCCCAAGCTCCCTGTTTTTACTGCCAACCAAAGCAGCTGCAGAGGTGGCTGTGGTCTCAGGGTGATTATGATCTAGGGCCCAGGGAGATGTCACCCTCGCTGGCCATTCACCAGCTGGGCTGGCCCAGGACCCACAGCATTCCCCCCTGGGGTGTGGGCTGGCTGGAATCCAATTTACAGATGAGAATATGGAGAGTCTAGAGAGTCATAGAGGAGTGGAGGCTCACTCTATGCCTGCCTGTGTATGGTGGGGGAATCTGACTGTCCCTCGTCATGGCCATATTCAGGGAACTGTGAGCATTTGGGGCACTCTTCCCCTCACCTGCTGTCTGCAAGGCTGGGCTCGGCCCTAAATGCTGAGCAACCAGTTCCTGCTTCTATCCCTAGAGGATCCTACACCTTTTCCTCTCCATTGATAAAATGGGAGAGCAGGTATCTGGATGAGAGCCTCCTGGGCTTATGGCGGCTCAGGGCAGAGCTGGTGGGTGGAGCTCCGAGCTGAGTCAACGGGAGAAAGAACTCTGTCAGACAGGCCGCTGACCACAGCCGGGTCTTTGGGGGGTTGGAACCAGCAGGCCTTGGCCCCTGGCTGGGTTTAGGGACCCGACAACCCAGAGGAGGACTACTCCCTCCCCCAAGCCTGGGACAGATGCAAGGCTATTTTTTAACCAACCTCACAGGAAGACGAGGCCAGAAATGAGTTCAGGGGGTTAACCCAGGCCCCTGGGGGCCCTTCCTATTTGCATCGGCGTGGCCTTGCCACCCAGGGAGCTGTGTGCACTTTATGCAGGCTCCCTGGAGCCCACCACAGCTCCCAGCAGCGCTGACCTTCACAGCCGCAGCTGGAAGGTTCCGTGTGTCGCCGGTGTGAGCAGGGCCTTGCTTTTCTCTCTCCCTCTGTGCAGCATCTCCATAGGGCTAGCTTGCCTTCCCCACTTCTGCCTTCCTGGAGGTGGCAGGGGGCCCCGAGCAGGGCCCTTCTCTTTCTGGCCTCAGGTTCCCCACCTGTCAAACTATCCAGGCATCTCTGACTTCCCCAGCTGGGAAGCTTTGTGATCAGGGCTCTTCTACGCCTCCAGTCCCAGGCTCCTCTCGGCCCCTTTCCAAGGAAACATGGGCCAGTGGAGGCGTCCTGAGACCTCATGGGGTGAGGAAGGTTTCCCGGCCAGAGCAGAGGGAACCTGTGTGGGTGGGGCACAGCTGCCTTCCCGTGCAGCCTCCCGCAGGCCGCAGACCCAGGTGTCTCCTGGGGTACCCAGGAAGAGGTTCCTGGAAAGCCTGTGGGTGTTTGTCATGGTGGGCATGCCTGCTGAGCTGTGTGTGTGTGTGTGTGTGTCTGTGATTTCATGGTGGGCGTGGGCACACAAGCCAAGATGCCTCAAGTGGAGGCAGGTAGGCCAGACTTTGGTTGCTGTGCCAGGGGAGGCTTGTATGGAGGCCTAGCCCAACCCCCAGCCCTACTCAGATTCACCACAGGCAGACGTGTGGGGGAGGTGAATGCCAGCAGGGGTCCCATGAGAGAGGGTGCATGGCAGGGAGCAAAGTGTGCAGGGCAGGGGGGCCTCATGGGGAGCACACACACTGAGCCCCAAAGCTGTCAGGACCCCCAGAAAGCCAGAATGGGTGCCTGTGGGAGAAGAGCAGCCCAACCCTGCCTCTGCTGGACTGACCGCTTAAACAACACTGTTAATCACACTAATTGAATCTCCTGCCCCCACAGTACAAGTAATCCCAGCACAATGCAAAACCTTGGGAAAGGCGGAAAAGCACAGTGACTAGGTTAAAGCCCCAAATCTTTGAGCCGGAGCGACGAGTGGGAGCACCCTGAGCGATGGCGTCTGTGGCCGTCTCTGGACCCCACAGGCTGAGCCCCTCACACAGGGCTCCCCAGTCCTCGTTCACTCTGGCAGAGTGGGGGTGCTAACTGCCCCCAGTGTCTGGGAGAGGAAGCCAGAGACAAAGCAGGCTGTAGGAAGAGAAAAGCAGAACTATGATTTGAATCCAGGTCTGGCTAATTGGGGGGCACAATTCTCCACCAGGAGTCAGGGCTACCCTCCAGCTCTGGATGCCCCAGGGCCAAGTGTCCATTTCTGCAGTCCTCCAGTGGTGTTTTCTAGGCACATCTCGTTGTCAGGCCTGGCTCAGTACTGGCAGATGAGGCCGCAAGCTGAGCCCCCAAGCAGCCACAGGCTGACCCCTCACCCGGGCCACAGCTCAGCTCTTGGTCCCAGCTGTCACTGAGGCCCTGCCCTTGTCACTGACCAAGCTGCAGTCCCGTCCCCGCTGAGCCAGCCCTGTTCCATACCTGTGGTGTACCCAGCCCACGGCCAGTGTCTACTCTTCAGGCCCACTGTCCACAAGAACAGGGAGAGGGAGGCCACTGGAGTCCACCCACCCAGGCCAGCCACCCTGCCCTTGGCCTTGGCCCGGGAGGCTGCAGCTGACAGAGAAGCCCTCTCTGAGCTCAACAGGTGTAGGTCCAGGGCAGTCCCCTAGGAGCTTCCTTCCTGCCCAAATCCTCATGCTGTGGTCTCCCCTTCCTTCTCTGGAGATCCAAGGAAGGATACTCCCTGTTGTCACTTTAGCTGAAAGCAACAGGGCAGGGCTGGAAGGGGTGGGAGTAGGGTTTGAACCCAGGCCTGCTAACCACTGCTGTCATGGGGGAGGGGCTCTGACCGGCTGCCTGGGGAACCCTCTGAGGTCAACAGTGATCATGGTTCTGTCTTTTCATTCCTCATTTTCTCCAACTGTGCTCTGGCATGCATGAGTACCATCACCTTTAAGTGCCAGGTGCATGGAATCTATACCATCCCTTCTCTTGGCCCTCAAATGATTGATGGCTGGCCCATTGCTCAGGCAGAGAAGTGGAGCCCAAAAAAGGCAGTGATTCATCTGGCAAGAAGGTGGCACGGCAAGGCACACTGGGCTCTCCAGTCTTCCAGGATGCGGCTGAGGGTCATGAGCACAGCCAGTTCTTCGCAGGAGGGAGGCTAATGGGAGACACAGGTGCTCCCCGGTCGGAGGAAAACTCAGTCTGCTCAGGGCTGCGGTGAAGTCCACGGCTCTGGACTCAGGCTGCTTGCCTTTGAATTCCAGCTGGGTGACCTTGGGCAGGAGGGTTAGCCTCTCTATGTGTCTGCCTTCTCATGTATAAAATGGGCTTCATGACAACAATCACCTCTGGGGCTGTAAGGGTGACATGAGCAAAGCTACAGAAAACCCTTAGTGCAGGCACACTGTAAGACCTCTCTCTGTGTTTGCTTACGGTAATTCAGAGTTGAGTTCTCATCCTCTCTATTTTCTAGACACTCACACATTTCAATTTTTTACTTGTCCTTTTTGTATTTAGGACCTAGCATATTTTCCTTTTAATTTCATACAATTTCCTAAGTCCTTAGAAAGGTGATTGTCCTGTGTTCACAGTCGCTGGTGGACTGAACAGTCCTTGAGATGGCTTTTCTCAAAGCGGGCTTCCTAACGCACGGGCCCCTTCCAGATGTGACTTTTCACTAGCACATTAAAGGCTCTGAAAAGTCCTGCAGCAAAGCACAGTTGGCCATTGTGTGCTAGCACTGATCTCTGCTTGCCAGCTCTGGCTCAACACAGTGGAGAGCACCATTCCTCTCCTGGTGTCTGGCACGAGGCCGGCAGACGAGAGCCGTGACTATGATGGCTTGCCTGCCTCCAAGGCAGTCAGCTCCAGTAACATGGTATCCTTGAGTCATAGCACACCGGGGTGGCCAGCGATGTGTATAGCCCTATTCTACAGAGTAGGAAGCTGAGGTCTACAGGAGTTAAGTGGTCACACAGCCAGGAAGCAGCCTATCTGGAAGACAAATCCCATAGCTGCGGTTCGAAACTCCACGCTCTCTCTTCTGCGTGTTGATGGGAAAAGTAAGAATGGATTCCGCTCGCCAGGATCACTTTTTCTAGGATAAGCTTTTAAAAACTTAAAGGGTTGGGGCTGCTATTGTGGCACTCGGGGTTAAGCTGCTGCCCACATTGCTACCATCCCAATGGGAGCACTGGTTTGAGTCCCGGCTGCTCCACGTAAGATCCAGCTCCCTGCTAATGCACCTGGGAAAACAGCAGAGGATGGTCCAAGTGCTTGCACTCCTGTACCCATGTGGGAGACCTGGAAGAAGCTCCTGCTTTCAGCTTGGCCCAGTCTCAGTTGTTGTTAACTATTTGGAGCGTGACACAGCAGATAAAAGTAACTTTATCTTTCTCTGTGATTTCCAAATAAATAAATCTTCAAACAAAGCCTTAAGGGTTTTTGCCCTCTAAAGTTGAATGTATAAAAACTTCAAAATCCTCAACAGCATTCTTCCAACCTTAAATGCGGTGTGGGCTTTTCACATACATGATTTTCCAAACATATTGCATGGAAAAAAATGAGAAACGCTGTAATGTCATCTCAAGAAATAAGAGGGTTTGCAGTTGGCCACATGCTCCTTTGGACCCTCATGGTCCAACCCTGGAGCCATTAGCCATGTGGACTTTGTTTGCATGAAAAGACTAAAACCAAAAAGATTAAAAGTGCAGTTCTTTCCCTGTTGCGTGGGCTGCATTCCAAGGGCTACCTATTCCCACGGAGCTTGTGGTTCCCACAAGGGGCAGCACAAGGAACTCAGCCAGCAGAGGTGTCAAAGAGGACCTGGTGACAGCACTGTTCTAGATTCTTCCGAGGCACCCTAGCACATCTGTATAATCACTATTAATATTCTAATGCAGCTCTTGAATATAGTTCCCCATACCTTCAATTTGGAGGCAAAAACAAGACATGGGAAAAAAATAAACCGGAAGGAAATACATCGAATGATGGTGGTTTTCTCTGGGTATTGAAATGACTGGGTTCATTTTTAATTTTCCTAGCTCCTTCAGGTGTCCTGCACCATAACCAGCCCAGAGGGGGACGTTGACTGGCTTTCCCCAATGTTCTTATAAGGTCTCAAGTGTTCAAAGGTATGAACTCCCTCAAGACTTAGGGCATTACTGTTTTCTTTTTCTTTCTTTGAAAGGCAGCAAGACAGAGAAAGAGAGATTTCCTAGCTACTGAGTCACCCCTAATTGCCTGCTACACCAACCAGGGCTAAGCCAGACCAAAGTCAGGAGGAGCCAGAAACTCAATCCAGCCCTCACAGGTGGGTGGCATGTGCCTAAGAAACTGAGCCATTACCTGTTGCCTCCCAAGGTGCACATTAGCAGGAAACTGGAGCTGGGGTTTGAGCCCAGTCATCCCCACACAGTTTGATGATGTCCAAGTGATATCGCCATCATTGTGCCAAATGCACACCCTTATCATTATTATTTTATTTTATTTTATTATTTATTATTTTTACTTCATTACTTACATAGTATTATGTGACACAGTTACATAGGTACTTGGGTTCTCCCCACCCCTCCCCAAACCCTCCCACCATCATTATTATTTTTATAGCTATTTGTTCACTAGTATTTTTAAATTTTTATTTATTTTAATTGGAAAGTCAAATATGCAGAGAGGAGGAGAGACAGAGAAGATCTTCCGTCTGCTAATTTACTCCCTAAGTGGTCACAACAGCTGGAGCTGAGCTGATCTGAAACCAGGAGCTTCCTCCAGGTCTTCCACGCAGGTGCAGGGCCCTAAGACTTTGGACCATCCTCTACTGCTTTCCCAGGCCACAAGCAGGGAGCTGGATGGAAAGTGGAGCTACCGGGACATGAACCAGTGCCCATATGGGATCCCGGAACATGCAAGGCGAGAACTTCAGCCATTAGCCTACTGTGCTGGGCCCTCATTATTTTTCAAATTGTGCTCACATCCAAGGGGAAGACAGAAGTCCACCCCTCCAGGCAAAGGTTCTGTTGGCCAGGCATGATCTCATGCCTCAGGAGCCTGTGAAGTTACAAGGGAAGGGCTGGTGCTGGGAACAGTGTTCGGGGACCCGTACCCTGAAATGTGTTTTGCACCCAGGGCCTTGCAGTTACCTTTTGCACTGGGCCTTGAGACTCAAGTGGCCTTCACTGCTCCTGGAGTACCCCCAAGGTGTTTGAGTGTCACTGTGACAGCTTTGACTCTTTGCCCCGGTTCTGTCTGACTACAGACATGGTCATCCACCGAGCTCTCTATAAGTCTGAGAACCTGCACACTCTGGCTGCTCAGACGTGCGACTAAGCAGTGATAACAATAGGCCTGGTGAGCGGGTGCGGCAGGCCGCTGTGGGCGCCAGGTGCACGTCCACGCTGGCCTGTTTCAGAGGGTTGCCCTCCACATCACGGGCCGCTTTGTCCCACATCACTGCCAGCTCAGCTCCTGCCCGCACTCCTGGCTAACCCCAGGCCCAAGCCACCAGCCCCTCTACAGGACCACAAACCCCCTCTACACTTTCCTCACTCTTCTCAGAGTCAATGCTTTCTTAGGGTCTGCAAAGGGCCAGACTGTGCTCTGGTCATACAGAGAATAAACCACCTGACTTAGAGGAGTCAGGGAGGGCTCCAAGGAGGTGGTGTGGCCAGGTCTTCAGGAAGAGGAAACATCAGCCAGGTAGTAAGGTAGCAGGGGGATTCCTGATGGTCTGGCTTTGATGCTAGGCAGATCCTGGGCTTTGTTAGATTTTTTTTTTTTTAGGTGATCTTGAGTTAAAGTGACTTCCCTTGGCTGAGCCTCAGTCTCCCCATCTACGAGGGTAATAATAATGACAAAGTCTGTTACAGGGCCATGGTAGAGACTGAGTGTGACACGCTCTCAAGGAGACTGCCTCCACGCCTGGTGCAGTGCGTCACAGACAGGGGTTCCGTTTGCTCCAACTTGGGGAGCTGCAACCAGCCCCTGTCACCTGCCTGGGTCTTCACAAGCAGTGGGGTGTAACTAATGGAGATACAGGAAGACTCAGAGAAAACCCAAGGCTGCAGCCAGGAGGGAGGGACGCAGCTAGGGGGGCCATGGCGGCTGCACCACAAAGCCCCTGGAGTTTCAAACAGCTTCTGCAGCTTCCAGGCTGTGGGGTTTGGGCCTCAGTTTCTCCATTTGTAAACTGAAAGGCAGCCAGCGCTGGTTCCAGAGGACAGCATTTTGTTCTGTCCACTTCTGCATCCGAGGGGCCAAGGGCAGTACTTGTATGCAGTAGGGGCTCAACAAATGCCTGTTGCCCGACTCTGATTTGCGTGTCCACCAGGAATGTGAGAATCTGGGGACCCAGCCTATCTCTCTCAGGAAATTGCCTCCAGACTAAGAAGACCACAGACCCACAGACCACAGACTCAGGCCACAGACCCTTCCTGAGTGCCTGCTGAACGCACGGCAGGCCAGGGCCTCAGCAGCAGGCGACTGGGGAGAAGCAGAGCCAAACCAGGTGATACAAGCTGGAGGCTCCCGAGGGTGGAGCTGCCTCTTCCTCTTTCTTTCTTTGAAACAAACAAACAAAACCCTCCCTTAAATCTACAAGTAATAAATGTTCAATATTTACAAGTTCGGAAGGCACTTTGTCACCCAAAGAATATAGAACAAAGCTCCCTGCCTGCTGTAACCACACCAGAGGGTGTTTGGGAGTCCATGCCAGGCTGTTTCCCAGCATGGGGACAGTTCTTGGGGCTGTGGGTGTCGCCACTGGCACCCAGGCAGTCGGATCTGGGGACAGGGACATGGCCCAAAAGGATTTCCATTCTTGTCCCCTCCCTCTTACTTGATTTTGCACTCTCGTTTTTCTGTCCTTAACTCCCTCCTCTTCCTGAGCAAGGTCAGGTCCCCCCTTCCAAGCAAAGGTGAATGGAGCAGGTGCAGCTGGCTGAAGCCCTGACACCCAGGGGGTTACACGACACTTATAAGGAGAGTACGTGACACTTGGGGATCTGCAACTGTGACAGCTCCCTCCGGCCCTGGGACCTGCCTTCGTAGAGGCTAAACTGGGCAGTGCCCCACCCCCTCTTAGTTACCGTGTCACCCAGCGCCAGCCACTCTGCAGGTTCTAAGTCTCACATGTCTGTCCTTTCCGCCCACACGTAAGTCTGAACCTTTTGCCAAAAAACCCAGTTCCCAGACCGAAAGAAAACCCCCAAGAGGAACCTAAACCTTTATGGCTAGGAGCACGCTGGCTCACGCCAGCAAGCATTTCAGAGAAAAATGCCAGACAGCCAAGGGGGAAGTAGGGCGCAGCTGGAGACCCGCTGGTCTGGGCAGCTGTCGGCTCATTCATTTGCTCGTTCATTCGTTCTTCCTTCCCTGTGCAACGCAGAGTCTGCAGGACCTTTTCTACAAAGGAGGCAGGGAGCACAGAGGAGTGCTTTCAGCGTGGGTAGGAGCCGAGCCCACCCCAGGCCCTGCGTGAAGCCCCCCTGATGAACAGGACCTCATGAAACCTAGCCAATGAGTCGGAGGCAGGTCTTTTCTGTCCTCCCTGTTTCACAGTTGAGAAAACCAAGCACAGGGAGGCAGGGCCCAGCCATGTTTCACATTTCCTCCTCATCCCACTGTCAGTCCTGGGATCCTTGATGAGGGGCCCAACACACTCCCCATACAGCTCAGCTCTCTGCAACAGTGGAGGAAAAGTAGCCCTGGGCCAGCAGGCAGGGGCAGAATTGAGGGACAGGGCCTAGGAGCATGGTCCCTGCAGACCACACGGGGCCCCAGGACTTTGGAGCCCAGGGCTTCCACCACCCACCACCAGCCTTTGAGGTCCATGTTTCAGAGCAAGAGACTTCCAGTGATGAATGAGCAAGTCGGGTCACTCAGCTCTCTGGGTTCTTGTGCAAAGCAGACAGTGAAAGCTGGGCAAGGTTGGTGGGTGAACAGGGCTCTCCTAAGGCTGCACCTTATCTTTGGGCCTCAGTTTCCCCATGGACAGAGAAGGAGGAAGAAGCTTCCACCCCAGCCCCAGCAGACTCCTGGGCGGGTCACAGGTCCTCATGCCCTGTCACCCCATAGCAGCCCTTCTGCTATGCTGGAGGCTGGCTGCAGGAGGGCAGGGCTGCAACGCCCCTTCTCCCTTTCTGCCCTCTTTTTCTTGCTTCACCAGGTAAGAAGGACTCACAGACCTCCCAGGAGGGTCCTGGGCTGGGACTGTAGGTGGTCCTAGGTTGACTCTTGGTGAAAAGGGGGTGATATTCGAGCCCAGTCTTAAAGATGGAGAGAGGGAGACTCTCCAGCCACCAGCGGCAGATTTGAGAAAGGGTCCACAGACGACGTGCCCCCCCCCCAGGAGACTTTGCCACTGAACCCCAAGTCCAGGAAACAGTGCTTACCCACCACCTTCCTCCACA
The DNA here is from genome assembly GCF_030435755.1 of Ochotona princeps. Lineage (NCBI taxonomy): Eukaryota > Metazoa > Chordata > Mammalia > Lagomorpha > Ochotonidae > Ochotona > Ochotona princeps. The sequence continues at coordinate 17,543,218 of NC_080833.1, forward strand.
ACCGGCAGAGTCTGGCCTGACTAAGGCACCTATGGGGTCAGAGGATGTTGCTTTCTTCATAATCTTCTGGAAGGTCAGATTTTCAGACCTTCCCGGCCCCTCCCACCAGGTAATCCAGCAAGCCTCAGCTTTGATGCGGCCACCACCAGGCTGAGGCGTCAATGGGCCTTCTATATGACCAGTGGGACCGCGGTGGGCGTGGGTGAGGCCGAGACACACAGTCCCACTGTGTGGGGCCAACTTACGCCGGCTCAGGCCCTGTGGGCAGTGGGGGGCTCCCAGGAATGCCCTTCCAGTTTGGGGGGTAGTGTGCTTTGGACAGGCAGGGTGGTCTGGGGAGATGGGCGGGTACAGGACGGCCTCCGAGACCGCCATCAAAGGGGCTGGGCAGTTGTGGCGCCAGGCAAGGCTGCTGTGGTGGGCATGGAGTGGTTAGCAGTCAGGGCCCTCATCTCCCAGAGCTGGCGGGCAAGGGCAAGCTTCCGTGGCACTGGCCCTCATGGGATGGGGGTGGGGGGCAGGAGGATGGTGGTGGGGGATGTGGTGACCAGCTGTCCCGGGTTACCTGGGGCTTTGGGTACCCAAACCTACACAGCCCCTTGTTGCCAGCCCTGCCCGGTGCTCAGGAGACAACAGCAGAATCGGATGATGGAAGGTCTGTGTAGCTTCCTTCCTGTCCAGTGACCTCTGAGTCAGACCCCAGCCTTCATGCAGGCCACCTCTTGCCTGAGGACCCATTCTCCCTTCTTTGCAGATCTCTTTTGGGGTGGGGGCTCCCAGCCACCTCCCCCTACCTCTCAGCTATTGCTGAGAGAAACCTGGCCAGGAAGGGGAGGCCCTGGCCTCATTCTCCCCTGACTGCCCCCTGTGCCAAGGCCTCCAGCCCAGGCCAAGGGTGCGCACAGCCATCGCATCGGTGCCTGGCCACACCACTCTGCCCAGCCTATTCCCTCTGCCTGGGACCCGCTGGCCACCTCTAGCCTCTGATACCCTGCTCACGTGTCATTCTTTTTGTGGATGGGGCTCTGCCGGGATTCCCGGAGCTTAACCCATGCTCCTCTTCCAGATGCCAGTCTTGCCCCTAGCAGCCCATCAGCTCCCATGGTGGAGGTCCTGACACTCTCCCCTGGCCCCGTGGCGGGTGCGGGCAGCCAGGACCTGACCTGAGGGCACCCCTCTGAGCACCAGCATTACTGTCTTCACCCCTCCTCTCCAGCCCCGTATGTTTTCCTCCATGGGAGACAACATTTGTCTGTGGGGTGCAATCAAAAGGGTACAGAGAAGGGCCTGGGGGGACAGACTCAGGAGAAAGGAGTCAACCCCAGACAAGAGTATGATGAGGATCACGGAGGAAACTGAGGCCCCAGCCCCAGCCTCAGCCTCAGCTTCCCTGTCCATCAAATGCAGGCATAGGCGCCCTGTGGGCCATCCGGGAGGCCATTATGGGCTGCTTGGGAGGTAGCCAGAACCCCCTTCACCCTCCACCCTCAGGGGCAGCTCTTGGGGTTTCCCTCAGCCCCTAAGTGACTCCTCCATTCCCTTGGGCTGCTATGTAGACTCGGCATTCCCCTCCCAAACCTGGCTCCCACATGACTGCAGGTCAGTTCTGGCCCCCTTGGCTGCGAATGAGCCCCCCTGCTGTCGTAAGCCAGATGGGCAAGGCAGTTGGTGCTTCAGCGAGTCTGGGGGCTGTGCTGGCTGGCCCCAGCCCTGGGTGGGATTCAGGTGATCTCTATCAGGAGAAAACGGCACACAATCCCTCTCCCTTCCTCCCTGCATCCTGGGGCCCATAGGAGCATGTGATGGAGCTAGAGACCCACCCCAGGAGAATGAGAAACCTTCATTGCGGGGACCAGGTCATCTCAAGATGCACGGAATCCAAGCCACTCCTTCCCTCTCAGGGGTGAGAGGATGGCAACCTAGAGAGGTCCCCTGACAGAGTCACCCAGCATCCAGGTGCCAGAGCCAGGCAGGGCACAAGGCTCCTGGCCGGCAGGCCCCAAGCTTCAGTCACCCAGGGGGACCTGCTGTCCGAGCGGGGCCACAGGAATCTAGCATCCAAGACCTCCTTAGGGTGGTGACACTGGAGGACCCCCTGGAGGGACTGCGGAGGTGGGCAGGAGGGCGAGGGGGTCATGAGGACAAGGTAGGCCCTTCCTTGCTGCTACAAACCTCTGGGGGCCCCCACAGCCCCGGAAGACTCTGAGCAGCCCGCCTCAGACCTGCGCTTCCTCCCTGCACAGACCTCGGGGGCTCCATGCATGTGGGCTGGAAACAATGATGTCTTTCCATTTACTGAGCTCTAACTGAAACCGGGGGTCTTTTTCCACCGCACCTCTCTGTGCCCCCAGGTACTGCTTTGTGTCATTAGGGCGTGTTCACAAGGAGTGTTCTGGATTGCGGCTCCTGCTCACTGCCGCTGCAGGAGGTTGGTGGCTGTGCTGCGGCCAGATCCCTAACAGGGTACACAGTTACCATCTTGTACGAACGCTTCCTTTCTGAGTTTGATAACCACTCACGTCCCAGACACACCTTTCTTTGTAATCCTTTGGATTTTGTGTTCTGTATCTAAAAATTTGACTCCTAGATGGACAGCAACTGGAGGCTTCTAGATTCTAGGAGGGAATGAGGGCCCTGTGTAGGTGGTATGCCTCTGGGGACAGCACGGGCAGCTGGACCTGGTGAGAGCCGGGAGACAGACTCAAGGGGGCAAGCACATGACAAACTGAACTGGTCAGGAGAGGGTTCAGCGGAGTGGACAGAGCTGTCCCATGGAAACACAGGGAACCCTCAACCCCCAGACCTAGGCCTCTCCAACATCCAGCCTCCCACATCCGAGGCACCTGTTGAGGCGTGAGCAGCCTGCTCTACCTGACTCTTTGCTCACCTACTCCTCCCTTTCCTCCCTTTTCCTTGGTGTCACCACTGCTGCCACTGGCCACCTCCTGGACTCTGTGGCCCCCGGAGCCCATCCTAGTGGGTCGGCCCTCCAGGCCCGGCTCCCAAGCTTCCTTTGTTTGAAACCCTACATTGCTCCATCGTGCTCACGGAGGGAGAAATACAGATTACAAAGACCCAGCAAATGGTTTTTATAAACTCTTATTTTCTTGCCGCAGAACTGCCTTTAATTAGCTCAGAGGACTACAAAGGGAACACGTATAATAGCAGCAGCTTGAAGGCAGGAGCCCACAGCCCCGGCTCCCAGACAGGCCGCCTTGTCACCAGTCCCAGCCAGGTTTGCTGGGAGCACTCCCGTGTCGGGTACAGCAGCAGCCCCCGTTCCCTCCCTCACCACTACCTCCATCTCTGCCTGCCTGGACCTACCAGGGTGGAGGCACTACAGCCCCTGCCCAGGCTCCTCTGGACAACAAAGACCCACATGGGTCTCAGGCCCTGCCCAAAGCTGGCCGCCAAGGGCTGCCGCTGAGTCACTCTGGTAGCTGGCAGCAGGGGGGCAGATGGACACACAATCAAGCCAGCTAAGGCGCACCCACTAACCGTCCGTGTCCAGCAAGGCCACACTACTCCCAAGCCCAGGAGTTCTAGAACCTCCTTGGCTCTTGGCCACAGGAGAACCAGGTCGTGTGAGTAGCCCAGCCTCGGCCTTAGACACTCATAGCTGGAGGGGAATCAGGGCCCAGAGAGGTTAAGATGGTTGCCTACAGCTGCTCCGTAAGGCTACCACTGAGCAGTGGGACACTCATGCATGGGGACTTTTGTGCCCAGCTGGGCTCCTGCTGGGGACAGCGGAGGTGGCTCTGGGGTTGTCTGAGGCCAAGGCCAGATGGGCAGGGAAAGGCCCTCTTGAAATCCAGCCTCAACCAGAAGCTCTAACAGCAGACCCCAGCCCCTTTCTCACTGAGTAATAGAGCCCAACTTCGGGGTGCCTCCAGGCCACGCATTGAGACACACCACACCAGTGTCTCTCTCTTCTCCCGTTGCCCAAATCCACAGAACTCCCCTGGCCTGCCCCTGACACAGGCCCAGCGCGGCACCAACTCTACCCCTAAGACAAAAGCCCCCCTCTTCCCGCAGCCTCCCTTAGCAGAGTCGGGGCAGTGAGGGGGACCAACCGTGGAAAGTCGCCAGGTCCCACAGAGCTGCTGGGCCCTTTGCCTGCCTCCCGCGGCTCTCTGCCCGAGCCAGGTGCAGGACAGGAGCCTCACTCTGGCAGACCGGGGGTGGCGGGGTGTAGGGGGGGCTGGGCTCTGGGGCAACATTAGAGAAGCAGGAAGTCGGGGGGCTGAGGTGCCCCCTGGACTCGCCTCCACCCAGCACCCTCCGAGTCTGGCTTTGAGGTCTGGCAGTTGAGTGTGAGCCACTGCCCGGTGGCCAACTGTCCCCACAGGCTGGGGATGAAAGCTCCACGCAATGTCTGCCTCCCCCACCCCCCAGGGAGACCACGGTGGCCACCACTGGCCCCTCTGCCCCCAGGGGGTTAGGTGGCCAGGCCACGCGCTTGAGGGCAGCCTGACAGGCGGCTGAGGGACAGGGCCCGGGTGTTGGCCGCGGCTCCCCACCGGTGCCATCTCCGGCACCCACGCGTTACTCACCACGGATGAAGGCTGGCGAGTAGCTGGGGAAGGAATCGAAGATGCTGTTGGAGGCCATGCCCCACGGTGAGGCCGGTGAAGCTGCCGGGCCAGGAGTCAGCACGTCAGGGGGTCGGCCTGGGCCGCTGGGCAGGCGGTGTTTGGTTTTCTTTTTTTTTTTCTGACTAGTTTGGAGAATGAAGTGGGTGTGTGTGAGTGTATGTGTATGTGTGTGTGTGTGTGTGTGTGTTGTTTTTATTTGTGTTTTGCTTTGTCTCTTTTTTTTCCCCTTGCTGCTATGAAAAAGAGAAAAGGAAAGAACACAAGAGTGTGTGTGAACAAGAGAGAGAGAAAGAGAGAGAGAAAGAGGAGGAAAAAAAAAATCCCCCAGGAAAGCAGAGTTTCTGTTTTTACCCAAGGCTCTGGATTGCCGGTCCCACAGGAATGTCTAGCCACAAATTCTCCACAGAAGTCGTGTGCAGTGTATCATTAGATGGCGGGAAGGGGCGCTCGGCAGCCAGGGCGGAGGAGCGCCTGGGGCCCAGGGAGCCGAGTGAGGCCCCGCACCAGTACCAAGGGGAATGAATGAATGAGGCTTACCCTCCACGGAGCCCAGGCTCCTGGCCCACTGGTGCGAGGGCGGCCCCAGGGGGTGGGGACGAGCAGGAGCCAACCAGCTCCCGCGCTGGGGGCCCCGGAGGCAGCCGAGGGCCCAGCCCTGTGGTTCTGTGGTTGAGAGGGACCAGGCCTTCCCAGTGTCAACCCAAGCTCGCGGCACAGGATGCCAGAAGCCAGCTCGCGGCCTTGGCCCATTGGCTGGGTGGCAGTCACCTGGGCCGTGATGTCATGGCCTCTTAGAAGATCTTGTGGCTGCCTTTCTATGTCTTTTGGGGAGAGGAGCGAGAGAGAGGCAGGCAGTGGCTTTTATTTGTGGGACTGGCCTCAGCACGCGGCCCAGAAGCAGAACTGAAAGCGGTTGGAGTGGGGGCGGCAAGGGTGGTGGTTTGGACCCTGTGTGGGAGACTCCGTCTTAATTAAGGCCAGCGTTGGCCTGGGAAGGCTGCGAGCCCCACTGGCCCCCTTGCCGGTGCCGGGAGCCGGGACCAGCTGCGGGTGCAGGGCTCACACCCTGCCATTGTCCTGCAGCACCCGTGCCTGGCAGAGGCGTCCACATGTGTGGCTGGGTGGCACTTGAGGGGATTTTATGGGATCTGGGATTACATACAAATGGAAAACACATGACGCGGCCTTGTCAGCACTCGTGCCCAGCCGTGGCCTGTCCCTGAGGGCCACAGTGTGGCAGTCCCAGGAGGCCTCTGCAGAAGCCCAGGTCTGTTAGCCAAAGCCCACCTTTGCCCACCTCCATCACCTGAAGTTTTCTGCTCTGGTCTTACACCCCGGGCTCACCTTACCTCCCTTCCCCTCCAAGGGCCCCTTGTGGGCTCCTGTCTGAATCCTCTGTGGCCCAGAGGAGTGGAGGTTTTCTGCTGCCCAGGCCATCCTGCTGTACACGCCTTTGTGCCCAGGGCAGAGTTAGGCTTGGGGCTGCAGATGCGAAGCACAGGTGCGGTGTTTCCTACTCCTCTGGCAAGTTCTGCTCTCCCATTTCTCAGGCCAGGGCACTAAGGCTCTGAGGTGGTGCAGTCAGCGTGTGGGAGGTCACACAGTCTCTGGAGTGACATTAGAACACCAGCCTGGCTCTTGCCTGCCTGGAGCTCATCCCCAGAACTTCAGGAAGTAATTCCCTGCCCATTGCGCCCTGGGCACTACCTCTTCTTTCCCAGGGAGTCCTGGTTTAGGACCACACACCTCCTGGTTCCCTGCATCAACCATGGTCCTTTGGGCTCACACTGGCCTCTGCAGGCCAAGAAGGAGCGGGGGTGGGTACATTCTAGGGGTCCCCTAAGCAGGAAGTACAGCACTGAGCCTCCCGGGAAGACAGTTCAGCCTCTGTCTCTAAGAGACGTTGGCTCAGGGTGCTGGGCTGGGGTGGGCATGAGTAGGGAGCAGGGGGTCCTCATTTGGCCAGGGAGGAAGAAGGTTTGCGGTGAAAACCACAGGGCCCTGGAGTCAGATTTGGGTTCCAGTCCCAGCTCTGCTGAATCCAGGCCACGAGACCTTGGGACAAGTCACTTCCCTTCTCAGGGTCTTGGTTTCCTTTCCTATAAAAGGAGGATAACGCCTCTGCAGATGGAGCAGCTCTGGGTGAGGACACCATTGATGTTGGTTTCCTCGGCTGAGTCTTAGTGACGCCATTTGAGCTCCGTTATGAGTCAGCTCAGGTACGGAACCAGCAGCAGCAGCAGAGACAGGGGGCCCCAGGCGCACCCTGCGACGTGAGCACACAGGCTGACCTGGCCAGAGTGGGGTCTTTGGGAATCAGGGGCCCAGGTGGACCTAAGTCAGGTGTCTTTTGGAGTAGGCTGTGCTGTGCAGCACATCAGGAGAGTACCCCATCTGAGGTGGAAGCTGAGGCGCCCCCCAGGTTGCAGAGACTCACTCTGGCTCCCCCAGGATGAGTCAGTGGGAGCCAGGCCAGGAGTGGTTTCTACTCTGCCCACACCACCTCTTGTTTCCAACCCCGCGCATTTGGCTGGCTTTTTCCATGCCAAATAGTGGGCCCCGCCTGAGCCCCCAAAACTTGATCATTAAGAGGGTGAGCCTAGGCCCAGAGCCGGGAGGAAGCCCAGAGGCTGTGTGGGGCCCAGCAGTGCACATGGGCAGTGGGCAGCTCCCCTAGTCCTCAGGGGCTGGGTAACAAAGGTTTGCTGAGTGCCAGGCTTGATTCTGCCCCAGAGGGAGTTATTCTCACCGCCTTTGCCCTCTAAGTGAGTGCCAGCCCCCTGGAACCTACCTACGGACATGGAGAGAGTGTGGAGGCTGGAGTCAGCTATACCTGAAGGCTGACTTTGGTTCCTACGAGCTGCGAGTCAGGGGCAGAAGGTTCTGCTCTCTTTGCCTGTGAGTCCAGTGTCAGTATCCATCTCCCCAAATTATAGCAAGGATGAATTGAACAAGTGACTCAGTTGCCATGGCACAATGTAGGTGCCAGCTCTTGGGGACTCCTGTCCCTGTAACCTCTGTGTACTACCTGGCACACAAAAGGAAATCAAGGTCCATCTTCTTTTTTTTTTTTTTTTAAGGTTTACTTATTTTGTATTGGAAAAGCAGATTACAGAGAGGAGAGATAAAGAGAAAGATCTTCTGTCTGCTGGCTCATTCTCCAAGTGGTTACAACAGCTGGAGATGAGCTGATCCAAAGCCAGGGGCCAGGAGCTTCTTCTGGGTCTCCCAGGTGGGTGAAGGGTCCCAAGGCTTTGGGTCATCCTCTACTGCTTTCCCAGATCCAGCAGGGAGCTAGATGGGAAGTGGAGCAACTGGGACATGAACCAGTGCCTGTATGGGATCCTAACATGTGTAAGATGAGGATTTAGCCACTAGGTTACCATGCCAGGCCCCCTCTTGCTCTTCAAATGGAAAAAAATAAATAAAGAGCAACTTGGTTAAAGGAGTTGTAAGAAACCATATCTGAAAGTAAAAGGGAATTAGAAAAATCACGTCTTATAGCCTTTAGTGTTAAACGCCCAAGTGTGCCTGCAGCTGCTTTCTTCTGGCCCTCCCAGCAAAGCCAACCTCGGAGGTCTTTCCTTTGGTCTCCCTGTGAAGGGACACATGAAGATGCTCATGAAGTCCCTGGCAGGCAGCAGCAGCCGGCCCTTCCCTCAGGCCTGCAGGGTCTGTGCTCATTTCCAGGGCAAGGCCTCTTCAGCGGCCTGCCTCTCTGTCGAGTCTCTCCCAAGTGCTCCTTGTGGCTGTTGCTCAGATAGGGACACCCAGGTGGCATCCCAGCATTGATGTCACCACATCTCCGATGATGAGAATCTGCTCTGGAGAAAGGTCCCTTGGCAAGTGCGAAGTGAATTCCACGATTATTGGTGACAAGGGTGAGGGAAGAGCTGAGATGTCAGATGAAGACACCAGGAGCCCTGGCAGGAAGAGGAAGCAGCTGCTGCCTTTCGGGAAGAGAGGGGCAAAGAGAGTGGGAGCATAAGCAGGAAGCAGGTGGCCCAGCACCTAGCATCTTCCCAGTGTGCAGGGGACATCATGGAGATGCCCCCTGAGATGTGGCTTCTCCCTCTCCCCACCCCCACCCCAGCTCTTCAATCCCCTCTCAGCTGGAGCTGGAAACAGCTGACCCAGGGTCCAAGCAGGTGCAGTTTTGGCAATGGGAACCCTGCACCACGAATCCAAGTAGAAAGGAATGGAGCAAAGTAAGAGCTAACTGGCTTAGGATTGGCGTACAAATCCAGAGACTTCTGCAGCCATGAAAATGCCCAACATGGCCAAGCTGGGAAACAAGGCCAGCTTGTGGGGATGAGTTGACAGCTGAGTGGCTTTTGGGGAGGGGGTGGCAGAAGGACAGCATCCCGGAGGCACCTGCTAGCTGTGCCTCAGCCAACACACAGCATGAGAAGTGAGGTGCAGGTGAGTCCCACAAGCCCAGCTCTAGGGGTCAGTTAGGAAAGCACCTGCTAGGAGTGATGATAAAATCTGTTTCCTCAACCGGGGTGCAGTGGTGCGTTTTCCAACATAGCCTTGGTTTGCTGCCAGCGGGGGATTTCCTTGCCAGCCATGGGTTCTGGATGCAGAGCACTGACCTTGAGCCCACTGGATCCTCCCACAACCTTCCCACTTTTCAGAAGAGCAGGATTTCCAAGTTGGAGGCTCTGGGACTCCACTAGCCATATAGACCAGAGGTGGCAGGTTGGAAGCAGGCTCTGACCTTGGAGTTCAAATTTTGATTGAGTCATGATGCAGGATCCACGGATGGTGCTAGAGCTATCTCAGATACCTGTTGCAACCTGGTTGGAGGTGGGGGCTCACGTTGAAGAACAGGCGCAGAGGCCCCTACCCTGCATAGATATGCCCCTCCTGAAGGATGAGTGCTGAGATCTGTTGGGCTGATCCAGGATGTCCAGGCCAAGTCAGGTGATCATGAACAAGACCTAACAGGTGCAGTGAATATGCCGAGCGCTTCCCAGTGATGGCTCTTGGAACAGCACAGTAGACCTGCCACACTACCTGACCACCTGCCAGCATTCAAGGCACAGTCAGCAAGGGGACAAGTCTTGCCCAAGACCCCCCCAGTTTACAGATGTAATGCATGCATGCACCCAGAGCCTGCCCTCCACTGCTTCTGAGCTCCTCCCCTCCTTCCCTGGTTGCTTGCCTATTGTTTGTTTCAAACTTTCAGAGTACCTGCTTCCGAATCAGAGCTTTCTCTCCTCCTGCTGCCTTCTCCCTTCTCTAGGCCCCTCCCTTTGCCACAGCTCTCACTGTCCCCTTAAGCAGCTCTCTGGTCACCTCTTAGGTTTCAGAGTCTGTGGCCTGGAGGGTGCCCCTACGACACCTCCACCAGCCACTCTGCCCACTGCTTTTCCTTCTGCCTGATACTCTGTATCACACCGCTGGGCTTGGATGCACTCAGCAACAGCAGCTGTTCCAAAGGCAGACAGACCCTGGGGTTGCAGCAGCATCTCCTGGCCTCACCCAGCCACCCATGGACAGCCACTTGCCTCTCTCAGCCCTGCATCTTCCCTGTTGAAGCCAGGGTTGCTGCTTCCCTCATTGCACAAGCCTCTACGAATAGATGCTCCCCCTAGAGTCCTCAGTAAATCGTGCAGGATACAGGCCAGGGAGATGGAAGGTCCCATCCCACAGCCCAGAGAATGGGGCTCAGGGGAAGGGCTAATTGGGGTTGGAGCACAGTTGTGCTGCCCCTACCTGCAGCCCATCCCCACAGCACCCTGGATTTCCATTCTGTCCCTATAGTGTCTTCCAGAGGGGCTAGGGGTATGGGAATGGGAGTGGGAGGAGCTGGTCTTGAATCCCTATCTTGGCCCGAGCATAAGGTGAGGTGTTGGCTGGGGCTGTCAGAACCCCACTGCTTGCCCCTGGAATCCTGGGTGAGCACAGGGTGGGCCTGGAAAGTCTTGCTTTCTGACTCTCCCTCCTTCGGAGGGCTAGAGAAAACCCCCATCTCCTCCCCTTATGGCAAATAAAATGATCCTTCTTTGGGCCTTTGGGTGGAATAACCCATTTTTAGCTTCAAAGGCTTGTGCCAGGGACTTAGACCTGCTGCAAGTCAGGCTCTGTGTGGCCATCCTGGGCTGGTGGGCAGGCAGGAGGGCACAAGGGAGGTGCCCCTACCCAAGGGCTGGCTGGGAGCCCTACCCTCTGGATGCTGGGCCCAGGGTGCCTGCCTATCCCTGTTCTGTGAGTATTCTTTCAGGGCCTGGTCTTGTCCCTGCTCCCATTTCCTCTTTGAGGCTTCCCCACACAAGCCCGGTAATGATAACTCACAGCAGCCATAAACCAGTACTTAACCTGCGCTTACCACGTGCCAGGCACGCTTCCAAGAACCAGGCATCAACTATCTCTCAGAAGTTTTACAAACATCATTTAAATATTCATTAATTTACTTCTTTTCCGTGTATTTGAAAAGCAGAGAGTAGAGAAACAGATCTCCCATCTGCTGATTCCATCCCTGCCCCAGCTGCTCACAACAGTCAGGGCTGAGTGGGATGAAATCTGGAAGTCGGAAACTCCATTCAGGTCTCCCACGTGGCTGTCAGGAAGCCAAGTCCTTGTGTCAACACACCTGCTGCCTCTCAGAGTGTACATTAGTGGGAAGCTGGACTCAGAAATGGAGCCGGAACTCCAACCCAGGCACTCCCATGCGGGCTTTGGTGTTCCAAGCTGCGACTTAACTATTGAGCCAAATGCTCTTGCTGTGACCACTGAAAAGGCATGCAGACTCTAGGAGGTTAAACCCCAGTCCAGCATAGGAGGGGCCAATGGGGTTGCATCCGGTCCGCATCATTGTTCTTCAGGCCCTTCTGACAGATGAGCAAACAGAGCCTGCTGAATTCATGAGTTAATGGGTTTGCTCAGAATGATCTAGAAAATAATGTATCGTACTCTTTTTTTTTTAGATTTATTTAATTTTATTGGAAAGTCAAATACACAAGAGAGGAGGAGGAGAGAGAAGAAGAAGATCTTCCTTCCACTGATTCACTCCTCAAGTGGATGAAATGGCTGGAGCTGAGCCGATCCAAAGCCAGGAGCTTCTTCCAGGTCTCCCATGCAGGTGCAGGGTTCCAGGGCTTTGGGCCGTTCTCAACTGCTTTCCCAGGTCACAAGCAGGGAGCTGGTTGGGAAGCAGGAACAGTTCGGACAGGAACCGGTGCCCATATAGGATCCCGGCACATTCAAGGAGAGGAGTTTAGCTGCTATGGCCATGTTGTACTCCTGATTAAGCACTCAGACCCAGATCTCTGAGCTTACAGTGTGTGGCAACTTTGACCTCGGTGAATGCTGCTAACAAATGGAACATGAGTGTGTGTGGCGGTTGGAGGCAGGGGAGACCTCCTCTCCCCATTTTACTGAGTACTAAACTGAGTCTTGCCTTGCCCATGTTGTGTTGCTGGACAGTGGGAGAGTCTGTTGGGCCCCTGGCCTTTGCTACAATCCTTCCTCTCGGCTCCCTGTTCCCTCCAGGAGCCAGGACTGGGGTTGTAATTTTTGCAAATGACTTGGTCTGAGTGTTTTCTTCTCTCTCTTTCTCTCCCTCCCTCTCCTCATCTTCCTCCCTTAAAATTATAATGACCCTGTTTGCAGGGGTGTGCCGGCCGGCAGATTTGCTGACCCAGGCAAAAGGGAGGGGATGTCATTATGTGGTTGGGAAATAGTGGGGCATTTTGTATGCCACCGACCGAGCATCCCAGGAATTTCAGCAGCCCTCCAGGAAATGAGGGAATTAGCCCCCATCCAGGACTGTGGCTTCATGCGTCTCTTAGCATGCCTTCTCCTGACCTTAAATGAGGAGGCTTTAAGCATCTGTATGCAGCAGCGGTACTGTAGAAGAAGGGGCTGCCTGGGGTTAGGAGAGAGTCTTGGCCAGTGAGTCTAATCATTGCAGCTGACTACTGGGACACCAGGCTCAGAGAGGGGCAAGACACTTGTCCTAGGCCACACAGCCAAGGCCAAAGATCGATGTGGATTGACTGTGGTCAAGTGCCCTGCCCCAGATTCCAGGTTCTGGGAGTAACTTGCCAAGCTCCATTGGCCAGATGCTGTTCCTCTCTGCCTTATTTTCCTGGTCTGTAAAAGGGGTGGGAAGTGGTGGTAAGGCTGCATGATTGATTTGTGCCCAAGAAGTAAGGTACAAACACTTTTTCTGGAAGGAAATCCCAGGAAGCAGGGGTGAGTGGTACTGGGAAGGGAGGCCTGCAGAGGGTTCAGGAGTGAGAAGCTTATGATTCTGGGCACTTGGCACTCAACCCCACCGGGACTCTCCCAACTGGATCCAATGCCCCAGAGATAAGAGAGTCGGGGTCAATATCCACTAATCCTGTTTCTTATTGGTGAGCTTATTATAGAGATGGTAACTGCCAGCATTCATCCCTGCTGTCTCCTGGCAAGGCTCACTCAAGGTCTGAGTGACCAACCAATCCTTCTAGAAAACTCTCAATCAGGCCATATAGCTCCTAAGGCAGCTCCCACGTGTCCACTCAGCTGTCTGATCTGCCTTACCCCCAGTGAGTGGTATGCTGGCACGGCAGATAGAACTCAGTATTACTCTGTCCATACTTCAGTTTGCCGTCCCTGATGTTTAAATAGAGTCTGCTGGGCAGTACCCAGGATGTCCTGAGGACTGGGCTGAATTGGAAGCAGAGGCTCCATCCCTCTACTCTGAGCAAGGAATGTAACTTTGTCTTTCTTTTCATTTTCATTTTAATTTCCTTTCTTCTTTTCTTCACATAATATGTGGTACTTGGATAAAATTCCCCTGGAAAGTATATATGATGAAAAAAAAAAAAAAACTAGGCATGGCTTACATTTTTTTGTCCCAAAGGAAATTTTACTTATGTATCTATTTATCTATTATAGAGACAGAGAGAAAGATCTTTCATTTGCTGGTTCACTCCCCAGATGCCTACAGTGGCTGAAGCTGAAATGATATGAAGCAGGAACACAGGAGCATCTTCTCAGCCTCCCACATGGGGGTACAGAAGCCTAAGGACGTGGGCCATCCTCTGTTGCTTTCCTAGCAATAAACAGGGAGCTGGATGGAAAGTCGAGCAGCCAGGACGCAACCCAGCACCCATAGGGGACATCAATACCACCAGGCGGAGGATGAGCCCACCCTGCTGCACCAGCCCCTGGACTTGGCTTTTGACACTCTGTTTTACTCTCTCCTGCCTCATTAGGTACCCTCCCCTGCCCTGCAAGATAGTCATAATTTTATTTAGATTAGCTGTCAATATTTCCCTTGTTAAGACTATGTAAGTGCTTTTCACAGCTAAGCCAGATGGCGCACTGAGTACAAATCTTTCTTGCACAGCTTTGTGTTTGTAGAGTTGTTTAGCTTTTTATTTGCATCATTTGTTGGGTACTGATCACCAAATCATCCCCAAGTTCTCTGCTGGTTGTCTAGCTTTCTTTTAGGAAATTCAGGACCATCAAGTATTTTCTTTGCTCCCCCTTGCACTGGAGCCTTGGCTTCCTAAATCCCTTTTCTTTGCTGATTTACTCCCTTATTTTGATGTAGCACATCTTCCAATAGCTTACTGAGAAAGGTGCATCGGGAGAAGATTTAATGGTGTGCTTGTTGCACACTTGATGTCTTCATGGTTGCTTGGCTGGGTATAGAAATATAGTATATTCACGGATAGTTTTGCTGGGTGTAGAAATCACAATAGGAATAAATGTTTTGCAGACTTCAAAGGATTCTCCTTTGCCTTTTTGCTTCCTGTACTGCTACTGACAAGTCTAAAGACCTCCTGACTGGTAAAGTCTGAAAAGAGCTTTGAGGATGGTCTGTGTCTTAAATGTTGGCAAGTGCTACAGTGAGACATTTTTGTGTGGCTGTTTTCTCTACTGAATGTTGTAGACATTCAGTTAATTCTCTTGATGTAAACATTTAAGGATTAGTACTAGGTGGGCAAGGTCATTCTCTGTTCTCCTGTCTATAGGGAGCTTTTTCAGCAGCAGCTTGGGGCCCCTTTTTTCCAGGCCCTCCACCCACCAGAAAAAGAGACAGCCCTTCCCAGCCTCAGTTCAGACTTGCCAGGCTGGGTTCAGCATGACCCCCCTGGATGACCCATCTGCATCCTAATTCCCAGAACCTGTGGCTAATGCCTCACACTGTAGCTGATAGCTTTGTGGATTCAGTGGAGGTTGTCAATGTGGCTCTGAAGTCTTCCTGGGTGTCTTTGGAGGATGAGGGAAGGGGTACCAGGGCAGGCAGAAGAGGAGGCCATGGGTCCAGCAGAGACTGAAGTTACACAGAGCAGAGGCAAGGGCTGATTCTGTTCCTGGAACCTCCAGAAGAAACGTGACCTTGGCCACCCTCAGGGTCAGCCCTCTGCTTCCCCCAGCCCTGTGCCACACAGTTCTACACATCCCAGCCACTTGGTCTGTGGCCCTCTGTCGCACCATCCTAGACCACAGAGTACAGCCCAAGACTCTGCTGGCTGGCTAAGAACCAGGGCAGACTGAGCAGTTTTTGTGTAAAGGGTCCCCCACCCTGTACCTTGGCACTGCTTCTAGAAGGTCCTTCTTAAGACCAGATGCCCCATAACTTGGGATCCACAGTAACTGAGCTGAACTGAAGTAAGCCCTGGGATTGTGGACCATGACTAGCTGGGTTCCAAACCTCTGCCCATGACCTACACTGAGACACAATTCCCTGTCTCCCAGAGTGGCCATGGACATGGGAGAGCTGTAAGAGTCACCCTAAGGAGGCCACACCTGCTTCTGGGGTCCCATCACCCTTTGGCATCTGAGAACATGGGGCTACCTGTGCATCTCAGGTCAGTACCTTGTAAGTTTTGAAGTTCTGAAGGCATCAGGGAATTGGATGGGTACAACAGGTGTGCAAGTGGTATCAGCAGCATTCCCTGGTACCTGGGCATCACTTCCAGCTCAGAAGCTGCTGGCCCTCAGCCCACTCAAGGTGGCTCTGCCCTTGACCTTGACCCTTGCAGGTTCTGGATGCTATGGTCAGAGCAGCCTTTCAGGTTCCTCACCTGTCCCAGCCCCCAGCTCCTGCACAGATCTCCAATTTCCCTCCTTCAAGGACACAAATCTGAGGCCCTCAAGTTGTCCCCCGAAGTCTAGGAGTGGGGGACCAAGCAGACAGGTGAGAGATGAGCTCTATGCTGTCCTTACCCTCAGGCCAAGGCATCGCCATTCAGTCCCCTTTAACAGATAAGAAAAGAGAGGCTCTGTTATTTTGAATGGTATCTTGCTGGTTAAGTCTTTTTCCATCTTGGGGCTGTTCGCATACACTATGGCTGTTGATTTTTGTTCATTAATTTTGTACCCTGCCACTCTACCAAACTCTCGTACAAGTTCTAGCAGTCTCTGTATTGAGTCTCTTAGCAGGGGGAATCACAGTTCCGGACCTCTGGACATACTATAGGGCAGTGGTTATCAAAACAGCGTGGTACTGGCACAAAGATAGAGAGGAAGATCAATGGAGCAGAATAGAAACGCCAGAAGGAAACCCACACAGATACAGCCAAATAATCTTTGACAAAAAGACAAACGACAACCCAGGCAAATGGGAAGGTCTGTTCAATAAATGCTGCTGGGACAACTGGTTGATAGCCTGCAGAAACAAAAAAATAGATCCACATCTCTCACCATACACTAAGATCAGATCTAAATGGATAACAGATCTAAACCTACATCCAGAAACCTTCAAACTTTTGGAAGAAAATGTTGGAAACACACTGGAACACTTAGGGGTAGACCCTCACTTCCTAAAAAAGACTCCAGATGCAGTAGAAATCAAGACCAAAATAAACAATTGGGACCTCATCAAACTAAGAAGCTTCTGTACAGCTAGAGAAACAATCAACAAAGTAAAAAGGCAACCCACAGAATGGGAGAAGATCTTCGCACACGACATAGGTGATAGAGGGCTAATATCCAGAATATACAAAGAGCTACAAAACAACCAAAATGTCAAAACAAACAACCCACTCAAGAAATGGGCACGGGAAATGGGCAGACACTTCACAAAGGAACAAACCCAAATGGCAAATAAACATATGAAAAAATGCTCAAGTTCCCTGGCAATAAGGGAAATCCAAATTAAAACATCAATGAGGTACCACCTAACGCCAGTAAGACTGGCCCACATGAATAAAAGCACCAACGACACTTGTTGGCGAGGTTGCGGGGAAAAGGGAACCCTACTCCACTGCTGGTGGGGCTGCAGGCTGGTACAGCCTCTATGGAAATCAGTATGGAGAATATTCAAACAACTCAAATTCAACATACCGTATGATCCAGCAATAGCACTCCTAGGAATATATCCAGAACACTTGTTCTATGAGAAACCAACATGCACTCCTATGCTCATAGCAGCACAATCAGTAATTGCAAAAACATGGAAACAACCAAAATGCCCATCAAAAGAGGATTGGATAAGAAAGCTATGGTTCATCTACTCCATGGAATACTACTCAGCTATTAAAAAAAACAAAATGCAGTTCTTTGTGGCCAAATGGGCCAAACTGGAAACCATAATGCTAAGGGAAATGAGCCAATCCCAAAAGGTTAAATACCACATGTTTGCCTTAATTTAAGATGATATGATGTTATGTATAACATGTTATGTTTTGAATGTTATATGCTGTGTATAAACTAAAATTGAAGTATAGGTGAGGTGGTCACAGAAGGTGGCTGGGAACCCGCATTTACTTTTAACATATTGGTTACTCATTACTATGTCAATTAATTCCATAATGATGTAAATTTTTGCTGATGGTATGTTGGAGCTTTCAATTGACTGGGATGATACTCTGCTGGCTCTGTCATCAGACCAGAGAGGGTATACCTAAGAAGCCGTTGAACTTGACGGGACAATAAGATGCTGGACTCTATGTTTGGTATACGCTTGCAATGGGGAAATCTCAACTGAACTTGAGCTGTGGTTATGCAATAAGGTGGAGGAATCCACCATGGTGGGAGGGTTTGGGGAGGGGTGGGGAGAACCCAAGTATCTATGTAACTGTGTCACATAATACAATGTAATTACTGAAGTTAAATAATAAATAATTAAAAAAAAAAAAAAAAAAAAAAAAAAGAAAAAAAGAAAAGAGAGGCTCAGCTCTTGCACGTGACAGACCCTGGGAGCTGAGACTACTCCACGACTGAACTCACATCCCCAGGCTCTGACGAGTGAGGGGGCCTGGAGCCTCTGCCTCCTCCCCTTCTTCTCCCCCTCCCTGCACCCTATTCCAAAAGCAGCACTTTTTTAAAATTATCATTTTATGATACAGTTCCATAGGCTCCTGGTATTTCCTTTATCCCGGACCCAATTTCTTCCCCCTTCCCCCCCACCTAGTTCCTCTATATCATTACTAAAGTATAGTTCTCCATACACAGTCATGTGTCCATCATTGTGGGCATGGACAATGGCAGAGAGTCCAGCATCTTATTGTCAAATATAGTAAACAGTTTCATTGTAAGTCCATCTTTGTCTGGAAGTAGAAATGCATACTACATTGTATCCTCACATCTAGCTATGTTAGTCTCCATTTCACCACTACTGTACATCCCCTCAAATGAAAAGTCATAATACAAAATCAACAATAGAAAGAAAAATCAAAATTTACAATGCCATGAAGTTAAATAACATGTTACTAGACATGACAGTCTCCATTACACAGCTACTATACATCCCCTTAAATGAAAAGCCACAAAACAAAATCAACATCAGGAAGAAATAAGAAATTAACAACACCATGAAGTTAAATAACATGCTACTAAATGACTAACATGTAGCTGAAGAAATGAAAATCAAGAACCTTCTTGCATAAAATGATGCTACTGTATGATCTATGAGTCATTGAAGAATTTAATCAGAAGAAAGTGTTTTGAAGAGATAAAACTAACAGAAAACATCAAAACCCATGCGATATAGATTCCACTGATTTTTGTTGGTGAAATGTGTCTCTTCTAGACAACAAATAGATGAGTTTTGCTTTTTTAATCCAGTCTATTAATCTGATGTTTGATTGAGCTTAAGCCATTTACATTCAGGGTTAATATGTATGGGTGGTACTTTGGTCCGCTCATTTTAGGAATGGGTTGTTCATTGGTTTAGTCTTCTGCCCTACAAATGATACTTCAAGATGTTCTCTTGACAGAGAAGAGGAATAGCACTAAACAAAACCAAAGGCAAATGTGAAGAACATCCCAGTAAAATGACGACAGAAGACTAAATCAATGAACAAAAGCAGCACTTTAAGTGCTGAAAACTTGACTAAGGAAACTTGGAAGAACCAGCCCAGTTCTAGGACTCAGTATTTGGGGTGCTATCTTTCCCTGGAGCAGGATCTATCTTTCCTCCTCTTGTCTCCAAAACAGCGCCCCCCTCCCCCAAACACACACCGAGATCCTTACCAGAGCCCTTCTTGCTCTGAGGACACACAGACCATGCACTGGGGGCACTTTTCCCATGACAGCAGCCCCAGCTTGTCCTCAGCCCCTGCAGGAACCCGGCGCTCCTCCACCTTGGTTCTCAGGCTGGGCCCTGATGGCACAGCTCACACCTGGGAGCTGAGAGAGGAAGGGGCTACTGCTTCAGCATTCGGAGGTTGTTCCAGATGTGTGGAGGGGTCTCTGCGGTGTGACCCCAATTCCAGGAGCAGGCTGTGCAGGAAATCAGCTGGAATGCTTACAGTGAATCCCCCAGCCCCCAGTCGAGGCTGCAGCGAGGGCTGGGAGGAACTGTTGCAAATATTCAGCATTTAGAGTTGCCTCATTTGGCAAGGATGCCAAATATTTTGTGGGATTTGCTTAAACAATTATTCATCATGTACTTGAAATGCAAGTTCAACCGGGCACCCTGTCTTTTATCTGGCCACGTACTATGTGGGCCGGGAACTGGGACAGGTGGGCCTCCAGGAGACCCCAGCTAGTTCAGAAGGGACAAGTGGGTTCCTTGTCATGGTATTTGCACTTACTCCTGGTGGGCAATGGGGAGCTATGGCAGGATAGTGAGCAAGGAAGAGGTGGACACTGATATGCCCTTCAGAAAAGTTACTTGAGTGGGGAGAGTGATGGGGGCATACAGGTATGTGTCAAGTCTTTGATGATGTCCAGGAGTGGGGGCTGGTGGCTAAAGTAGGAAGGACAGTGGCTTGAGGGAAGCCAGGCAGACAGGTTGGGAGGCTCATGTGGAAAGCTGAAAGCTGGAATGAATATGTTGAGAAGGACCCTGGGACTGTGGCCTGGACACAGGGGCCAGTGGTGAGGACCTCTTGGTAGAGCCTGTCCAAGGAGCGAGCGGTGGAGCCTTTAGAGCGGAGTCTGCCAGAGCTGAGCTAGGCAGGACCCAGGTTGGTCCTACAAGGCTTGTGGAGGTCTCCTGGGGTGCAATGGGTGCATCCAACTGGAGGCACCCAGAATAAGACCCACAGCTCTGGAGCCCAAAAGAGGGGGCTCAGGGATCTTGATGTCCATCACCTGCCCAAACAGCACTGCGGACACACTGGGCGTGAGGAGATTGGATCGGTATGCAAGGGGCTAGGTTCATTGGCTCCTAGGGTAGGATAGGATAGGGGATGGTAAAGGGCTTCTGGAGTAGGACAGTGTCTTCAGTGGTGGCAAATGCAACACTGATGAACCTGGTGACCAGGATCTACTTGTGACTCATCAAGGACAAGTTCAGGTGGATGCAGGTGGCTCAAGAGAGAGGTCATTCACTTCTCCTTTCATCCACCTATTCTCCATCAATTCTTTCTGACTCTGGGCACAAGGCATGGGCTCCCTTCTTCTGAAGAGCCAAGGACCTGGGCAGTGGGGACAGGGGGTGGCAGATGAGGCAGGGACTGTCCAAGGCAGCATCTGGAAACTACCTTAATGGTGAGAGTGGACAGAGGGGTGGCATCTCCAGAGGGCTGCATGGAGGTGATATCCTCTGCGGAGAGTCAGCTCCAGAAGGTATAACCTAAAGACCTGAATCTTCAGTGAGCTGTTAATCCATGACTTGGAGACCCCAAGGGTTCTGTGACAGCATCTGGGGTGGATAAGGGGACACAGGAAGCTCTAGTGTCCATCACGGGAACCCAAGACCAAAGAGATAGAGTTTGGCTTCAGAAATCCCAGATGCCTCCTCTCCCTGGAATGTCCTCTCTGCCTCTGAGCCCCAGTCCCACCCCTGCTTTGCAGAACAAGGGAAATGTCTTCCCACTACGCCCCACCTGAACTGGGAATTCCAAGCAGGCATCAGCCAAGGGCAGGGCAGCTGCAATGAGGGGATTCCAGATGTGAGAACAAGACTATCATCTTCCCAGGCAGAGGTTACCACAGCATCAGGCAGAGGTTACCACAGGCAGAGATTACCACAGCATCAGGGACCTGCCTCTTGTACTTCTGGAGCCCTGCCACCCAAGTGGCCCATAACGGCAGCCGGTGCAGCTTCCTTCAGCAGCGTTTCTAAAGCCAGGGCAGCCAGGAGCAAGAGAGAAATTGAAACACATGCCTTGCCCGTGCTGCAGACTGCGCATGAAGCACATCAGATAAGCAAGCATTTTTGCTCATTGTGTGGTCAAGGTGTCAGACGGGTCGCCTGCTGTCAGCTTCACTACATGGTTCTTGGGGCTCAGTTGGGGCTCTGGGAAGCAAGGGGTGGGTGTGAGCAGGGGTCACTTGCTTATAGAACCTTCTGCGGGGAGGGGGTGGAGAGGGGTTGAAGCCTCAACCTGCTGCAACTGTAGGAAATGTGACATGTAGGCCCTTTAAAAAATTTTTTTTGCCCTTTTTTTTAATCTACAATTTCCCACAGCTCTAGGACCTGCAATGTCACCTCAACACACTACTGCAGCCTTCTCATTGTTTCTCACCAAGTACTTCTTGCCCAGACACTCCTTACTGTGCACCTGTCATCTTCCAGGCCACAACATACAGGGACCTTCCCCTCCTGGGACCTACTTTTTTCTTCCTGTCACTGTCTCAATCCTGCTCATCCTCCAAGACCCAGTTCCCATGCCTCCCCCTCAGGAAGTCCCCAGATGCCCACCTTTCTCGTCTGTTTTCTGTGCTTTTCCCGGAGTTTGAGTGCCCCCTTCACACCCAGGACCTGTATGGCAAGTGGCACAGGCACCAGCAAATGGTTTTTGCTAATGTGTCTGCCTGCTCAGATCTAAGGAGCACCTATGGAGCTCCCACTGCATGCAGGCCTTCTTCAGTCTGCACCTCTTATTCTCCAGGCCGGGAAACTGGAGGTGGGGGCGGTGGGGTGGTGCTAAAGGGAGCCTCAGCATCACACAGCCAGGAAGCATGGGAGCTGGGAACTGCTGGGGCCTTTCTGATACCAGAAACTGGACATCTCCTCTTGCATGGTACTTCCTGCTGAGCCCCTCAGGGTCCCCACCAAATGGGAGACAGCAGAATCAGTGTCCACATTGTCTCAGAGCCCAGCAGCCTCTTCCTTCATCTCTAACACCAAAGGGTCCACATTGGGGTATGTTTCTAAGGCCTGTGCTCTTTCTGCCACACCCCTGTCTCTGTGCCAGGTGATGCCCTGAATCAGAGGTTGGCAGGGCCCTCCCAGCCTCCCGGTCCTGACCTTGCCAATTTGGACCCCTTTGATTATTGCAAAGGACAAAAACCCAGCTGTGATGGGCAATGTGTGATTGTGTGTTCATTTCATTTACGAGAGAAAGAGAGAGTGGTAAATAGACAAAAATCTTCCACCTGCTGGTTCATTCCTGAAGTGCCCACATCATCTGGAGCTGGGCCCTACAGAAACAAGGATCTAGGAACCCCATCAAGGTCTCCTACATGGGTCAGCGTCCCAAGGACTTGAGCCATCCTTTACTGCCTCCCAGGGTGACATCAGCAGGAAACTAGAATCAGGAACAGGACTGGGACTCGAACCGAGGCACCCTGATATGGAATGTACGTGTCCCCAACAGCATCTATTGCCATCCCAGTGGCTCCTCCCGCCGCTCTGATTGTTTGTTCAGGAATTTGGTCAGATCTGGTCTGAAAGTTTCTGTGAAGATGATGAAGCCTGATGACATCACCATTTTGCTTAGTCAATTTCCAGTGAAGCAGATCCACCCCAGCTCCATAAAGAGGTGGGCCAGGCTCCATCAAGTGAAGGCCTTAAGTCGAGCCCCCTTCCCCCCACACACTGGAAGCTGCTGGCTGCTGAGTGCCTTGGGACAGATGTGGCATCATTAACCCTTGCCTGCAGCTCCAGCCTGCAGCCTGCCTTACAGATGCTGGCCTTGACAGCCCCACAAGGGTGTGAGCCATTTCCTTCCAAAAGTCCTGCCCCCTCCGGGAATAGCTTTCCTCTACACAGGCTTTGTGCCCCAGCATGTTGTCCTCCAAGGGGCACAGCAGGCAGTGGCTACTCTCTGTGAACACTGTGGCTCTCCCAATACAGAGGGAGGGCTGTCATGGACACGCCAGGGCTGACACGCATGGTCTCAGTTCAGCCGTGTGACCCTCTAGGAGCCGGTTTCCATGACTGGCTGGTCTACTGGCTGCCTATGAGTCTTCTGGGGGTATTGATCCTTTCTGGTCCCACCTGCTACAGACCCCAAATAGGACCTTTTAGCTTCTGCCTCTGTCCAATGCCTCCATCACCCCATCACAACTGTCCAGTGGATGCAAACCTCCAAGGACGGGAAGCTCATCTCCTTCAAGAGCAGCCCATGCAGATTTGAGCTAGCGTGTGTCAAGTCAAAGTCTACCCATCCTCTCAGCAGTCCCGATGCTGTCCTCCACCCCTGCCCTCCCCAACCCTTCCTTCCTTCCCCAGTGCAGGCACTGTGCCAATCCTTAGCACAGGTCTCCACATGGGGCCTCCTACCAGCTGCTGTCCAGATGTCAGCACCGTGCAGGGCTCAGATTCTCACCCGTCTTCCTCCCTGAGCTAGGCATTATCATCACACCCATTTGACAGAGAAGGAGACTGAGTCTGGGAGACCTGCACGGGCTTGCTTGCTTGAAGCCACCCGACCATGGCGGAGCTGAACAGGAAGTCTGCTGAGACTTCAAATTCACTGTTCTTTGTTACTAGGTCCCCACCTTTCTTTATTCCTCCAATGATAAGATTTTGAGACCCTCTGCTATCCTTGGAGTACTCTGTTCATTGCTCAGGAGAACTCAACTCCTCAAAGTGGGCACCCAGGACTGAGCCATATGGTCAGGCCTCTTGCAGTGCATAGATTGACCTCTCCAATCAGTGACAGAATTGGCTCATATAACTGGACATCCCAAAAGACTATGCTCGGATCCAGAGGCTCAGCCAACCCTACTGGGACTCCCTCTGCCCTGGAGTCTTGGCACCATTAGCCTCATTTTTAAGCTCACTTTCCCTCTAGTGGTCCTCAGTATGTAAAGTTTCACATTTTGTCAGTTTACTGTTTCTGGTAGGCCAAGTCCCAGGACCGATTTTCATTGGTTTGGCTTGGCTTGGATCATATGCTCTCCCTCAGACCAGTGACTGGTTGTGGGATCTAGCCCGTTGATTGGCCAGGCCTGGGTCATATGTTCATTCCTGGAGCTGAGGAATGATGTTTCTCCTACCCAGAGCCGGTGGCCCCAATATGTGTGTGTGCGTGGGCTAGCATGAAAGAGGGAAGCAATGAGAGGACAAACACCCAGAGTTCCCTGTTCTTTGTGCCACGGAAGCGACGTAGGGGCAGCAGTTGCAGGGGTTGTCTTGTTGGGAGATGGTGACTCTCACCACATGCCATAGCTGCAAATCCCAAGTCCATGCTGGCAGCCATGTGCCCCTGCCATGTCTCTGCCCTCTCTCACACTGCAGCATAGTCCACCTCTTGCTATTGTGCCCGGGTCAGGAACCCCTGTGACAGTTGCTCGTGTACACTCACATGAAGGCTGCTTGGGGTGGTGAGGCAGGATGGCCTTTGTCCGTACTGTTCACTGTCAAATTCACAGCACCCAACGCAGCTGCTGGCCCACGTGCTCTTGTGTTTCTGTTGAATGAGAAAATAGGATCACCTGTGGTTCAGCTGGCTGAGCCCCCCTAGATGGCCACCTTGGGTGACCATGGGATCATCATCCACTGTCATTCTTCACCTGCTCCAAAACCCCAAGAGCCCTGGCATATATAGGAACTGGGTGTGGGAGCAAAGAGAAGACTCAGTAGGGTCATGGTACTTGGCAAAGTCGTACAGCAGGTCGTCAGCTACAGAATCGGCTTGTTCAATTGGAAATCCCACGGGAATGTAGCTTCAGGCACAGCTAGATCTAGGGGCTCAGCCAACCCTACTGGGCCTCCCACGCTCCTGCATTCTCTCTGCTGAGGGCTCTTGGCTCTCTTGGCCTCATTTTCTAGCTGGCAGAGCCACACTCAAGCAGCAAAGAAAGAATCAATCACAACACACAGATGGCCCATGTTCGAGGGGGAAGAGAGTTGGAAAAGGAATACAGGTTGACTGAGAGGATTGCAGGCCAGCTGGGTGTCCACAAAGGACTCCCTAGTGACAGGTGCACAGACTTGAATGAGAGGAGTGGAAGGGCACCCTGTGTGAAGGCTCTGAGGCAGCAGCAGGCTTGGTGGAGAAAGGTCAGCCAGGAGAAAGAGCAGCTGGGGCAGGAAGGAAGGAGGGTCCAGAGCCAGTAGGACCTGCAGCCCAAGGTGGGAATATTGCCTTAGATTTCCAGGGTGGTGGGAGCTACTGGAGGATTCTGAATGGGGGAGTGGGCTCATCAGACTCGTGGTGGCTGCTGCTGTGAAGAGGCTAGTGTACAAACAGGGAAACTGCCTTTCCCCCGCCACCCCTTCCCTGCAAAAAATCCTACCTAACTCCCTTACCAGATGGAGAGAAAGGGTCAGAGGGATTTGGAGGGAGAGTCAGCAGGATGTGGGGAGCAGTTGGGATCCCTGAGATGGACAGCAGCCTGAGTGAATGGCGGGAGGAAGCTCCTGCTACCCACAGGGAAGCTGTGGGTGGCAGTGGCTCAGAACTTGCACCAGGCGCAGTTAGAGACCAGCCTGGGGCTCGGAGCAGGCAGCAGAGCTGGAAACGGGAGGGCAGTGACAGAAACCACGAAGGGATGTGATGGTAAACCCTCAGGGAGGGGATGTGCA
Organism: Ochotona princeps; assembly: GCF_030435755.1. Classification (NCBI taxonomy): domain Eukaryota; kingdom Metazoa; phylum Chordata; class Mammalia; order Lagomorpha; family Ochotonidae; genus Ochotona; species Ochotona princeps. The sequence goes on from NC_080833.1 coordinate 17,568,910, forward strand.
TGTGGTATAGCTGTGAGGGACATCTGTATCCTATGTCAAGTGTCCAGTTCCTGTCCCAATGCCTCTGTTTCCAATCCAGCTTCCAGCTTCTCTGCAGCCTGGGAGGTGGCAGGTGAAGGCTCAAGTATCTAGTCACTCTGCCACTCACATGGGAGACCTGGGTGGAGTTCCAGGCACCTAGACTTAACAAATTAGCCCAGGCCTAGCTGTCCTGGATGGAGAATTTCTCTCTCCTCTTTCACTAACATAAAAAGAGATGAAAAAAAAAATGTCATGCTTACACCTTGTCAAGTTCCATCTTGGCAGGTGTAGTCCTGGTCTTGGTTGCAATCAGGTAATCCTGTGAGGTCACAGAGGTCCCCACACCCACTGCGCAGGTGAATGGCAGCTTCCCAGAGCTCACGTGGCTCTCCCAAAGCCCCACCCTCACCCCAGGTTGCTGGGCTCTGAGTGTGAAAACAAGGCAGGACTTCAACAAGGAACAGAAAAGCCAGGGTTTAGGTGTGGACAAGGGACTGTTGACCCAAACAGCTCACACAACACAAAGCAGAGAAAAACGGACATCAGCAGTGTCATCCTGGTTCACAGACCTGGGGACACAGGGTATGTCCCGGGCACAGAGAGCTCAAGGTTCCCAGGTGACATCATCGGAAGTCCGCTCTGCCTCTCCTCCTCCCTGTCTAAGGGGGCCATCAGCTACCTGGTTTTCATCCTAGTGTGGAAAGAGGATGGTTTCTCTGGCTACTGCCCACCAGTGGGTCCAGCACTGGCTCTTGTTGGATAATCTTACCCCACCAAGTCAGTATCCCTCCCCAAGAGTGTATACATGGGGCGAGGATGAAGATGGGGGTGGAGAATGTGGGGGAGGGACTATTTCCAAAAGAAGGGAGGGTGGGTGCTGGGGTACTCAGACCTCAGGTGGCCAGGGCAGGGCTGGGGTGCAGGCAGGGAGCTGCCCGGAGCCAGTGCTGGTGTTAGGGGGCATGGGCCTAACAGCCCTGCTTCAAACCGCCACCATCCTCTTCCTGTTCTAGTCCTGGGAGCCATCTGCTGATGACGCAAAAGGGACCTGTCGCCGGCCCTCGAGGGCCTTCTCTTCCAGCTTGAACTTGGGTTCCCCCCACTAGCTGTCTCTCTCTGCTTCTGAACTCACTGTGCCTGCTCCAACCTCCGGGCCTTTGCTCATGCTATTTCGCCCTCCTCACCACCTCCATGCCACACAGCTGCCCCAACCCTCCCACGCCCCTCCTGTGAGCTTCTAGAGGGGGCAAAGGACCGGCCTGACTGTTGTCCTCACTACCAAGCCCAGGTAGGTGAGCAGGAAATGCTGGGTGAATAAACGAGTATGAATATATTCCTGCAGAATGACAGGTCATCCGTGAGATGGTCATCCAACAATGATGAAAGGGGAAGCCGGGGGATGAGGAGAGTACACAACATTAATGTCACTCTGCTCAGTGCCTCCCCAGTTCCCAGCTTTCCAGCCAGAGCTGTCGTTTATCAGTGCCCGTCACTTCTGGATGATCTACCTCATGCCCACTTCCTGTGATTCCAGGAACGATGCTGCCGTCATCTCCAGTGTCCCGCCCTGCCACCCTACTGCCCTGCCATGGGGTGCCTGCCCAGGGCTTGGCAGCTGCTGACTGCAGTAAGGGGCTGAGGCAGATACACCAGGGACATCCCCAGCTGGGAGGATCCATCTTCTTTTGGTGAGTGACGGGTGAAGGCTCAGATCCATTTTTCTCTAGGGGAGAAAAAGGGGAAGTGAGAGAGAGTGCCAGCGGGGAGACAGCAGACTTCTGCATTCTCCAGGGAAGACAGGCCATGGGCTGGGCACCTGCTGTGTGTGGATGCTTTGCGCACATTCTGAAGGTATATTCCCAATAGCTCTGCCAGCATTAGCTGCAGCTTGGAAAGATAGAGTGGCAAGATCAAGATCATACAGCTGTTGAGAAATGTGACTCAGAGTGGACCTGGGCACAAATATGCTTGTGGTAAGTCAGCAAACAAACAAACGAAACCCGGATTCCGAACGTTTGCTGATTTCCGTGGTGTAAACACACACCTCAAGGCCATTGTCAAACTGCCAACAATGGGCCTAAAAGCATTTCATAACTGCTTCTTGCAGGTCAGTAGCAACCAGGCCTGGCCAACAGTGGCTTGCTCCAGTGACCATGAAGAACCTGCCAAAAGCCAGAGCAAGTGGAGACCAAGGCTACAGCTGCTGGGTCCCTGCGGGAGAGGCCCCCACTCTCAAACTCTCCAGGCTTCTGTGTCCTGCCAGTTCCCTTCACCCATTCTGCTCCCCACGTCCTGCCGGGGAACGACGCCTGCCCACACTTTTCCCACCCAATGGAGTTCCTCTGCAACTTGTCCTTGCTCTGTCTGATTTTTCGCACTCTGCCAAGCTGTGCCTCCCACTTCCATTGGCAGACTTCTCACTCTCTCTCCCGTTGTCCTGTGCTCTCTGCTGCTCTCAGCAAACCTGTGTCAAAGTCTGTTTAGAAAACAGCACAGTGTCTGATTGCACAGGTTTATTTTCCCTCCGTGCTTGCAGAGAACAGGACGTGAGAAGGGTAGGTGAGTTTCCTGTGTGACTTGATGTGTGGGCTTCCTGAGCAAAACAAGGGGACAGGCTGTGGTCCTGCAGGAGCTCCAGCCAAGGGCCCCAGAAGTCCAGGCCCAGGCAGTGCGGTCACCCTAGGGACCCTGGCCACGCCCGCCCTCCCCAGGGACAGGAGGAGCGAGCTGGGACAGGCACAGGATGTTCCACCGCCACCGCACACCACGGTCACGCCCCATTTCTCCAGGCCCTCGCCACTCTGGCCCCACTAGTCCAGGTCCTACTCCTCTTCTTCCTGCTGTGGTTGTGGCTTGGGCCAAGTGCCTCTGCCTCTCTAAGTCTCAGTT